>NC_138342.1:122581553-123169053 GCF_046562875.1 Panthera onca
ACTAGTCACCTTATTATTGTTACCAAAAAAAATTAAATGTTAATTAAATATTACCAACACCATTAACTTTTTTTAAAGCAAATAATACTATGTTCAGTATGACTTAGAGAAAAATAAGTGGGCATGTTGTCTACTCCCTAGTTGCTTGGTGTCTGAAATGGAATAGCCTGAAATACAAATGAAAATGGTTTATGGATTTCCCTCCAGTTTGGTGTCTTCTAGTGGGAAGACTCAGTCACTTTCATCAATTTTGTCAAGTCTCCTGATGTCATGGAAATTTTCCTTGTCTGTTTAAGGAAATAAGACACTTTTACACAGTGTTATTGGAGTTACTGATATAAAGGCACTTCACACCTTTACTTCACACCTTTACAAAACTTTCAGGAATAACTAGCAGAGACATGTTTAAACCATAAGGGAAGATTCACTGGCCTATGTAATTAAAAATACTACAGAGAGTGTAAGCTAAAGGTAAACCTTGATCAAGCCACTCAGTTATGAATCCAAATTTTTTTTTCATTTCTTTCTATGTAGGATTCATCCTAAAACTGGCTTACCTCATGGTCCCCAAATGGCTGCAACTGTGCAAAGTAACACACTTTCTTATTAGTTTATTCAACAATAGCACCAATGTTCCAACATTTCCAGGAAAAGAAATGAGATTGAATCTATACAGATGGCGTAAAATTTATGCCACAACCTTAACTAATTATTTTAACTTGTGAATGGGATGCACTGATTAGATTAGCCTAGGTCATGTGTTCCATCTTGGACCCAGAAGTGGAACCATTTCTCTCAGAATCACACAGATCCCCAAACAGAAATCAGTACTATTAGAAAAGGATTTTAAAAATAGTGCAAAAAACTCAGCCAATAACATCTACCATAACAGTATCTCTAATCAACTGAGGCAGAAACTCCTATGTGATCTATAAACCAAGAATAACTGTCAATCTCCTAAGCTTCTGTTATTTTTTTACTACACAAGCATTGTAAACAGTATGTAACTCAAATATTTTCTAATCCAACAGCCTATTGGTACTAATAGAGTTCGGAAGGAATGCACAATTCTTACTGCCGCTGTAGCCTCTACCTATATGCCTTCAAGGATCATTCTCCCAGAATATTCTCCCACACTCAAATATTTTCAAGAGGCCCCATAGATGTCTCAGATATATTTACAAGGGAGCACACAGTCTCTGGATATTTTGCTTCCAATCACGTCATATCAGAAATCTACTTGTCCATAGGGCAGCAACCATGGCCACAGCACATCCGCCATCTTTGCCACGATCTCGCCCATCACCACTCTATCAGTTCTGCTGGAGAATTCTATCCTGGCTATAGCATGGCTATACCATGCATCCAACTATAAAATAACACTGTGCTCCTTTTTCTTTTTCTTTTTTTTAAAGTTTATTTATTTGAGAGAGATTGGTAGGGAGGGGCAGAGAGACAGAGGGGGACATTGGGTCCAAAGACAGCAGAGAGATAGACCAGGAGCTCAGACTCACAAACAATGAGATCATGGCTTGAGCCGAAGTTGAATGCTTAACCAACTGAGCCACCCAGGTGCCCCAACACAGTGTTCCTTTCAATCCTCACAAACTCCCTCATGTAAAGCACTTCTTCATTTAATTGTCCTGATTCCCAGTCACCAAAACAAGGGCCAGTTAAGCTAAATATGGTCATGTCCCAGTTACTATCTCTGTAACACCCTCTTCTCACTCCACTGCCCATCAAAATCCTCTTCCCTCTGCCCACCTCTGTTTTTTTTTAAGTGACTTATGTTAGACTCCTGAGAGAAAAATAAGGCTGTACATCTCACTTTTAATTCATTTAAGACATCCAGATAATTGTCAAGGTTCCTTTTTACATTGGTTCTAGAGAGCTTAGAATTAAATGTATTTTACCTTGCTTCAGGAATACGTATGTGCATTTTAAGCTTTATTCCCACGTGCACATTCTCTCTGTCCTTGATTCCTTCCCTTCTTATCCAGTGATTCTCATTTCCATTTTCCTGATGATTTTTTACCCTGTTGCTGCACCTCACCCATTGCACCATTGTGGTACATTTCCTACATCTTACTCCATGTTTGCAAGGTCCTCCCAGGTCTATGGCTGAAGGTATATGTGATAGTCACAACCAGTGGAAACTTTTGCTAGTAGGGTGAGTTGGCCTAGCCTTCTCCCTACCAGCCCTGACCTACCATTGTATCTCCTTCTTGATGGCTACATCAGAAATCCCTGGTAAACTGAATAACTCATATACCTATAGCAGGGAGAATTTTTCAATGAGGGCAGTTGCCATCACAAAGATGATCGAGGCCTCGGTCTAGGAGATGGCTTCTTCCCTCTCTTAACTGGGATGAGGATATCACTGTTAATTCCAAATAGTGTAAATAATATCTCACCACAAGGGTGGATAGTTCCACCCCTAACTGGCATCTCAAAACCTGGGTTTAACCAAGTCACCTGATTCAGCCTAAGTTTTCTTTCATGTGGCACTGAGGAACATTGCAAAAATTAAGGAAAACAGTTATAAGTTATACTTCAAGCAAATATTTGGTTTAAATGTAAAAGGTATCTATTTACAAGTAATGAAAGCAAAGTACTTCAAGTCATTGGATTTTCCCTTCTTGGAGAGAGAAGACCTCAGATGTTCTCATGCCAGGGAAGAGAGAGCATAAGTAATTGAAATGCAAAGTGAACCCTGGAGAAGGTTCAAGGTAATGGTGGAAGGAAAGCGTAGACACATCTTGTCTTGTCTTAAAGGTGTGGCACATTGAGAAGTTTGAACACACATGAACATGAAAAGCATGGGGCTCTGTGCAAAGGAAACAGAAGATCCTTTCTTGCTCACAATGAGTAGTATCTTCCTGAGGGAAGCAGGTGGACCAGTGGGAAAAAAACATTTGGGAACATTGGGAATGTTTGGAGGCGGTTGATATCAAATGCCCCAGCAGCTTTAGGCAAAAAGCAGTGAAGAGTATTCGAAGATAGTTAGAAGGTAATTATTTTTTTGGAACTGTTACTCAATGTCAACAGAATGAGGTTTCACTATTAAATGGGTTCTGCTCGTCCCACAGTGACTTGAATGAGAAATGTGCTGTCGTTACAAGAATTAATGCCTTCCTCGGAGTTTCCACTATTAACCCTTGACATGCTCTTTTTAAGGCAGCTGATAATGGTTTTGAGTAGAGACAACAGGGGAGGAAAAATACAGAAGACAAGCACTGATTATACTTTTCAAGAAAGGGAATTAACTTAAAAATAACATTAAATTTCTTTTAAGCATAAAAAAACATACAATAAAAATGAAAAACAACATGAAACTATATGTCTTGGAAAATAGAAACTTATGCTCATAAGCTAATTGCATCTTGCAGATAACTAAATTGAATCGCAAACTATCAGAGAGAAGGAGGAGAGACAGGCATTACAGAAGTAAAGAGAAGTTTTTAAAAAATCAGCAGTCTCATAAGGCCATTTAGGTACTCACTGATGCATAAAATTTGTTTCTCTGTCAACTGAAATAACCTGATTTATTTCACTATCGGACTAGCTTCTTCCCATTATTTTACATTTGTTGTCTTTCAGGCCTGGATGGCTGAATGTTCAACTTATTCCCGAAGAACTGGCACGTGTGCTTTGTAAAGTGCATAGCAACAACCCAACTGGGGGACAGCAAGAAGCTGGAGGACCCGCTGCAAGCTAAAACCTAAAATAAACACAACAGAGTCACTAGTGGATACTTTAAAAAGGAATTTATGGCCCATTTCCTCATTTCCCCTAGGATTTTGCTTGTGAAAATAAATTTGATATTTTCAGCATTAAAAAAATATATTTTTCAAAAAGAAAACAGGCCAAAGTTTCACATGTGTAACCCACCATTCCAATAAGACACAAGTGTAACAGCGTTAGTGGGACCCTCCATAGGGACACTGGCTCTGAAGTCACCAGTCTGCAGAGCCACCCACACCTGAATATACTGTGACTATGCCCTGGACATGCCAGGCCCACTCACAGGTATCCGATTACTTGTTTCAGGACACCTGATCCATTGAGAAGTTGAGAAATGACAATTTACATTAGGCTAATCGTCTTTCCCTTATTGTTAAGAGTTTATTTCTCCACAACAGTCTTTCCTTCTAGGGAATAGAAATGGTGACCTTAAGCAAGATAAATCATGGTGTCATAAAATATATCCCATTTATTTAATAGCTTTCTACCCTAGAAAATGTTTCAGGCTTTGAAATTCTGTGTAAGTCATATACTTAGTATTTCTAATACGCTTTAAAAGCCCACTCAACTCCCCCCCAGCTGTTGAGGACAGGAAGTAAAGAAAATGAGCCTTTTTCCTGCTAGTCCTCCTAAGAGGAGTTGAGGGCACCAGCAGAGCCATTTTGGAATTTTGCTGGGAAGCAAGGATTAGCATCTGAGGGACACTGCCAGATTGTTTGATTAGAACAGTGTTGCTAAGTTATTTTAGTTGGGATCCAAATAAGTAACACTAGCTTGAGGTTACACTGTGCACCTCAAAACTGGCCTCCAAGAAGCTATGCAATGCTGTTGACCATCCATTTCTCTTCTATTTCTAAAGCCATTGGAGAAGAACTAGGGGATTGGAGCCCCATTAACCTATCAAAGGCATTTAATCTCAGTCTTTCAAGCTTTTAAAGCAGATTCTTTAATTTTCTGGGACTCATTAAACTAGAAAATGTAAAATCCCTCAGACATTGGAGAAATTCTGTGTAGAGAAATATACTAGTTCAAGGTATAATGTTTCTTGAGGACAGTGGACCAACTTCTTGAGGACAGGGACAACCGTCTATTCAACTTTGTGTTTCCTGCAGCTAGCATGGTATGTGGTACCCAGTAGATGTCCAAGAAGGGTTGAATAAACAAATGAGTGCATTAGCGGCAGTTTTCCCGAAGCCTCCATTCTTTAAAACATTTCTTTTGTTGGGGCATCTGGGTGGCTCAGTTGGTTAAGCAGCCGACTTTGGCTCAGGTCATGATTTCACAGTCCATGGGTTCGAGCCCCGCATGGGTCAGGTGCTGACAGCTCAGAGCCTGGAGTCTGCTTCAGATTCTGTGTCTCCCTCTCTCTCTGTCCCTCCCCTGCTCACACTCTGTGTCTCTCAAAAATAAATAAACATTTTTTTTAATTAAAAAGTCTCTTTCTATAATATACTTTCTATATATTTTGAACCCATTAGTTATCAGAAAACTGCTATGATTCATCTTCTCTTGTTAAGAGCACCTGAAACTTTTCTACTGTCAGATGGAAAACTATGAGAAAAATACCTTCTTAACTTATGGTATAACCCAACCCTTGAAGTAGATTTTTTTTTAATGTACTTTAGGCTTTGGGGATTACAGTTCTTACTGACAACACTGGGATTGCAAATTAAATTTGTGTAATATAACAGAGCTAAGAAACCCACCAACACATTTAAAACACAAAGAATCTACAAGAGCACCTTAGATCTTTAAAGAGCCCTCTTATTTTACCCCATCCCAACTGACCTTTAGATATTCAAAAATGTGTTTCCTGTCAGTGTTTTTCCATCCCACTTCCATTTTGTGGTACTGTCACTTGGCATTTTTCCTTGGATAAAGGAGGGGTGCAGGGAAAAGTCTGGGTATTAATTGGTGGCATTTTTCAATAGGAAGAGAGCCCACTGAGGATTTCAATTCCCGGGTAAAAAATGCCTTTTTCTCCAGTTTTTTCTTTTTTCATGAAGTACTTAGATAATTGCATCAGCTCTTTATTTTACTTGTGTTGACAGCCTGAAAGTGCAATGTGATCATCCCAGCTGGAAGTCTCTGGTACTTTCCTCAGCCATCTTGTGACAGTAAAAATGGGTGGTCTTCCTTCTGGATCAAGAACTCTGGTGGATAATTCATCACCCCGAGCCATGAGGTGCAGCCATACCAATTACTTCACAAGCTTTCCAAGAAATCTAGCAAACCAAACAGAGCTCACTTCCAATTGGTTCCTACTCTCTCTTCAGCAAAATTTCAGGAGGCGGAATATTTTCCACCATGAAATAGGTATTTTGGAAAGTTCTACACACGTTTGTTTGCACAGGATTGACATTTACACAATCGTGAACAACACTTTATGTGGTACTTAGGATTTCTTTAGAGGACCTTTATCCAAGTGCTGACCTGGCTTAACCCTACTTAACTTGTAAAAAATGAAGGGATTATAGAAGAAGGTATATGGCCGTGGGCCACTGATGGATTAGACTTTCTTTTGGTTGTGTTTTCTTAGAGCCTTTGAAGTGGGGCTTGAGTACAATCTTCCCTAATGTTCCCTCTTATGGATCTTGTTTTGTTACAGTAGCTGATCTTCTGGGGTTAAGAAAGTGGCAAAAGAATGTGTTGTGCTTATGTGCTTACTTTGTTTATAAATAGTATACCTTTGCAAGGACAAAAAGAGTTTCCTTCACAATGTTCTGGAGCCTATTCCTGTGCAACTATATAAAATACCCGGAGTCCTATTTTTAATTTGAAAACTCAGCGCTGGTGGAGGGTGGAGAAATGGGCCCTCTCATACATTGCTTTCTGGTGGAGACCGTAAACATATACCTACTCATTGACCTGGCAATTCTAATTCTAGAAACTAATCCCAAGGAAATAATAAGGATGTGTGCAAAAATTCAATCACTAGTGTAGCCATTTCAGCATTGTTTATGGTATAGCAGATTTGAAAACACATAAGGGTAAAAACAGACTATGTTCCTATACCTATGGAATGGAAAGGTAGGCAGCTGTGAAACGGCATATTGCAAAAGTGTCTATAATATTGACTTCGACAGATTTTCTCAGTCTGCAGGTGAATAAAAAATATAGTTCCATTCTATACCAAATGATCTCATTTTTGTTGGAAAAAAAAGTTATAAGCCTGCTTAAACATATGTATGCATTTAGACAATCAAAGCAACAGGGTAGTCCCTAAAATATAGACAGTTATTATGTGGTGGGATTATGGAGGAATATTATTGTCTTCTTTTTTCCTTATTTATATTTTCCAACGTTTTTTACTTTACATATTACTTGTGTAGTAATAAAAAATATTTACAGTTTGCAGGGGTGTTCGGGGGTGGGGGGATTTTTCCTCAAGTAAATGAAGTCAACTGAAGTTTAGATTTCAGTGGATTGGTAAAGCTAGCCTGCATATATAGGGGAGATGGGTCATAGACGGAATTTGGGGCTTGGCTTCAGGCCTGAAATCCCAGCTTGGCTCTGCCTGCACAACTTCACTCAGTGCAAATCAGAGAATTCTTTTACTTCCCTGGGTCTGTTTCCCCACCTCTATTTTTCTTAACGTTTGTTTGTTTGTTTGTTTGTTTGTTTGTTTGTAGAGAGAGCACACACACACATGCACACAAACAGAGGAGGGGCAGAAAGATAGAGAGCAGACAGAGAATCCCAAGCAGGCTCCACACTGTCAGCACAGAGCCCCATGTGGGGCTCGATCCCACAAACCATGGGATCATGACCTGAGCTGAAATCAAGAGTCAGACCCTCCACTGACTGAGCCACCCAGGCACCCCAGTGTCCCCACCTTTAAATAAGGACACCACTGCTACCCTATGTGTCTCATAGTATTATAATAGGCATCAGGGGAGATAATAAAAGCAAAAAGGCTTGGATAAGTTAAGAGTGTTAAGTGAAAAGAATAAACAGGAATCAGCAGACAATTCAAACAGCATAGCACGGGCTAATCCAACCAGCGGAGGCACTATCCTAATCTATCCACCCTTTCCCTGCTTCAGCCCCTCTTGTGTACTAAGAAGGAATTCAGCTCACCACTTTCAGAATGCAGCTTGCTTCTGTTTCCATCCATGAATTCAGCACAAGCAGATGTGCAAAGAGTCAGAAGGCCAGTTCTGTGTTTTCCTACATTCATGTCCAGTGGCCCCATTAGCCCACTGCTAGCCACACACATGCAGGCTGTATTGCCTCACACAATCCCTGCACTCAGAAGCCCTTACTTGGCCATGTTAAGTTTGCCATGCTATACACAGTGTGCTCTGTTTTCATTTTTCCACAAGAATGTCACAATGGCCACGAGAAGGAGAGGTCCTACTTCACAAATCCACAATACCTTGAGTTGTCACTCTAGAAAATTCCTTCCCACTGCCTCTACTTGACAGAGTTTCTTCATCTTTAAATTTCTTACTGCTTATCTAGCTTCTGTCCCCAGATTGATCTGAAACAAATGAAAGTCTAGTACAGAGTTTGTTATGTCTGAAGATTTAGTTGCCCAAGCTGTGAGGCCCAGACTATTAGTTTTTGAGTCACGTTTCTTGGCTCTCAAGCCTGCAGAAAATACCTCAGACTTACATGAGAGAAACAAGTTTTCTCAGGTAGCTGGAAAGGAGGAGGATACCATTGTCTGCTGAAAAAGAATCTTTCACTCTCGTTGGAAAACGACAAACCAAGTTACCAAGTGGGGTATCTGTCTTGTTGGCACCTTCCAGGCTCCCTGACCTCTGAGTTAAGAATGATAATGACATTCTAATATTTTCACTTTATGTTGAATATTTTCAAAAGTATTAAAAGCACCTTAATAAAGTGCTTGGGATCTAGTCTTTACCCATTTGGGGAACAATACTTCAATCAAACAGGTCTTTTTAATGCCAAATGCCCAGTATTTATCAGGTTAAGTAAGAATATGGGATCCTGCTGGCAAGAGGAATAAAAGTGCTTTTAGGACAATAAATATATGTCCTCAACCCTTCTGCTGAGCATTAGGTGGAGACTTTGGCTGACGTCAGTTCTGATAACCAGAGAGCTCCCTGTTCCCAGCTGCCCATCCCGGTGCCCCACTGCATAACATTTTAAATCATCTCAGCCATGGTAAATGACGGCCAAAAGAACAGCTTCAGCTCAGAAGAGACAAAGGGACAGTGTTAGAGAAAGAAAAGCAGTGGTATTCTCGCTTCATTTTAAAATTAATAGAGTTGGTTATAGTTTCTAAGTACACTTGGAAATCCAGCTGCCAGAGAATGGGCTTGAACACTGAAAGCCCTCTTTAATCCGTGGACCCCGGACAGGTAGCGGTACTCTCCAGCAAGCAGGGCACAGGTAGTGGCACTGTAAAGCCAGCAAAGAGAGCCTGCCAGGAAGCTCCCACACTGTCCTCAGGGAACTGCCTCCACGCAACGGGCAGCTTTGATCTCTGCTGAGCCTGCTGGGGGGTGCCAACGGTGCGGTGGGTGTCCGCGGGGTCATTTTACAGAGACCATCAAAGCCGCTTTCACATGGTAAAGACTAACAACCTGGCCTCTATTTGAACAGCTAGCAGCTCTTCAAACTGTCTAATTCCCAGAGCCTGTTAAACAGAAAGACAGCTAAGAAACAGAGTAATGTTGAGTCCTGGACAGAAGGGAAGGGAGAAAAAGTGAGCCGGCCTGGGGGTGCCACCGCCGCGGGCCGGCATCACCCAAACATCAGTATTCCTATCTTTAAAATAAATGATTTCTCAGGGTTACATCACAGGAGTACACAACTGGAAGGAATCGTGATTTGGCCAATGATGCGTATTAAAACGTTACAAGAATCACCAAAATAGCAAGTAGAGATTTGTCAGAAGACAGGGAGAAAGAACAGCCCTGAAGAAGAATTTAAATGAAATAAAACAAGTAAATGGGCTTTTAAATCAAATTTAAATCCACTGGAAAGGAGCTTAAAGAAAGATAATTTAGTAAATGGCCAGTCATAATCCTTATAATCTTGCTCTTCTGATTTAAGAAATCCATGATGTATTTTTTAAATACTATTTTTCACTAGAAATACAAAAAACATTGGAAGATAACTATTATAACTATTGGAAGATAACTAAAAATGTTTTTCAATGTCCCTTTCACCCCCTCCCCACCTAAATTTCTTTCTATAGGAGAATCATAATGTCTTTCATTAAGACATTAAAACAAGACTAACTAGGTGGGAAGTGCTTTTAAAAAAAGACTGATTCTCTAACAGACCAATAGTTATCTTTGAATTTTTTTTAATGTTTACTTATTTTTTAGAGAAAGAGAGAGACAGAGCGTGAGCAGGGGTGGGCAGAGAGAGAGGGAGACACAGAATCAGAAACAGGCTCCAGGCTTTGACTGGTCAGCACAATGCCCAATGCGGGGCTCGAACTCACGAACCATGAGCTCATGACCTGAGACAAAGTCAGATGCTCAACTGACTGAGCCACCCTGCAATAGTTATCTTTGGAGAGCATGATATATTCTCCTTTGGATTGAGGGGTAATGTTGAAAGACTAAACATCACTTAAGTGTCATTAGCTAGTCTTAAGCTTCAGTAGTTAGTCTTTTAAGTAGAAGATAAAATGCATCATCAAAAATACAAAAGAATAAGATGAACTACATTAGCACTTCACATAAAAACAAATATAAATAATCAACTAATATGAAAAGATGCTCACCAATGTCTAGGAAGACACAAATTAAAACAACAATAAGATAGCATTTTTTCTCCTATTACATCAACAACAACAAAAAATTCAAAAGAGTGATAGCATCTAGTGTTGGTAAGGATATAGGAATAAATAGGTACTCTTTTACATTATTGGTGGGACCATAAAGTGGAATAACCATTTCTGAGGAGAAGGAAAAAACAAAACAAAACAAACAAACAAAACGTAGTGGCTATAAAACATTTTAAATGCACAAATCCTGTAGAATAGATAAGAATCTCAGTAGCCAATCACAGAATCACAGAAACTCAACTGCAACCAATTAAAGATCCCCCTCTTTCCCTGTGAATAGTTCTAAATTCTGATGTCATGTCAAGATGTTCAGAAGGAGGAAGAGAGGTATATGATCTTCCAAATCATTAGCCCACACGAAATTCTCCAAGAAGTCATTGGCTCACCCAGTCTTCAGCTGGTATCCCAGACAGATCACTGATGAGATGTCCCTTGTTCCTGGTGGCATGATCCTTTTATGTCCAGTAAATTTCTCTGCTCCTTTCATATCATGCTCGAGGGACTGGGAATAATTCTGCTGTTCCCCTGCTAAGCTGGAGGCTTGGGATCTTGGCACGGTTGTTTGTGGGCAGATTTGCCTCTATGCAACACACAGTATTTCTTCTCTGGGGCCCCACTTCCCTAAATCCCTGTGGTCAGCTTCCTCACTGAGATTATAACCTGGAAAACATAGGCCCTGGCCTGCCTCTAGGACCTGCAAACGCTCCCACTATCCTCACTTCCCCTCTACCCTCCCTCCCTTTCCACCATGCTGGAAAAACTTTCTCTAACCTAAAACAGAAGTTCTGTGGTCTTTTACGATGTGTCTCCCACACATTTTGTCTTTGCCAGTTTCCTTCACTCCCCTACGGATTTGGAGTTTTGGAAACCAAAGTCCTGAAGATGCTCTCCCCTCCCTGATTTCGGAGCTGGAGCATCTTTCCTCAGTGACAATGAACACAGAAGACCTTAGCTGCTTGAATATGGCAGGGGCAGGAGGGAGAAAGAAAAATAAACATTGGTAATATTTCCAAATTATTCAATTGACAACCTAGCAGGCCACTATCCTGTACAACTGTAGCAATCCTCTCTATCCTGACTATAGCTATCCTACAAAAATATAATCCCAGAAATGTGTAAAGAGGTAGAGACACACATGATTATTGTAGCCCTGTTTGTAATAGTGGAAAATTAGAGATAATTTAAATGTCCACCAAGAGGGGAGGTGGCAAAATAAATCACAGTAAACTGAGACCATGGAATTCTGTGCAAACACTAAAAAGAATGTGTACATCTGTATGTGCTGACTTGGAAAGATCCTATGAGCACTGTGAAGTGAAAAGGGCCAAGTGTAGGATGATATGCATGATGTGATCTCATTTGTTTAAGAAAAGAAACACCCTGTTTCTGTGCATGTGTGTATGTGTTACTATGAGCAGAGGAAAGGATGGCAAATGTTAATAGTAATAATTTTTGAGAAGTGAAATTAGAATGAGGAAGGACTCTTTTTTTTTTTTACTTTGCAACCCTTTTTAATACTTGGTTTGACTTGGCAAGCACCTTCTACCTTTAAAGATTCTTTTTAAAGGATAAAAAATACGTTGTAGCACATATTAATTTACCTCTAGATGGGACCTTATTCATTCTCAAAGCATATAGAATTTCTTGGAGAATCAGGAGCTAAGACAAAAAAAATGTAGACCTTCCATTCATTGAGGTTTATGGTTCAGTTACAAAGATTAATCATTTAAGACTCGACGATGATTGTAAGAATCATTTTGTAAAACCCTGACTGGAAAGTTAATTCCTGCCATGAAATATAAGGAAACCAAAATTTAAACATAATTGAGGAAATTTAAACACCTTATCACTCTCTGCCGGGCTCTATTAGTCAAATAAATGCAGGAGATCTTGTTTTAAACAAATGATGACAGTTGATAATAAAGTATAAACATGATCCAAGCTAATATATGTGCTAATTGTTCTTTGTTTTAATCCCCAATACACATCCTTCATTATCTGAGGGATCAACTGCTTTGCCTTGAGTCAAACCTAGGAATAGTTTTTTTCTGCCATGGATACCACTGCAATATAAAAGGAATCTGAAGAGTCTGAAATCCAGGCCCAAAACGAACACAAGAGCTAACTAGAGATGCTAACAATAAGGTAGCAGAGGACAGAATTATAAACTCAATGGATATGTTTGGTACAGCATTATAGTGTGGCTACTTAATTAACAATGCTGATACTATAGATCCCAAACAGGGTCTAGTATCTTTATCGAGGATGCTAAAAGAAGAACGAATTTGACCACATAAGAGTAATTTTGCTTAGTATATAAGACAGTGACTCACACTAGCATATAAGAAAATAACCAGAGTTTCAAAACATCTTCAAGTGAACCTTCTCAGCCTCGTTAAGTGCTGATCAATGTAAAAAGGTTGGATCACCTCAACAGTAAGAGACGCTCTTTCAAATATTTCTAATAATTTTCCATCCAGTCATTCAACATTTGTTGAATTAGTGCCATGTACCAGTAACATTTAATATTTATCTAGCACTTACTACGTCCTGAGCCATGTTGTAATTTCATAAATTAACTCACTTAATCCTTATAACAATCCTATGACTCAGGCATATTGTCTTTCAAATTTAAAGAATTGGGCATTGACTCACAGAAATGAAGTAACTCACCCAAGCTCACCCAGACGGTTGTCACTGAACAAGTTGAGATTTGAACCCAGGTGATCTTGTGGTCTGGCCATAGACTCCTGTTCTTCACTCTATAAACTAAGCTTAACAAATAAGGGATTTTTTTTTTTATTGTATCTAAATGGGATGATAGATGCTAGCTAAACTTATTGTGGTACTATTTCATAGTATATGTAAACCAAACTATCATGCTGTACACCTTAAACCTATGCAGTAATAGATATCAATTATTTCTTAATAAAATTGGAATTTTTTTTTTTTTTTTTTTTTTTTTTGCCCAGAGAAAATAAATAAAGGATGCATTCTAGTAGGGGAAACAGAAATGTAAAAACGAATTACAATGCAATGTAATGCTTTGGGAGCATAAATGTAGGGATGAATAGAGAAAAACCACAAGTATCAGAGTTGAGTTAATAAATATTATGGAAATGGGTGCAGGAGGGGCAGGAGCTGGGTAGCAATTATTCCTCTTTTTGGAACTCCAGATTAGCATATATATGACTAAACGAAATACTTCATGAATCCACCCAGATTAAAGTATGTAAACTAATCTCTCACATGTACTAAACTGGGTGTTCTGAAAGTCATTGAATTTCAGGAGACTGTGATAACCATCTAATGCCTTACTTCTATAAG
The DNA here is from genome assembly GCF_046562875.1 of Panthera onca. Classification (NCBI taxonomy): domain Eukaryota; kingdom Metazoa; phylum Chordata; class Mammalia; order Carnivora; family Felidae; genus Panthera; species Panthera onca. Next base: position 122,595,397 of record NC_138342.1, read on the forward strand.
AAACACTTTGTGATCTTGAGAAAATAATGCAGCATTTTATTTGATGGGATGAAGCTTTAGGCTGAGCAAGATCTTTACCTTTAACGCCTAACATATGTAGTCCTGGAAGATTAACCAAGTGACCTTTAAAACTTTGCCCTTCACTTCTTAGAAATCCTGTCAATAAATGGAATGTCCATTTTCACTTTCCTTTAACTGCTCTAGACACAAATACTCATTTTGCAAAGATGTTGGCGTGTCATTGGCAAAATTCACTTGTGCTATTTCTATTCATTATCCTTATACCAGACTTCATCCCAAAATAGTCCTGCATAAGATGCCACATGTGTCCTCTAGCACTCCAGGAATTAAGAGCATATGCTCCATAAAAATGGAATCCCAATGACTCCAGACTAAGTTACCCAGCAAAGATGTCCATCCAATGCACTTATGAGCTCTTTCTCAGTGTCGCTTTTGTTCTAAGCTCAGTTAGCTGTATCAAGATGAAACTCAGCTGTACAACTCAGTACTTTTAAAAGTTCAGTACATTAATGTTGTCTCGGCCTGTTTGGGCTGCTCTAACAAACTACCACAGATTTGGTGGCCTATAAGTAACAGAAATTTATTTCTCACAGTTCTGTCTGGGAAGTCCAAGGCATCAGCAGATTCAGTGTCTACTGAGTGCCCGCTTCTGGGTTCCTAGGTGACCATCTTCTCCCCATGTTTTCACATGGCAGAAGGGGCAAGGGATCTCTTTTATGAAGGCACCGATCCCATTCATGAGGGCACCACCCTCGTGACCTAATGACCCCCTAAAAACTCCACCTCTTAATACCATCACCTTAGGGGTTAGGATTTCAACATAACAGTTTGTGGGGGATACAAATATTCAGTCTATAGAAATCCATTTCACAGTATGTAAATAATGGACTCTCCAAAAAGTCAACAGTCACAGACCCAGATGAAAAGTATATGTATTCCTATGTACATTCTTATTATGGGCCAGACAATGGCAACACAGAAATAACTGACACAGGTTCTGCTCACATTATCCCAAAACCAAAGTTTGCAGTGGATCAATAGGCCTGCTTCATGTTCGTCACTTTGTAGAGTGTATTTTTGAAGTACTTCCTTAATTCAAAAGTAAAATCTTTATCAAATAAAGACATCAATAGCATCCTCTCCAAGACTGAGGGCCGAATTCCTTCCCTTAGAATCCCCACAAGACTTTTTCATACTACTAGAGTAAACATATGTAGCCAATACATGGATTTCAGCCAAGGTAGGATAAAAAGAAGAATCTATTAAATATAACATCAAATCAGTCACTTTTAAGGTACTAGCATAATCATCTGCCAGACAATGACACTTTTAGGGAACAACCATCTGCTGGAAAAAAAAAAGAAAGAAAATCTAAAGGTCATCTCATTTCAACTGAAAAGCTGAATTGTGAAAATTATGGTTGGCAAAGTGATATCTCTTCAATCAAAATAAAACATAAAATGATCCTTACTAGGCCAACAGCAGCTGTCCAATTATAATAAACAAAATTCCTCAGTTGATGTCTTTTTCTAGACCCATGTTTTCTTCGCCTTTTATTTTTTCCTCAAAAAATTACATGGAAAGACCCAAGGATGGGGTGAAGAAAGAAAGACATTTGGGGCTAGTTCTTGTGTGTGTGTTGGATTATCTGAAATACACAGATAAAAACTGGGTGTAAGCCTTAAAATAGAGCAAAGTGTCAATTTCAAAATAAATAATGATAATGGTATTTTCAAGATCAGCTCTCTATTCATGTTCTGTGCCAAAGCATTTAAATACCCTGTGCTACTCATAACATAATGTGGGTGGTAAAAGAAAAAAAGCCATCCCTACTTCAACATGTTATTCCTAAAGAGTCTATTCATGTCAAAGATACAATTAATTTATATAACCCCAATATCCTGACGCTGAAACACAAAGTACACAAAGCAAAACATTCTCTTATTTTGAAAAGAGAAGAATGAACATAAACGCTGCTTTATGCAATTGCCCAAAGCTATTTAAGATAAATAATAAAATAATTTAAATTAAAAAATTATTCTAGTAAACCATTTTTATCAGACACTTAATTTTGTTTTCAAGTCCAAAGTTTGAGCCCACACATACTTTTTCCCCACGGGAGTTAACAATTGCTGTGCTGGCAGTTTTGTAGAATTTGAGACGATCTGGACCTGGCACTCCTTCATTCAGTCTAGATGATGACATTTTCCCATTATATAGTGAAACGACTGATTTCAGACACATTGTTAGGTCGCCTGTCTCACCTATTTGGCTGTACTCTGTTTTGGGGGTACCTTTTCATTTAAAATTAACCTTTGGGCCATCAAATCTAGTCAGCCAGAAACATCAACCACATACATTTTTTGTCTAATCGGATTAATAGACAGGTTTCACATATTTCTCTTGAAGAACTCTTAATAATACTAAATCAAATTACTATTTTCAATAGGACCTTTTCTAAGTGAAGAAGAAACAAACAAAACTTTGTAAAAAAAATCTTTTCAAATAACCCAAAATTCAACTCTTCAGACAAATAGCACATTTAAAGTCAAGTCAGGAACATTTTTCAAATGAAGTTAGATTTTAATTACACCTGTAAGTCACTAGAAATTTATTTTAGAGTTGCCTTAAAAATTTGAGTATACTGAGTAAAAGCTGAACCTTATCAACAATTTGTGAAAGATGCCTTAAGAAAATATGTGAGGCTTTACCCAGAAAACAGATATTCTTTTCTGTGTCTCTTTTGAAAGAAATCTTGTGAATTTAAGGAGAGGTGTGTGTGTGTGTGTGTGTGTGTGTGTGTGTGTGTGTGTGTGTGTATGTCTATACTTGACAGAGGGAGAGAGAACACCCATGAGTGTCCAAAACATATATTTAAATATCACCAATTACAGAGGCATCCCTACACTTAGCACTCATGTATAACCTTTATGTACATATTCAGGTGAGGTAAAGCAGAGTATTTATGGAATACAGGGCAGGACTGCTGGGAACCACTTCTCCCTGTGACAGGGCGGTAATGCTATGGGTGGACCATATCCAAAAGAAATACGATAGAGACTATACATGCAACAGCATCCTAAAGAGGTCAGAACTATAATTTCCTAAAGTCTCCAACCCCTGGGAGGTAGGGAGGAGAAAGATAGCTTTAGTTCTATAAGCTAGTACATGAGTGAAGAGGTTTTATTGCTTGTAAATGTTTAGTTTATTGTGAAATCAATCCTTCTGTCTTGTTTCTGATAAAGTGTATCTTGCCACTGACCCCAACTCAAGCCAGAAACACTTAAGTAACACGGTGTATACAAAGGAGATGCTGGTGTTCATAACAGTGTAAGGGGTTGTTTCGATTCCACCTGTCTTGATGATTAAAATAGAAAGAATGGGCAAGCTTCTAGTGGAAGCTCCTAGCAGCAAGATTATTTTACTTTTGTGTATCCCACTCATTAACCCATTATGGGTGTGTGCAGTGGGGTGGGTAGGGCAAGTAACACACACACTGAAATCTGGCTGGCTCGAGAGAGCTCAGTACCCATATTAAAGAGATAACAGAGGATTAAAATCCTAAAGATCAAGATTTGGTCAAAGGAGGCAGCACACTGTAGTGGAAAAGGCAAGCATATTCAGGTTTGACTTTTGCCACTTAATAGATGTGCAGACCTGAGCGAGTTGCACTTAGCAACAAATTCCCTCATCCTTAATATAGAGTTTAGGGGGTCTTTGTAGGAAGTGAGTGGGGCAATGACACTTGGTAGGCATTCAGTTAATATTTGTCTCCCGTTGCACTTACTAAACAAAACTTATTAAGAAATCTAAAATTGATCACCTCCCGGCATGTGACCACTTTGCCTAAGAATCTTCCCACGTACCTTCCATAGTACATTTATCACTTCCATGAACTGATGTTCTAACGCCAAAAAAATTTGGTTTATTCTAACTATATGAAGTTTATTGGCTCCATATGGCATGTTTGGTCGTCTACAAGTTTGTTCCATAACGGCAGGAACTATGATCCTCCTGTACAAACTTGCATCCCAACTCCCAGCTCAGAGCATGGCACACGCATATTAGAATGAGCAAAATAAATGAAATGAATGCATAACCCACATGCACCCCAACATGGTGAAAGAACAAGAGTAAAGCTTTTGAAAACTCTATTTATTCTTATTTCTTACTTATTTCAAAAATAAAATACTGAGGCAAACTTAAGCCACCATAAAGAAGGGAAAACTTATCTCTGCCAAATTTCTGGAAAGCACCATTCCTAGCTACTCTCTTGCAGGCACTTACCTGTAGAGCCACAAATGTTCTGCTTTTCAACTTTATCCTAAAAGTGGAAAGAGCATTCAAGTTAGAAATTTGAAAACCCAGGGGCACCTAGGTGGCTCAGTTGGTCCAACTTCAGCTCAGGTCATGATCTCAAGGTCCATGAGTTGGAGCCCGGCATGGGGCTCTATGCTGACAGCTCAGAAGCTGGAGCCTACTTCGGATTCTGTGCCTCCCTCTCTTTCTGCCCCTCCCCTACTCATGCTCTGTGTCCCTCTGTCTCTCAAAAATGAATAAACGTTAACAAAATTTTTTAAAGAAATTTGAAGACCCATATTTTGGTTATATCCACATGTGAACACTTAGGTAAATCACATTATCTTTGTAGTCTCATTTTTTTCTCATTTGTGAAATGGAGATAAATCGTCCCTGCACTAAATGCATGTCACACCAGTTCACTGTGAGAAAGGTTCAGAGAAGATAGTCAAGACAGCTGGAATACTGTAAACTTCTATACAAAAGTAATGAACTGTTATTCTATTTTATTTATGTAATTTATATCAATTCACATGTTGTTAGAATGAGTATGTTCTTAGAAGGAGGGCAAGAGCAGCTGCTATGAGAGCAAGCATAAGTATGCCTAGTCTGGGTTGTAATCCCAATAGAACTGTTTGAAGAAGATATGAGTCAGGGCACCTAGGTGGCTCAGTTGGTTAAGCTTCTAGTCTTGACTTCGGCTCGGGTCCTGATCTCACAGTTCATGAGTTCGAGCCCTGCATTGGGTTCTGTGCTGACAGCTCAGAGCCTGGAGCCTGCTTCAGATTCTGTGTCTCCCTCTCTCTCTGCCCCTCCCCAACTTGTGCTCTGTCTCTTGGTCTCTCAAAAACAAACAAACAAAAAAAAACATTAAAAAGGAGAAGAAGAAGATATGAGTCAAGTGGGGAGAAGAAGCTGTGTGTGTGTGTGTGTGTGTGTGTGTGTGTGTGTGTGTGTGCATGTGTGTATTGAAGGAATGGAAAGGAGAGGCACCATCATTTATTGAGCACTTATTATATGCTACAATTGGCCAACATGAACATACTGTCCAACCATTAATCCAAGTCCTTTGCTGAATCCCAATATATTTGCCCCAAATAATCTTGTTTAAATTATTGTTGTACACTTTCTATGAAGAAGGGGTGTGCTAAGGGAAATTTGAAACCTAAAACCTGTCTCAAGAGATAATAAATTCTAAATCTGCAGTGTGAAATTAGCAGCCTTAGTCCATTGACTTCATTCTTCAATAGCATGATTCAGTGTTGTGCTTGAGCTAGCTAACCCTGACTTACAGGAGTCAATGTTATGCAGTATCTTCTCAATTCCATTTTCATCAACATTGGTCATTTGAAATCAGCCTTGGTGGGAGTATTTACACTGTAGAAATGGGTAAGGGAACAAATCAGGGTTTTTTTTTTCCCTGAGAGTCAGTTGTTAAACATTTACCAGCATACCACTGCTTTATGATTTTCCTCATATCAAGCTGTTTAATTCCTCTGTGGCTGGAATCCCATCTTTTGCAAACATTTCCAAGTCTTCTTTTTCTCACTAAAATAACTTGGAGAGTTCTGTTTCATAAATTAATTGAGCTCAAAGATTGGTCTGGAAACAAACTGACTCATTTTTGCTTTCCATGACTCTTCTGTATTTCTTCTTACTTCTCTTTCATTTTCCATTTTTCCTCAACCATCACAATACCCACCTTTCCCCATTCTAGAAATTATTCTCCATCCAGGCTCTCCTACTTTCCCCTAAAACTAGCACAGCAAAATTAGGTACCCAAGTGAAAACATATGCCAAGTCCTTTTCGTTTTCATGCATGTAGCCAGTGCCTATATTTGGGGGATTTATAAGTAAATAAAAGGATGTACTTCTGTCTGCTTTATATTTTATATGCATCCACATTTATATGTATCCACATTTCATCTAGGAAATTTCCTGCAGGGACAAGCTATAATATAATGGATTGGCTATAAAACAGTAACAAACCATACTAGCCATTTACACGCAAGCTGATCAGCAATAATGATGAACCTATTTGTGAAATAGGTGTCAGTTACTGTCTCCTCACCCTAAGTACAAACAGCCATCTCCATGAAGTAGCAAATTAAATTCAGAATCACAGCCTGTTAGCTGTAACTTGGACAAGTCATATAGACCCTGTGAGCCTCAGTTTTCTGTAAAATGGAAAGAATAATAAGAGTTATATTCATTTTGAAGAACTATTGTGAAGGTTAGTGATAATATTAATAGAGTACCTGACACAGTGCTACATATTATTATTATTTGTTTATCTGGGAAATGTTGTTACATTTACACTATATCCTCTTCTGGACCACTGAAGAACTCACACACTTTCTTGAAAAATGTCTCTTCTTCTCTGTCTATTACTACAATTTTGTCTATCACTATAACATACTTTGAAATAATAAAAAATTGACTTTAGTTTATGAAATTATTATATATGTGTATTAAAGACATTTCTTAAATAGTGATAAGAGAAAAGGGAAAACAAAATCTGTTCCTCAAAGATATTCCAATGATACAGTGTTATATAAACTTCCAGGCTTTCTAATATGTGTATACAGTTATAAAATAGAATCAAAATATGTATGTATTTTTGTAATCTATATTTTCCACTTAACATATCATGAACCTCTATTATGTCAATATATATACAGTAAAACTTTAACATCTCTAATGAGTTCTGATTTATGGATGTCACACCATCCGTCAAAGAGAAAGTCCAAACATTGCTATGATAACCTATTGCAACTTTTAGGCCAGTGTCAGGAAACTCTTTGTCTGATGGTCTGAGAAAGGTGTTGGCCAGTTAGTGTAACCACTTCAGAAAAGTCATGCACACAGTGATGGATGTTGGATACCAGATCTTAATAAGGCAAAGAAGAAGCAAGTGGGATGAGCCAACACATTACAGTTAGCTGGCTCCACAGGAGAGAAATTTCCTACAAATGTCCTGGAGAAGAGGATCAAATAGGAGGCTTATTTCCACCCTCCTCCCTTGTACCCCTAATGGGGAAGACAGTGTTGAATAGCTCTTTCCTAAGACTAAGACCATTGGCCAACTCCAGCAGACCAACAGTATAAAGGCCATGGCTCTTTGGCCAATTTGTCATCTCTTCTTTTTCTTCCCCCTGGGTTTCTGAAAGAAATGAGGAAACCTGCAGGCAATTAGATGTTTAGTGTAAACCTCTGGGCTAGTGCTGTCTCAGGGCAGGAGCTAAATAGTATAAGTTGGCAGGAAATGTAGTTTAGCCCTATCCACCCAATTCGCTAAACCATATTTTCTTACAGATTATCTCAAAACAGAGAAGAAATCAGTTGAGAAACCAGTCCAATGTGGTTAAGAAGTAGGTAAAAGTATTCATAACTTATTAACATTAAAATGACCAAAAGCTTCAAAACTGTTTTTGAGACTGTGTGTGTACGTTTGAACGGATCTGGTCTTTCATGCAATCAATTGCTGCTAACAGCAAAACACGAGTTACAAAAAGGGTTTAAAAAAAAAATCAATGCATCAAAAGATAGAAGGCTATTATTACTCAGAAAAAGAAAGGAAATGGGGCAACTGGCTTATTTTGCAGTTGTTTTTCACATTCTTTTGGATGCAAGCACAGAATTGCCAGTGATGTCTCTTAGCAAAATTGAGTTGAGGCAGTTAGTCGGAAAAACCAGCCATAATATTACCCTTTCTAAAATTCCCCAAGTCACTTGTTGGCACCATCTTGGAAAACTGCCTTGACTCCTACCCCCTTCTCTGCTCACTCATTCCCCTCTGCTATTTGGCTCAAGAGCACCCACACAATAAAGCAGAAAAAAATACTTGTTACTCTGAGCATGATTCACTTCCACAGAGAGTCCCATTTTGAATTGCTTGTCTTCCTCCTGTGTGGTCATCCCTCCTGGCCTTGGGATCTACAGCAGAATAATTGCTTTAGGCCAAAGGGGTTTCTATTCTTTCTTAAGAGTTACCATTTCCTCCCATCAAGAGTGGTTAATAAAAAGCCCTCAGATCAGTTGTATTTGCTGTGCTTCAATGTCAAGCTGCCATTTAAAGGGTTTAAAATTAGGTTGGGTACTGTTGCTGCCTTTCCTGTAGCCAGTTAATCACAGGATTCTTTGCCACATTGAGGCCAGAATGGGCATGGCACATGCAACAAGTAAGGAAACCATGGATTACAGGCCAAGCAGCTCATGTGCTTACACAACAGGAATTGTTTAAAACACTTTGAACATTATTTTATTTGTTTTTAACCGTCCTTTACTTAAGAATTGTTTCTCTAGGACCCAGCACTAAGCTTGGCACATTTGTTAATGAGCAAATGGGTTTCTGGCTTTTCCCTTGAAAGGCTGGCCAAAGTAATAACAGTCCTTTGCTTGGGCAATTCAAAACTGGCATTTGAGTTGGAGAGGTGCTACACTCATCATTGAACTTGAAATTGTGAGGGCCCCCTGTTCTCCTTCCTGGTTGGGCTACGGTGACCTACTGATGATAATGTTAAAATTCAGAAGAAGCTCAAGGCACATTTGAAAAATCAACAAGGGGCGCCTGGGTGGCTCAGTCAGTTAAGCATTAACCTCTTGATTTCAACTCAGGTCATGGACTCACCACGGTTTGTGGGACTGAGCCCGATGCCCAGCTCTGAGCTGACAGCATGGAGCCTGCTTGGGATTCTCTCTCACCCCCTCTGTCTGCCCCTCTCCTGCTCTCTCTCTCTCTCTTTCTCTCAAAATAAATAAACATTTGAAAAAAAAAACAAAAAATCAATGAACTCTCTCAAACTCATATTTAAAAAAAAAAAAACCTCCAGATTGCATTTGCCTGAAAATGCAGTCAGATTTAAAATCAAGTACAAATATAATGCCACCACCTCTCAACTTTCTGGTATTGTTCTGGCATTGCACTTGTAAGAAATTCCTTTTATTTCAGGATCTTAAAATAAAATCAAGACCCATGAGTTCTGACTTGCTTCTCTATTCTGGCTTGTTCTATAGCTTCAGGCATGTCTCTAAATCTCTGAGTGTCTCAGTCTGCATGTCTATAGAGTGGAGACAATTCCACTGGCCTATTTCATGGGGGTGTTGTGTTGAATAGTTAAGTAGTGATTATACAGTGCCTTGAAAGTACAGTGTACCAGAGAAATGCTCATAAACGATAATGACATGGTACAGAGTAGGAAGGCCATATTAAGCCACTTTTATGTAGAAGGAACTTAAAATGAAGTGAGAGTTTCATATCATATCCAATGTTAAAGATAGAAAGCAAAGCTTTGCTTATTTCCATAAGGTTATTATTCTACCTTACTGACAAATAAAGAGGTAAAGAAGCCTAACATAACACTAAGTAATTTGAAAGAATCATCTTAGATAGATATCTTCTATCTTAGATAGAAGGTGCCTGCAACTTCATATGTTACCGAAACCTGCTTGAAAATGTAGCCACAAGGCCACCTGCGAGCAGAAAAGTAATATAGTCATCAGACTCCTGGCTTTCGTTTATTTGTTTGTTTTTAATGGTTAAGAGGGACAGACTTATTAAAGATATTGGGCCAATCAAAAACTTTCTCTAACTATGGCAAATTAGTCACAGAACCAGAAGGTAAGTAGTATACAGGATACACCAAGAATGCTTTAATCCTGTGGTAATACTGATACTAGATTCTATTGTCCTTGACTTCTAAGTTTCACCATGCCTAAGTCAAGAACTTGACCCCACTTCTCTTCTCTCAAACTGTATCCAGTGCTACAGAGACTTCAATATTTCTAAAGTGTGTTTACTCCTAAAAAAAAACAATATAAATACATACAAAATCCTTTCATTTACTAACTTTCCTGAAGATCTCCAGGTAGAAAACATTGCCATAATCACTAAGACACATGACCCACCACCTCATGTTGTGGCCACATCATGGCAGATATGATCTTAACTCTATGGCAAGATGCAAAGAGAAAAGAAAAGAAAAAAAAAAAAAAACCACTTAAGGAAGTGAAACATTTGTAAATTAAGCAAAGGTTAAGCAAGGATACAAACTTACTCTGACACATAAAAACATGAGATATAAGCAGTGTTAGATGTTCTTCTAGGCCTAAGGAGAAAAATGTACTTAAAATGAAAATTAGGACAATAGACTAGAAAGCTGAAGACCATGAGCCAATTATAACAATAACTAACATAAATGTAGTGTATCAATAAAGTCTAGTGTGCTGCATAATTTTACATGTATAATAGCATTGCATTCTCATCACAACCTTTTGAGAAGTTCGTCCATTCATTCAAATATATTTATTTAGTCTTCTAGTTCCAGGCAGGAAAATAGTAGGTGATAAGGACCATTATTTCTACTTTGATAGCCTTTAAAAACCAGTTACACTGAAAAAAACAAAATTAAAGACCTTGGCAAAGTAAATCTCCTGTGCTACCATGGTATTTAAGAGACAAAGTCCCACTTGAGGATGAGACCTACCTCAAACACATGGCTGGACTCCTCAGTATGTTTGCCAAAGTTGGAAGCAATGGGAAGCAGGAAGTCAAAAAAAAAAAAGTGAAACCTCTGAAGAACAGACCAACTCTGCCACAGTCTTTCAAGGCTAAGGTGATAGAGACCCGCCAGCTTTTAATAAAAAGACATGGAAGAACATGCTTGAGAAACAGAGGTGAACTGGTTTAACTGAGTTATATATGTCTGCAACCCAGTCCTAACTCAGCATAATGAGGGTTAGAATGAGACAATGTCTAACACTATCTTCCTAATGTGGAAAGTTCACCATTAGAAGATGTCATCTAGACCTTCAAAAGGTCCATACACAAAATGTTTGTCAGATAATTAAAAATTACTAGATTTGTGAAAAGCCTAGTAAATGTGGCTGATAATCAAAGGAATAAAACTTAATGGTATCCAGAGATCTTTAAACGATTCAAATATTGAGGTTAACAGACGAAGGCTTTGAAATAACCAGTTCCGATAGATCAAAGAAATTAAAGGTAAGAGGGGCAAAATTAATGAAAAGATAATGGATTTCATCAGAAAATTGGATTTATTACAAAGAATCAGGTTGATGCACTAGAACAGCAAAATATAACATCTGAAAAGTCCTTGAATAACAGCAGATTGACCTGCAGAAGATAGGATGTTTGCATTAAAAGATAGATCAATATAAAATATCCGAACTGAAACACACAAAGAAAAATGTTTAGAAAAAAAATAGAGCTGAGTATAAAAGAAATGGAATATCTGGTAAAAATATCAAATTTACCTGCAATTGGAATCCCAGGACACAAAAATGGAAAAGGAGAAAATGGAGCAGAAGCAATCCTTGAAAACATAACATCTAAGCATTTTTCAAAGTTACTGAAGACTATCAATCCACAGATACAAGAGTTTTATTAAATCCCAAGTAGGATAAATACAAAAAGCCAAAAATACACACCTAGGTATATCATGGTCAAACTGCTGAAAACCAAGAGCAAAAAGAAAATTTTTTAAATAGTCAGAGGAAAAAACACACACAACATTTAAAGAAACAACCATAAGACTGACAGTTAACTTTTCAATAGAAACCAGGGAATTTGAAGAAAAGAAAAGGACATCTTGAAGATGCCGGGGGGGGGGGGGGGGGAGGGAATGAAGCTACCAACTAGATTTTATACCCAATGAAAATATCCTTCAAAAATGAAGGTGGAATAAAGATGTTTTTAGGCAAACTAAAGCTGAGATAATTCTAGAAAACTTTCACTACATGAAATACTAAAGGAAGTTTTCCAGACTAGAGGAAAATGATTCCATTGGAAGCAAGGAACTGCATGCAGGAATACAGAATACTAGAAAGAGTATATAAATATTTCTTTCAAAAAAAAATGCATGTATAGCAGCACCTGGGTGGATCAGTTGGACTCTTGATTTCAGCTCTGGTCATGATCTCACAGTTCATGAGATCAAGCCCTGTATTGGGCTCTGCACTGACAACACAAAGCCTGCATAGGATTCTCTCCCTCCCTCTCTCTCTGGCCCTCCCCCACTCACTCTCTCTCTCTCAAAATTAAAAAAAAAATAAACATTTAAAAAATGTATATATATATGATGACCATTTAAAAGAATAGCAATACTAATGTTGTGTACAGGGCCTAATGTGACAGAAGTGAAATGTATGAAAACACAATGAGCAAGAAGGGAGTAAATAGAATCAAAGTATGGAAATGACCTTCATTTTTCAGGAAGTGATAAAGTTATTCATTTAATGCATATTGTAACAAGTGAAGAATGTGTATTTTAATATTTAGGATAACCAATGAGAAATTTTAAAAATCTATAACTAAACAACAAATAAAGAAATAAAATGGAATAATACAAAATCTTATTAATGCAAAACTAGGGAAGAAAGGAAGAATGAAGGAATGAAGAAGGGATGGGACAAACAAAACAAATAGTAAAGGAGAAACTTGTACTCCTCTTTATTAATAATCACATGAACCAGACAATGAACTAAACAATCTAGACAGAGACTGTATAAAAAGCATAAGGCCCAATCATATGCTACTAAAAAAAGGCGCACTTTTACTCTAAGGATACAGAAAATTTGCAGGTAAAAGGATGGAAAAAGATAGGCCATATGAAATCCAGCACAAAGAAAGCTGATGTGACTGTGCTATTATATGACACAGTTGACTTTAAGGCAAGTGTATTACTAGAGAATAAGGGGGACATTTCATAATGATTAAGTGGTTAACTGAATATGAAATATAACACCCTTAAATCTGTGTATATCTAATAACATAGTTTCAAGATATATAAAGCAAAAATTTTACAGAGTTAAAAGAGGGAACAAACACATTATGTTTAGCAACTTGGGAAGTGCTGAGTATATAATGCAGAACAGAGAGACATGGCCTTAGCCTTTAAGAAACTTATGGCTTAACACAAGAATGTTTCAAGAAGTAAATAACACTACTTCCTGCTTTTGAACTAAAGTGCTATTCTAAATATTATTATCATACTCATTTTAAAACAAAAGTTGAGGGATTTGAGACACAATGTCACTTAACTGGTAAAGGGCAGAGTCAGGACAAGAAGCAAAGTCTTTCTGACTCAAGACTCCAAGCTTCTAACCACTATGTTGGCAGTTCAGTGTTCATTTTTTTGAAATTTATTTATTTATTTTGAGAGAAACAGCTCAAGCAGGTAAGGGCAGAGAAAAAGGGAGAGAGGAGAGAATCCCAAGCAAGCTCCACACTGTCAGCACAGAGCCTGACACAGGCTCAAACCCATGAACCACAAGATCATGACCTTAGCTGAGATCAAGTCAGATGCTTAACCTACTGAGTTACCCAGGCGCCCCTCTCCTGTTCAATGTTTTAAATAAACTTATTTTTCTAATCAGTGCTACTTATGTATTAAAGTAAATCTTATGTAGAATCACAATATACAAAAGAAATAAAAGAAGTCAACTATACTTAAAAAATAATAATAATGAAGTCTTTCACACACACAGAAAAAATAAAAAATAAAAGAGAAGCTGTTTACTTAAACAAAGATAAACCAGCCCCCCCCCCCCATTTGCTCTTGTGGTGATCCCAGTGCTCCTAGGACTCAAAGAAACATAGTATGAAATATTATGCTTCATTAAAATATATATTGGAAACTGTTTAAGAAGAATTGAGAACAGAACTTGAGCATAATAATTTCCAAACTTTTTTGATTCTTCACTTCTATAATAATGTACCCTTAATATATATATATGCACAAAAAATCAGAACAATTTTTAAGATATTATTCTTAAAAAATAAATACAGTTGGATGTTCTTATGCTTTCTTCCCACATCCACTGGACCACCTTCCATATTCACTGGAGGACAAGAGCCCCCAACTTGCAGGTCACTGTTTCAGCAAATTCACCATCCACAATAGGAGTAGGTGACTTCCTCTATCCCCATGCCTCTTCTCACTCTTGCATTGCTGGGCCCACTGATTCCTCCCAACTGCAGCAAAGTCAAATCAGGAGCTGGTCCAATGGGGTCTTGGGTACAAAGAAAGAAAAGTGTAGATTCCTTCACTGTTGGAGTATAGAACTGAACTTTTCTTTGAGATGGGCTTCTATATTGTGTCCTGGCATATTCCTATTCTCTGGCTGATTGGTGGTAACCACTACTCCTTTGTTCATGAAATGTTATTCAGTTCCTCACTATGCCCAATTCTGTTAACAGGAAACTTGGGGAGGAATTCCTAAACATAATTCTAATAGGACGAAAGGAGAAAGTAATAGGGACGGTGAATGGGAATAGGATTTCTCCATGGTACCCAGTTAATACCTACCTACCTAGTTAGGTAGGTTTTATATAAGAAACAACTGTTTAAAAAAATCTTTAATGTTTATTTATTTTGAGAGACAGAGCACTAGTGGGGGAAGGGCAGAGAGAGGGGAAGACACAGAATTCGAAGCAGGCTCCAGGCTCTGAGCTATCAGCACAGAGCCCAATGTAGGGCCCAAACTCACGAAACGTGAGATCATGACCTGAGCTGAAGTCAGATGCTTACCTGACTGAACCACCCAGGGATCCCGAAACAACTATTTTTAAGTGTGCTACAGGAGCCTAAAAGTACTGGTATTAGAATTTTGCATCTGCCCAGTTAATCACTGCTTGTTTTATCTTGGAAAAAGCCATGTTTAAAGTAAGCTAGGAAGCCCAACAGGAGTTAGAGCTGCTTTACAGGTCAATTAGGCCAGTCCCACAGAAAGAATGTACCCAAGTTATGGCCGAACCACTGACTAGAGTACTGTGCTAAATTATCAGAAATTATAGACTAAATAATAGCTACTGTGATTGGTAAAACAGTAAAATATAAAGTCACTATGGTTAAAAGGAATGTTTGTTGGAGATGGAGTTTAATGGTTTTTAGGAAATGGGAAGGGCTTTTCAAGTGAGTCTCAGCCTATAGATCCTCTTTTCCTCCAGAAGATAAAGAAAAATATCATCATTTACACCACCACAACACTAGGAAAATCAGAGGCAGTATATATTAGAAGTCAGAACTTCCATGTACAGTTATGCACATTGTGCACTGGACAACTCTAAGGAGAATAATTCCCATGATAATATGACTAGGTAGTGTGTGTGTGTGTGTGTGTGTGTGGATATAGATATAGATATAGATATAGATATAGATATAGATATAGATATAATGTCAAACTATTATATATATATATATATATATATATATACACACACACACACACACACACACACATATGTCATAGTATGGCTAGGTAGTAGTTCATATGTATACTATTGACCCAAACAAACTATTTTGGAATCCTGACTTGCCCCCTCTACTAGTTTTACAATCTTGGACAAGTTATTTAACCTCTGGGGCCTCTATTTTATCATCTATCAAATCAGAACAATAATAATTTCTATTATAAGATGGTTAGGAATATTAAATGGGATAATAGTAAAAGCTTATAATCCAGGGTGGTAGAGGGAATAATTGTCCCCAAAGATTTCCACTTCCTAATTCCCAGAGCCTGTGAATATGTTATGTTATATGACAGAAGGAAATTAAAATTGTCAATGGAATCAAGGTGATGAAAGAGCTGACCTTAGGGTAAGAATGTTGTCCTAAATTATCTGGATAGGCCCAATGTAATCACATGGGCCTTTAACAGCAGAAGAGGAAGGCAGAAGCATAGGTCAGAGAGAGAGATAATGACCCCACCCCCAAAAAGAGAGAGAGAGAGACAGAGAGAGATTTGAAGCATGACATAGACTCAAACTACCAATGATAGCTGAAGATGAAGGGAGGGGCCATGAGCCAAAAAATGCATATTGACTCTAGAAGTGGAGAACTTCCCTCAGCTGAAAGCCTGCAAGGAAATGGGAACCTTAGTCCTATAAATGCAAGGAACAGGATTCTGCCAACAATTTGACTGAGCAAGGAAACAGATCCTTTCCCAGAGCCTCCAGATGAGAAATGCAGTCTGCCAGCCCCTTGACGTTAGCCTAGGGAGATGCTTTTTGGACTTCGGATCTAAGGAATTGTGAGATATCAAATTTATACTGTTTAAGACACCACGTTTGTGGTATTGATTATAACAGCAATAGAAAACTAAAACTAATATCCATTGATGTGATTACTATTATTATAATTACAATCATTTATCCAATCTTTACAGTAGAAGTATTTACTGAGGGTCTACTGGGTGCCAGATACTGTTCTAAGTACTAGGATCCCACAAGAAACAAACTAGGAAGGGCCCGCCTTCATGTAGCCTACCTCTTTGTAGAACATAAACAGAGCTAGAACAAGGGGCAGGAAAGTGCGGAAAACTAGCTGTAGGCAGTTTGTGGAGTGTATTATCCAAAAAAGTAAACCTCTTTAGAAATACAGGTGAGAAATGTTCAACAACTGTCGACAAAGAAGTTGGGAAGCCTTTATATTTTTTTAAGGCTTAATACAATTTAAGAAAATGTTACGATAACAACAACAACAAAAATAGGCTACGCGAAGAGGATTATTTCACCTACTGGATAAATCAAGAAGGTGATGTGGTTCATACAGAGATTTCATTTAGTTTATACCTGAATAAGAGTGATAGTAAGGAGAAACCACATTTACATCATAGTAATTGTAGTTTATTGCATGTATAATTAAACTTTAATGAATTGTTTAATAAAGTGTAAACAGTTTTTGTTCCATTTTATGATTTTTTTCATTCTACATCATTTTGCCTTAATAAAGTACAAATTTTAAAAACCTTTCAGAACAATTATAGACCTCCATTCTCTGAGTTAGCGCATACAATTTTAATGTTTCATCAGTTCTAAGCATTTGCACATGTGTTGTGTCCTTTGGTTTTTCACATTCTATGAAGTATTCTTTAAATTATTTATTTATTTTAAGTGATCTCTACACCCAACGAGGGGCTCAAAACTCACAACCCCGAGATCAAGAGTCACACACTCCTCCAACTGAGCCAGCTAGGCACTCCCACATTCTATGAAGTATTTTATACTCATTTTATAGATCAGAAACTAGACACAGAAAGAAATGAATCATTCAAATACGAAGATGTCATGTAGCAATCTACATTAAAATTAAAACCTTGCTAAAGAGAGGAAAGGGGCTTCATAGAGACCAAGCACATCAGCTCCCTTCCTCTGGAACTAAATGTCTAAGGTAAAAAAGCAGGAAAATGCAGCACAGATGATCACCTTCATCTCTACCAAATGCTGTGGAGCTGCCTGCCAAAATAAAGAAATCCACCCCATTCAATGCTGCAAATCTTTCAGTTCAAACCTCTGGTCGCAAAGGAAACAGCACCAATTTGCAACATTCCAGTGCTCTGAGTTGGTTTCTGGAGTCTTCTACATCTGTTCTGTGAGGAAAATGAACTAATGCCATGGTTCTTTGTTACTTTCAATAAACTGCCTCTGGAATTAATAAAGGATCTTGAGGAATGAACTAATGGTGAGAGTTTAGGAGGAAGTCGTCAACCTGGAAGTTATAATAAGTAATCACAGACTTGCTGTTGTCTTCTATTGATGGAATACCTACTACTAGCACGGGGAGGAAACACAAGAAGAATGTTTTTGTCAAATGTGTATACTTTTCTTCTTTTTAAACAAGAAATCATTTTCTTTGGATGACTTGGCAAAGATGGATCGTCTGTCAATGATACTATAATGAGTGGTTTTGAGCCATGTTTTTAAGGCTAGGCTTCTTGAATAAAGTGACACTTGAAGACAATTTTAAGCAAACAAGGGAGGATTACTTGATGGATAGAACATGATAGATTTATCTTATGCCTATAAAAAAGCATAGGGCTTATAAAGGCAGACAGAAGCAAGATGAAGGCCATTTTGAACAAGCAAATTATATAAAATTGTAGACAGAGATTGAGGAAATTGATGACACAAATATTTGAAAGCTTATGAATCCATCTAAACATTAAACAGTAGGAACTGTTTCAATAAAAAATGGCACATCCATTGTGTGCAATATTATATACCCTTAAAGTCAGGCTTTTGAGAATTATTTAATGGTACAAGAAATTGTTGATGATATAATATTACTTGAAAGAGAAAGCAGGATATAAATTTCATATTCAGGATAACAGCAGTTTTGTTATACATACCCACACAAACATAGTATACAAATGTGTATACTATGTTACAAATATAAAAATGAAAAATTAAAGCAATCTGTCTTAAGCAGGATAGGGAATGGTTGATAATGTAACTAAACAATTCAGAGATGGAATTGGCTTCAGGGAGGCTTGACCCAAGGTTCAAATCTAGTTTTTCACACAAGATTTCTCCACTGTATCTCTGTGGAATTGTTTCCATTCTCAAATAGGTCCTACCCTGGAGATCTTCCTGGGACCACATGTACCCTCACTTCAAGTTATGTGGGAAGAAAAGTCTTAACAAAAACCAGTTTGCAATCCTGGTTTGTTTGACTTGTTTCTTGTTTACCAGCCCCTCCTGTAGCCAGAAAGATGTGATACCTTTTATCCTTCCTCAACCCCCTCACAACTAGAGATGAGGTGAATCCCAACCATGTTAACGAAAATGGCAGGATTTCCTCCTTTTGTAAAACTGACCAATATTCCACTTTATAGAGACACCATTATTTCTTTATCCATTCATCCATGGATGAACACTTAGGCTGTTTCTATATCTTGGTTATGGTGAATAATGCTGCAATGAACATGAAAGTGTAGATATCTCTTTCAAATACTGGTTTCATTTCCTTTGGATGTATGATTCTGACACCAACTTCAGGGTGTGAGCTTTTTCTCCACACCAAGCAATTCTTCAACACCAGCTGGGTGTTCTACAATTCAAGTCAATTCTGACATTATCTACCTGGAGATGGCATCAGATGCAATTGGTTAAGAGCTCAATCCCACAAGACTGCCCCCCACTTCAGATGCCAGTCACAAATCCGGTTGATATCTGTGCTTTCTGACTGACTGGCTCACAACCTCCTCCTTGGATTCAATTAATTTGCTAGAGCAGCTCATTGAACTCAGGAAACCAGTTTACTCACTAAGCTACTGGTTTAATACAAAAGAAATTAAAGGATGCAAATCAACAGCCAGATGAAAAGATACACAGGGTGAGGTCTCAAACGTGTTAGTTTCTGTCTCCATGAAGTTTGAAACCTAGCACAGCAGCACATGGATATGTTCTGGTTTACCAACCTAGAAGCTTTCTGAACCCTTTTAGGTTTTTATGGAGGCTTCATTACTTTGACATGGTTGGTTAGATCAGCCACTGGTGACTGATTCAACCTCCAACCTCTCTCCCCTCCCAGAGGTCAGAGGGTAGAACTAAAAGTTCCAACCCTCTAATCACATGGTTGGCTCCACTGGCAACCAGCCCCCAT
The DNA here is from genome assembly GCF_046562875.1 of Panthera onca. Taxonomy (NCBI): domain Eukaryota; kingdom Metazoa; phylum Chordata; class Mammalia; order Carnivora; family Felidae; genus Panthera; species Panthera onca. Next base: position 122,615,121 of record NC_138342.1, read on the forward strand.
CCTTAGATGCACTCCAAAGTCACATCATTAACATAAACAAAAGACATCATTATAGCTCTCATCACAGAAAATTCCAAAGGTTTTAGGAGCTTGGTGTCAGAAAGGGATATGAGGACCAAATATATATTTATTATTATAAATCACAATAGTACAAGATACCCAGAGTGGGATTGTTGGATCATATGATAGTTCTAGTTTAATTCTGGGGAAAATCTCCATGCTATTTTCCATAATGGCTGTACCAATTTGCATCCCCATCAGCAGTGCACAAGGGTTCCCTTTTCTCTACTTCCTCACCAACACTGGTTATTTCTGTCTTTTTGATAATTGCCATTCTAACAGGTGTGAGATATTTCACTGCGGTTTTGATTCACATTTCCCTGATGATTAGCGATGTTGATTATCTTTTCATGTACCTCTTGCCCATTTGTATGTCTTCTTTGGAAAAATGTCTATTCAGGACTTCTGCTCATTTTTAAGGTATTTGGGGTTTTGCTATTGAATTGTATGAAGTCCTTATATGTTTTGGATTTTAATTCATCAGATATATGGTTTGCAAATATTTTCTCCCCTTCTGTAGGTTTCCCTTTCATTGTGTTGATTTTTCTTTTCTCTTTTTTTTTCTTTCTTTCTTTTTAATTTTTTTTTTTTTGCTTTGTAGAAGCTTTTTAGTTTGATGTAGTTCCACTTCCACTTATTCATTCTCGCTTTTGTTGCTTGTGCTTTTGGTGTCATATTCAATACATCATCACCAAGAGCAATAATGTCAAGGAGTTTCCCTGTTTTCTGGTAGGGGTTTTATCATTTCAGGACTTACACTTAAGTTTTTGACCCATTTTGAGTCAATTTTTGTGTATGGTATAGGGTAAGGGTCCAATTTCATTTTTTGCATGTGTATATCTAGTTTTCCCAATAGTATTTATTGAAGAGATCATCCTTTCCCCATGCTTGGTGCCCTACTGAAGATTAGTTGACTGATTATGTGTAAGTTTATTTGTGTGCTATCCATTATGTCTCAGTAGTCTATGTATCTGTTTTTTGCTGGTACCATATTGTTTTGACAACTAGCTTTTAACATCATTTGAAATCAGAAAGTAGGATGTCTTCAACTTTGCTCTTTTTTCTCAAGACTGCTTTGACTATTCAGGGTCTTTTTTGGTACCATACAAATTTTTACATTGTTTTTTTCTGTTTCTGTGAAAAATGCTATTTAAATTTTTCAATGAATCTTTAGATCACTTGGGGTACTATGGACATTTTAACAATATTTATTATTCCAGTCCATGAACACAGGATATCCTTCAATTTATTTATGTTTTCCTCAATTTATTTTCATCAATATTTTATAGTTTTCAGTGTACTAATCTTTTACTTCCTTGGTTAAATTTGTTCCTAAGTATTTTATTCTCCTAAATGCTATTATAAATGGTATTGTTTTCTTGAGTTCTTTTTTAATAGCTTATTACTATTGTGCAGAAACACAGCCTATTTTTGTATATTGGGATTGTTTTCTGAAACTTTACTGAATCCATTTTTTCTTTTTTTTTTTAATTTTTATTTTTTAGAGAGAGTGAGAGAGACAGAGACAGAGACAGAGACAGAGACAGAGACAGAGTGGGAGCAGGAGGGGAGCAGAAAGAGGGAGACACAGAATCCAAAGCAGACTCCAGGCTCTGAGCTGTCAGCACAGAGCCCAATGAAGGGCTCAAACTCATGAACTGTGAGATCATGAGATCATGACCTGAGCCAAAGTCAGATACTTAACCGATTGAGCCACCCAGGTGCCCTCCATTTGTTAGTTCTAACTAACAGTTTTTTATACATAATTTTACCTCTTATTTTCCAATTTGGAATCCTTTTGTTTATTTTCTTGTCTAAATGTTCTGGCTAGGACTTCCAGTACTATGTCAAATAAAAGTGGCAAGAGTGGGCCACCTTGCCTTGTACTCGATCTTAGAAAGAAAGCTTTTAATTTTTCTCCATTAATTATGATGTTAGCTGAAGATACCCAAATGTTAATACTTATTAACTCTGGACATGGATTATAGATTATTCTAAATGACTTTACATTATTACTTATTTTTTAAGAATTCTTCAATAACTATATATAATCTAAGAAAGAAGTTACAAAGCTCATGAAGATGAAATATATCCAATATATCACTAAAGGCAGGTTATTTCTAGATTGATAGTTTTATATAGTTATATATTGTTTTCTACATATAATTTTATAACCATATACTTTTGTAGTTATATGTAGATAAGTTGTATAGTTTATTTATTTAATAATAAGTTAATGCACATTTAAAAGTATGCGACTGAGGGAAAATGGTTCTAGAAAGTATTTAAAACCATGAGAAAGTTAGTGAAAAGAGAGCGACTTCATCAAGCAATAATTGAGAACTATTATTTTTGCAATAATATTTTTGACTGATTAAAGTTGATGGGTGTCATCAATTATAATTACTTTTCTACTACCAAATGCTTAGACAGGTATCATTATAAACTTCAAAAACCAATTTCTTAGAAAAAAATCATTCAGAAATGTCATGTAACTGGTCTGTGCCTGGGCTTTCCTGAGTCATTTCTCTAGTCCTACCTGTCTGTATGAATGTCAGTCTTAGCCCATTGCCAGTGATTCTACACACACACACACACACACACCAGTAAGGTAGTTTAATTGACATTCTTGTGAACAGATGGAGAATGGGGTAGTCATATAGCACAACTTTATAAACAACACATTTACTTTCCTTCATTCCCACAACACCCTTTCCCTTGGGAGCTGTCTCATATCTCCTAGCTTACTCTGCATCTCTTTTATCTATTTTTGTTTTCCTTCTCCTCCCTCCCACATTGCCTCTAGTCCTCACCACCTTACATTGCTTCTTCTAGGTCAAGAATCAAAATGCAAATGTCCACAGGAGATGTAGGCAACATAAAGGAAAGAGTAAAAGTCCAGATATAAAGGACTGGTGGGGGTCATGACAAACTAGACAGAAAATGCCCTTCAAGTACTTGGTACCTTATAGGAATGAGGACCCAGTATTTCTGAGTCTCCAATTGTCAAGGAATCCACAAAATATAGTATTTTTCACATCTTGGCACTAATTCACATTTTTAAAAAATACTATGCAGGTAAGGACACGTGGGTGGCTCAGTCAGTTGAGCGTCTGACTCTTTATTTCGGCTCAGGTCATGATCTCAGGGTCATGGGATTGAGCCTTGCTCAGGATTCTCTCTCTCTCCCTCTCTCTCTCTCCCCCACTCGCTCTCTCTCTTTTTCTAAATAAATAAATAAATAAACTGAAACAATACTTTGCAGGTAAAATAGAAGTATTTGCCAGCCAGATGTAACCCATGAGCTTCTAGTTTGTGACTTCTCTAGATCTCTGTGTTCCTCTTCCTAAGTGGACCAAGTTAGCTCTCTCTTGGTGTTCTCAATTTGTGTAACCAAACATTAGCCATTAGCCACTGCTCAGCTGAATGTAAATGACTCACCACTTAATTTGTCTGTGTGCATGTGCATGTGCATACGTACACTTGTGATAAGCATAAGATTATAGACACAAAAAGTTTCCAATACAGTATTGCAGTTTGCAGCTAGGGTAACCTGTGTCAGGAAAGCTGGTGCTAGTTCCTGTTTAGCTCCTTTCTAGCTAAAAAATCATTTAATTTTTTTTAATTAGTTCAAATGTTATATTTCACACTTACAATACCAAGACAAATGCTGAGATGCCTTAAACTCTAAAATTAATGAGCTATGTTGTATATATTTTCTTTTATGCCTTTTTTTTCCCTTTTGGAAAAAAACAAAAGGAGCCAAACATTGCACTATCATTGATGATTCGTGGTGTTTAGTAGATACAAATGTGCCCGAGCTGCTGTGATGGACACTGCATGAACAAGGTAAGACTAAAGAGTTGATGCCCAGGAGCAATGGCTTTCAAACTGTTTCCTTCTCTTTTTTTTCTTACCATGTATAATTCAGAGTCTAGTCGGGAAAATGAAAATCTCATTAGATATTTCAAACAGAGGGATTTAAAACAAGTAATTGGTTACCTAAGTGTTGAAAGACTGAAAGAGCGGAAAGGGAATACTAAACTAATATCTAGAGAAATAACTGCAGAAATGAGCTACCACGGCATGTGAAGGGGACAGGGAATAAGAATAAAACACAGTGGGGATACTAGAAGCAGAAGCTTGAGGAAAGTTTCCAAGGAGCTGACACTCAAACCTTTGAGGAGGGGACACTTTGGCTGGTACCTCTGCCACTGGAGACCTGAAAGAGGCTGAAAGAAACTGGAGGCTGGCGCCATGCTGAGGGAAACAGAACAACACACAAGAAGACTCTTCTCTCCTCCTCCCGCCTTCTCATTTCCCTCTAGGGCCCCCTACTTGCAGAACCTAACAGAGAAGCAGCTGGCACAGAAGAATCCCAATGCCAAACACAGAACAATATATAGAGAGAGGTAGATTTGGAATTGAGAGACAAAGGGTAAATTACAACCACAAACACAATGCCAGTAAGAAATGTATTTCACATCAGAACTCAGCACACAACATTTGGGCACATGTCCACCTGGAACAAGTCTCATGCACCAATGGGATGCACTCTATTTTCTTTTCTAATATAATCAATTCCATCTTATTTTTTAATGCTAATTACATCCCCCCCCCCAAGTAATTTCATGACCCACTAATGTCCTAGAAGAATCTCAGATCTAAAAAAGGAGTGGGTGATTCCTTTTACTCCATGGAAGTAAAGTATGCATAGTTGAGAAAAAAAAAAAAAAAAAAGAAGACTCCTATCAGATTCAATCAAAAGTTTATAAGTAATGTGGAAAATGTGGGGAAAGCATAGGAACACTTGTTTTTCTAACTTTGGAGCAGTCTTTGCAAAACAAAACAAAACAAAACAAAACAAAACAAAACAAAACTGAAAACACCCAGAGAATATTATTGTGGTGGAGTCAGCAAGATTCACATTTTAATTCTGACCCCGCCTTCTCCGTCAACATTACAGATGTAAGTTTCAAAGTAACATATGACATAGGTGTTTACACGGTGGGTGGCACTGAAATACTTAATGCCCTTTTTAGAGTCAACATTTATCAACATGGTGGCACATGGAGATTAAGTTTGTTTTCTTTAGTTTATAAGTGTTAGGAAAATTACAGTGTTGTCCATTGGATGGCATAAAAGTTACTAGTAACAGATTCTTCTTTTGATTTCTGGGGTAATGAATCTTAAAAAGTATATTTTTGTTACTCAAAAGACAAAATAGAACTGCACTATTTGTTTTTGGTTATTGGCTATCATCCAGTATTTAGTCAAGTTTTTATATATATTTAATAAGTTCATTAATAATTCAAGTACTGAATTTGGTCCTTATAAAACCATTTAGATATCTGTACTACTAAAAGCACAGCCCCCTCCCTCCAAAAAATAGACCAGAAACTTGGAGAGAAAACCAACTAAAATATGCTGTTTCAGGGCACCTGGGTGGCTTTGTCAGGTAAGCGTATGACTCTGGCTCAGGTCACGATCTCACTGTTCATGAGTTCCAGCCCCGCAGTAGGCTCTGTGCTGATAGCTCAAGGCCTGGAGCCTGCTTCAGATTCTGTGTCTCCCTTTCTCTGCCCCTCCCCTGCTCATGCTCAGTCTCTCTCTCTCAAAAATAAATAAACATTTAAAAAATTAATTAATTAAAAATATGCTGTGCAAATGCAAATTAAAATCAATATAGATGGTTTTGACTCATAGAGTTAATAGATTCATTCATTTGTAGAACCTGGAGGAACTTTTGACTTGGATTATATAGAATTTTATCCTTTGTCTTTTTTTTTTTACTTTGTACTCAAGTTCTTCTCTGTGCATTAGATTCTTTTTTTTTTTTTTTTTAACATTTATTTGTATTTGAGAAAGAGAGAGAGGCAGAGCATGGGCAGGGGAAGGGCAGAGAGAGAGGGAGACATAGAACCCGAAGCAGGTTTCAGGCTCTGAGCTGTCAGCACAGAGCCCGACACAGGGCTCGAACCCACGAACCATGAGATCATGACCTGAGCCAAAGTCAGATGCTCAACCAACTGAGCCACCCAGGTGCCCCTCTGTGCAGGAAATCTCAGGGTTTGAATCTAGGCTCAGATCCTGCTTCTGCCATTAACACACCATTTGAACTTTGGCACTCACTTAACTTCTTCGTCCTAAATTTTCTCCTTAGTTAACATTCGTGAAGATCAAATGAGATGATAGACGGAAAAGAATTTGTAAGTTTACAGGTTCTGTTCAAGGGCAAAATCTTGTTAAACTCTTCACCTTACATGTACCATAATGTCTAACAATAGCTCAGGACACACATTCAATAAATAGTTTATAACTGATGGAGCACCTTTCTAAGATAAGGATATCTATCAAGAAATCATAGTTTCTCTAATCTACTTCTACTATAAAATAGAAATAAACACCAGAGAGAAAAGAGGCAGGCTTCAAGCTACACCAGCATAGGGTAGTATAAGGATCTAAAGTTTGGGTTCAGAGTCTGTCCACCTCAGTTCAAATCCAGGCTTCATGACTTCCTGTGTAACCTGGATGAGTTGCTCACCCTCTCTCAATTAACCTTCTGAGCCACCCAAGAACTCCCTCATTTGTGTCACCAATTAACCCTGTACCTTGGCACCTAATATAATGCATTGAAATTGCTTGTTTATATGTCTGTCTCCCCTAATCTGCTTAAGGTCAGAGACTGTGTCTTATTCATCATTGTATCTTCAGTGTTCAGTGCAGAGCCTGGAACATAGGAGGGTTCTTATAAATGTCTCTTGAATGAATGCAAAATAAAACTAATGAGAAATGAGGGGCGCCTGTCTCATTCTTCCCACCTGCCAAAATTAAGGAATAACACCATCTGAGTCCCAGAAATGTTATGAGATTTAAAAGAATAGGTACCCATAAAGTGCTTTAGAATATTGCCTGGCCAACAGTAGCATATAATAATTATCAGCTATTTCTATCACTTTCATTCTTATTCCCAGAGTTTGAGGAAGCCATTGCAGAGGTGAAAGTTGGATGGAGTGAAAGAAACAATAGAGGAGGCATGAATTTGAGAGATGCTTCAAAATTGTGTTGCTGTGTTACAGCAACACCACAGTATAAAAGCCCCCACAGACTAGCAGAGAAGACCACTGGATCTCTTCCTTTCCAAAATTTTTCGGCTCTCTATTCAGAGCAGTTGTCCACATTTCTGATTTTTATAATTTAAAAACTCCCAGGTTTCATAAAGAAAACCACAATGGGAGACTACCACATATCCTTGAGAATGGCTAAAGTGGAAAAAACAGACAGTGCCAAGCATTGGGGAGGGTATGCAGCAATGGACTCCAATACCCACATGGTGGTCATGTAAACTGCTAAAAACCACTCTGGAATACTGCTTGGCAGTATCTATGAGAGCTGAGCATATATGCATTCTTTATGATCCAGAAATTCCACTTCTAGGTATATACCCAACAGAAATGAATACATATGTTCACCAAAAGGCATGCACAGAAATGTTCATAAGGACAATATTTATAACAGCCCAAACAGGAAACAACCCAAATTCCATCACAGAAGCATGGGTAAATAAATTGTGGTATATTCACAAAATAGAAGGCTATAAAACATAGAGAACAAACAAACCATTGTTACACAACATGGATGAATCTTACAAACAATATTGAGAAAAGTAGCCATTATATAAAAGAGGAGTACTTTATGAATCCATTTATATAAAGTTTAAAAACAGGAAAAACTAAACTATGGTGTTAGAAGTCAGAATAGTCATTGTCCTTTAGGAGAGCTGGTAATGGGAAAGGGAACCAGGGTACTTCCAGAGTGATCTGTGTTCTATATGTTGATCTGGGAGCAGAATACATTAGTGTGTTCACTTAGTGAAAATATGCTAATATGTGCACATATGTGTATACACACATGTATACACACAATGTATGTGTGCTAAATTTCAAAACTACATACACATATATGTGTATGTGTGTGTATGTTAAACTTCAAAAAAAATTTAAATGCAAATAGGCATGTTGGGCGTTCTATTATAACAGAAACAGGACCTTTGAAGGGCTAACCTCCTCAGGCACCGCTTTTTTCCCCCCTCTTTCTTTTTAAAATTTGTTTGAAATTTATTTATTTATTTATTTGAGAGAGAGGGCACACGAGTGGGGAGAGGGTCAGAGAGAGAGGTAGAGAGAGAATCCCAAGCAGGCTCTGCACTGTCAGCATAAGCTGGACATGGGGCTCGACTTTATGAACTGCAAGATCATGACCTGAGCCAAAATCAAGAGTTAGACAATTAACCTTCTGAGCCACCCAAGAACTCCCTCATTTGTGTCACCAATTAACCCTGTACCTTGGCACCTAATATAATGCATTGAAATTGCTTGTTTATATGTCTGTCTCCCCTAATCTGCTTAAGGTCAGAGACTGTGTCTTATTCATCATTGTATCTTCAGTGTTCAGTGCAGAGCCTGGAACATAGGAGGGTTCTTATAAATGTCTCTTGAATGAATGCAAAATAAAACTAATGAGAAATGAGGGGCACCTAGGTGGCTCAGTCGGTAGAACATCTGACTTTGGCTCAGATCATGATCTCGTGGCTTGTGAGTTCGAGACCCTCGTTAGGCTCTGTGCTGACAGCTCAGAGCCTGGAGCCTGCTTTGGATTCTGTGTCTGTGTCTCTCTGTCTGCCCTTCACTTGTGCTTGCTCATGTTCTCTCTCTTTCTTAAAAATAAACAAACATTAAAGCAAACCCACTCATATAATCTTAAAAAAAAAAAACAACTAATAAGAAATGAGGGCGCCTGGATGGCTCAGTCAGTTGACTGTTCTACTCTTGACTGTGCATCTGGTCATGATCTCACCGTTCATGTGTTCAAGCCCCTGCTTGGGATCCTCTTTCTCTCCCTCTCTCTCCGCCCCTCCCCCACACCCTCTCTTTCTCTCAAAGTAAATAAACATTAAAATAAACTCATGAGAGGGGCGCCTGGGTGGCTCAGTCGGTTAAGCGGCCGACTTAGGCTCAGGTCATGATCTCGCAGTCCGTGAGTTCAAGCCCCGCATCGGGCTCTGTGCTGACAGCTCGGAGCCTGGAGCCTGTTTCGGATTCTGTGTCTCCCTCTCTCTGACCCTCCCCCGTTCATGCTCTGTCTCTCTCTGTCTCAAAAATAAATAAACGTTAAAAAAAAAAAATTAAAAAAAAAATAAACTCATGAGAAATGAGATACATTTTACTTTATATTTCACAGAAATGTATTTAGATGCCAAGTTTGCTGAAACATCATCAGTTTTTGTCAAGGGAGCCACCCAGGAGTTTTTGTCAACGGTCTTCTGAGTTCTCTCACAAATTTCACCCAAACCACTGATTGCCTGTCCATAGCTTTGGAATATCATTAACTAAGCTATTCTGATCAGAGGAAGCAGATGAACATCACCTCCCTTTTTAAAGTTTCATAATAGATTCTGCGATTAAAAGATGAAAAAAGCTTTTGTACATCACCTAGCTAACTCTGCAATATATCAGAGAAATATTATAACCTAACAAAGGTATGGTTATTTTACCTGTGTGAGCTGCTGAAGTTCGCAGAGACAAAGTAAGCCTGGAAGAAGCTTTCTAGCTTTGCTACACCTTAAACAATTTTCTGAGAGTCACGGTTTATTGCCTTAATAGTATATCAAGAAAAATGAAGTAATCATCTGCGACACAAGATGCTGTTGCTCTGAGCATGGACCTTTGTGCTTCCCACCCTGAAGGGCAAGTTCTTATTATTCTCATGAGTCAAATCTGTTTAATTCCCGTCATGTCTCTTTCTTTGTAAAAGCGTACTTACAGACAACAGTAAAGAGCTCAGCACCTCGGCTTTTATCACATGCTGGTCATAGCTCTTTGCATTTGAGACTTAACAATACAAAGCAGAATTAGAAAAGTCAATTTCTTGAAGTTCGGAAATTAGTTTCATACTTGCTGTCTTGACAGCAGCCTAAAAGGATAAATTAATACAACATTATGTACAGTACTAAAAGGGGGGGTGGGGTGGAGAGGGGAGATTTACGTTATCCATGAATCAGTGACCTAACCGGAAAAACATTAGTAAATGATTAAAGAAAGATGACCCTAAGGGGAATGCAGGGGGATTCAGACAGACTTTGGTCAAAGCCCCCAAATCTAATGTAATTTCAAGCTGGCCTCAAAATTCAATTTGCGTGGAGCCTCTAAGTCATCTATTCCGCAACAGCATACAGCATAATTGCATCTGAACGGCTTCCAGCACAGCACTGAGAAAATGTCGTGTTCCAGGCCCTCAGTGCCCATGAGGGAGGCGGCCCAGATGACCACACAGGAGGACAGGCTCAGCAAAGCACGCAGTCTGCCGATCCCACCTGCTGACCGTTGCCCTCCACAGGAAGCACATGTTGCTGCTCAATTCTTGCCAGCTTTTGGCTGTCAGGTAGGGCATCTGCAGCGGGCAGCTCCCGAGGGTGCCACCTGGTGCTGTCAGTCGGCCTCAGACCAACAAGAAGAGGGGAGGCATTCATCTATGTGCTTATTTTTCTGTGTTTAGGGTATTTCTTGGGACTTAGCGTTTTCACTTGGCAAGTTAACTGGTCTCTTTTAGTTAGGAGGGGGAAAAAAAAGAAAAAGGAATTCTGCTTGCTTTCCTTTAACTCAGAGCTCCCTTCTTGGGAAAGGCTGTTTAGTAATACCTGGTTCACCCTCATTAAATCTGTGCAGCTTCTTCACAGTATTGCAAACTTACTTGAAAATACATTTTAAGAGTATATCCTAATCATCAGAATTTGAGACATAGTCATTAGGTCCCATTATTTTTTAGTGTGTAGTTACGAACAATTACAAATAGATTAAATACAAAGCTAATGTGTTAATCCCATTAAAAAAGAAAAGACAAAAGTAAAACAGCAATAAATGTCCCAGGAGAAAGATGGAAGATTCTTTAGAAAAGAACATTTTTGTCTCCTGTCTCAATAGTTTACAGCATGCAAAGGAATAAAAGATTCTCAGCAATGTCAACAGATAATATTTCAACCTTAAAAAGACTGCTTGTTTTGATCCAAAATCAACTTATATTTAATTTTAACTCCTAGCTTGCATTTTGCATCTACAAATGCAGTACAACTTACCATAAAGCCAGTTAGATATAATGAAACTGACTAATGAGGAAGCATGATTTGCTTTTACCAGACTGGTCTAAGTAGTAGGATAATTTTGAACAGAAATTAGCACCAGAGTAGGAAGAAAGATGTTACCCTAATAACACAGATAGTTTGGTTAGTGGCTTTTTGCTTAGTTTATGTTCCTGATGAGTGACAAAGTAATGATGATAAAATGTGTGAAGATACTAGGTGAAGGTTAGTGTTGATGGGAATAGGAAAAGGAAAATAATAATAGGAAAATAATCAGATGCCGGGTTTGCTCAACAAACTTTAGATTGTATATCTAAGCACCTATTGGTTTATTTTTTAAAGCATGCACCCAAACAATTATATACAGCACCACTAGAAAAATTAACTATATCTCTCTAGCTCTGAACCCTATCTTTCCATCGGAGCAATCCTTTCCATCATGTGATTTTTTTTTTTTTTGATACCAGGGAATTTTTGAGGAACACAACCATCATGTTATGGCGAACAAACTGTTCTGAACTTCAAAAACATATTACTATGGAAATAAATGTTCAGAAAGCCACGTGGAAATTGCCATGAGTTTATTTATATCTTGAATGGCATTTTGAACACTGGAAAGAATCACGGTGAAGACAGAATCAGAGAATCCTACAGCAGCATATTTATGCACGTTTTCTAGTAAACATAAGCACTCCATCACCTTTATTTACATGGCCATATTTTCATTCTACCTGTGTATTTTTAGGAAGTTCAATAAAATATTTGCTCAGAAAGTATTCCGGACATGTGAAAGTCTGAGGTGCCAAGTCATACAAAGAACTGGATGCAAGGGAGGAACAGGAAGTTGAATGGGTGAAAAGTGGTTGGGCAGAGAAGCACAAAAGGGATTAAAAAACGCAGAATGACCCTTAATTTAAGAATCAGAGGAATCAGACCATAACATTAAAAGCAGACACTGTTTTCATAACTTCTCGTTTCCACAAATGGTGTCTTGATTATCTTAAACCTCTGGTAAGCTGCCTGTGCTCACTCACACTTACAGGAAAGCCCAGACAGGGAATGAAAGGGATTTTAGCCTCTCGGGAGGTTTTGGAAATGTCTAAATATCTCTGTGCACTTGCTGATTTCCCATCTGTCACTTACCATCAGCCCCCGTGAGACAACCACATTGTACTGTGAGCTCTTTCAGGTGTGTCTGAACCATCAATTTAGCCTCCCCGCAGGGGTGCTAGTGGAGACAAAGTGGCATAGTGGCATCAGGAAGAAGATACACACTCCAGGTACCTAAGGAAGGGGCTCTAACAACAACTCTGTGTATGCCCTGAGAATACTCAGGGAACTCCAAGAGAATTGCAGCCAAACATGCTTGTTAAACTGAAGTGATTTTTCTGAACAGTGAGAGCGTCTGCCTGGTTTATAGATAAGGGAGAATTTCAACCTGCCCCTTGACATTCTCTCCTCAGTTCTTACACAGAGCTGCCCTTGAACACGCAGGAGAGCTGCTGCATTTTAGAAGGGTATGCCTACAAAGAGCTCCTAAGCGTCAAGGCGTATTCTACACTCATGTTCGCAGAAACAATATTCCACATTACTTGTCTCCCATTCAGCTGGCTCTGAAGTGGAAACACCCATCCCCCTGCGTGCACTGTGAGAAATTCCTAGGTTTTGTTTCATGAATTTTTCATGGAAAGCAAAACAGTATTTTTTTTTTTCTAACAGAAGAGCTTTTGAAATGTCTTGAACTTGCTTTGGGTATTTAATCGGATCAGTTTTCTGTAATGTTACTTCCCACCCTCCTGTTCTCTCATCCAAACCCCAAATCCTTCAGCCACTAGCCTGCTCAGTGCCCTGGTTTGATAACCCTGCAATTGAAGGGTGGAGTGGGAGAAAAGGCCTCATACCTTTGTTTTTCTGGTTCTCCTCAACACCCTGGTGGCCTACTTGGGTGTCCCACAAGCTCTCTGTGGAAAATAGTGTGTCCCATTTAGCAACAACTCCACCTAGCAAGAGTTCCTGAGCTATACTTAAACAAGGGTAAGAGAGAGTTGGAATGATTTGAGGCCTGCATTACACTGTGCGAGGAGAACCATTTTCTCTCCATGCTGGTGGGCCACAAAGTAATTTCTGCTTCTACTTTGGCAACCCCCGGGGTAGAAGGAGCAAAATCATGTTATTTTCCAGTGTGACAAAAATGCGATCGGTGTTCAAGGGCATATTTTCAGGGGGAAATTTTCAACGAGGTTGAAAAGGTTTTTTTTTAAGCTAATAGCAAAATATCCAAAAGGAAAATTTTCTACTTCCCAGGGCTTCTCATATGTTGGATTATTTTTTTCTTAATGTGAGGGAAGAGAAATATATTCGATGCAGCTCAGAGTATCCATATCTACACATAGCTACACAAAATGGTCACAGTCTTTCCTATTTCTTCTTCAGAACAGCCACTGTCTTTTGTGTTTTGTGATATTTACAGAAAACTATAGATTAATTTCATAGTCCAGCTTTTTAAGAATCTCAACTATGTAGAGTGTTTCCCCTAAGCCCTAAAAACATGCTAAGGAAGGAGGAGGCATGAATCTGTCAACATCTGCACCTAGAGTGCTGTGAGCTGAATATACTTTCCTCTTCAATAATCAGTCTGAAAAACATTCAGTCAATTTTTTTCTAAATATGGAGACACTAAAATTTAACAATCATGCCCATCCATAAAAGTACCGTGATGCAAAAAAACTACTTCTGACGTCTGGACTCTCTCACAACATTTCAAAACCACTCTCTGCTTCCATTTCAATATTATTTGCTGTCTTTCCTTTGGGTCTCATGGTACCCAATATCTGCCTATCACTTAATTATATTTCTTTTCATATTTTACTATGTAGATCATTACATTGATTTGTTGTATGCTTGTATTCAATTAAAAAATACAAAGCCTTTATTTTTAAAATCTTTTTCATGTTTATTTATTTTTGAGAGAAAGAGCACAAGCTGGGGAAGAGCAGAGAGAGAGGGAGACAGAGAATCTGAAGCAGGCTCCAGGCTCTAAGATGTCAGCACAGAACCCAACGTGGGGCTCAAACCCACGTACCGTGAGATCATGACCTGAACCGAAGTTGGATGCTTAACAGTCTAAGCAACCCAGGCACCCCCAAAATACAAAGCCTTTAAGTTCTGCAATGATGTCTCCATCATTAAGGAACTTCTAGGGCCAACGATACATCTAGAATTTATAGATGACTAATAAATGTTTGTTGAAGGAAAGAATGAATGAATAACAGAAAACCAGACTGATATAAAGACACCAAAACATTTCTATTTAAAATATACATATGCTTTAAAAGATCCCAGAAGAATAAATGAAGGCACTTTCTGTACAGAATTTTGAAAAGAGAAAAATAATTTCTTGGCCTTATCTGTATACTTTCTAAATAAACTCCCTTTTTGGAGAGTAAACAAAACTCATGCTTTTAATAAGATGGCGACATGAGGTATGATGGTGGTAATGGAGGGAAGATGGCTAAGTCTTGGCAAGGGTACAGTCCATGCTCAGGGTAAGAAGGGGGCTCCTCTCCAGCATCTTCCTTCTGTACTTTAGACCTTCTACCCGGCGCTGCAATTTCCCCCTATTTTATCATCCTTGGGTTTGGTTTGTTTGTTTTTTGGGTTTTTTTTTTTTGTAAGGGGCTAAAAACTTGAGTGCACCAAATTTGCCTAGTTTGGATTCTACTGGTTGGAAAGAAAACTTCACCTCCCCTGCTTTTCGTACACTTAAGAGGAATGGGCACAGAGATGAAATGGATAATGGGTTGGACTCATAGACATTACAGTGAAAGCTTTAATAGCGTAAAAGACTTCTCTGGCATCCAATTGACAGACATATGAGAGCAAATTTCTTTTGAACAAAGCTAAAGTAAAAATAAAAATATATTTACTTATGTATATATTGTATATCACTATAAATTTAAGTATTCCTGGGGCACCTGGGTGGCTCAGTCGGTTAAGTGTCCGACTTCAGCTCAGGTCATGATCTCGGTGGCCTGTGAGTTCGAGCCCCACGTTGGGCTCTGTGCTAACAGGTAGGAGCCTGGAGCCTGCTTCAAATTCTGTGTCTCCCTCTCTCTCTGCCCCTCCCCTGCTCATGTTCTGTTTCTCTCTGTCTCAAAAATAAATAAAAATATATATTTTTTAATTTAAGTATTCCTTTAAGGGACTAGCCATGTTTGTAATTAAAAATTTGTAATATTCAAAATTAGGCATTCCAATCTAGAAGAGGTCTATGAATTGCTAAAAGCACTCTGCTATCCCAAAGAGAAATTTTATAAATAGAAGATTTTGTATATAAGCCTATTTATCTGTAGCCTTGTAAAGAGTTGAGCACTGTCTAGAGAATGTGATCTAAGTAGGCAAACAATTCAGATAATGTAAATTGCAGTTTGAGGTCTAAGAAATGGAGAAAACATGTTTAGTCTAAAAAAATATAGAGACCTAAAATGGCATGCAAATGCTGAGAAAAGTTTTTCTGGCATGGGATAATATGAGAACACTAAAATATAAATTAAAATCAAAGACACTTTGTAGTTTAAAATGGTGTGTCAAGGAAGCTGCTCCTAAAAATTTGTCCCAAGTTCCCATTCAATTCCCACAGAGACATGCAAAATAAAAACAAAGGCCAATTATCTATTGCTAGAGATAGGGATGTATTTTCATAAATGGGACTAACTCTAAAAAAAAAATTAGAGCCTACCCATGCTTTACCTCTTGAAACAGAGCAGCCTTTTTTACTTAGAAGGGAAGAAGACCTTTCTACTGACATGTAGGTCAGTGACCCAGAGCCCTTTACCAATAAGAAATTGGGGCCATTACTCTTTTGTGGGGCAGATGGTGTTTTCTGAGACTGGCAGAGTACTACATTCCCAGCCACATTTTTCATATCCATTCTGAGGCTCTATATCACAGAAAATAAAGGAGCAATAATTTGAAGAGATACTGATGATTGCACTTTGCTTCCTAGGGGAACAGAAATAGGGAGAAGCTGATGGCAGCATGGTTTCGTTGGCTTAGTGTATGGAAGAATAGGCTGTCAGTGGAGGAACCTGGCAGTTTTCACTTGCTCTGCTGCCCTTCAAGGCCTTATGTTGATTGAGACAAAATTAATGAAAGAAGATCCACATAGAGACATGTGCTAATTTATTAGTGTTGAAATAGAAGGACAACAGGAAAACATCCTATTAAATATCTAGACAGAAATGAAGGTTAGCTACAAGGGGGCCAAAATCAGGTTGGCTGTCTTTTAAACAAGAAAAGTCATAAGACAATAGAACCATAGCTACACACAGTTTTGCAGGAAAAAAAAAATTGTGAACTAAAAGTTTGATACACCAGCTAAGATGTTTTCTTTCAGTGGGAGAAAGCAACAGAATGATGATATTTCTTGGTATGTCAGGCCTAAAAACAAACAAACAAAAAGTCAAATGTTCTTCTGGAAAAAAATTATAAGACACAGTAGTCAAGACTTATTTCAAAAATAAAAGCCTAACAGTTGGAAAATATTTTATGACAGCATGGTGGCAGCACACCCTGAATTCTATTAAATATACTTGTCTAAGTAATAATATGAAAAAGCAAAAAACTGGAATGCAAATCTCCCAAGCAAATTTGAAATATCAAACATATAAGGTAACTATAATAATAATAGCTTATATTGATTATTAAAACTTTCCAGCCACTGTTTTACTATGCAAATTTATTGACTCTCAACAGGAAATTTACAAGATGATTGCCATTATTATCCCTATTTTCCAGGTGAGAAAATTGAGGTACAGAGAAATTCAGTAAGTTGCCCTGTGTTATTTAACTAGAAATATAATAACCTGAATATAACAGCCTGAATTTACAAATCTGAGATTTTTGTTTAACTTAGAAATTGAGGGAAGTGGGTGGTAAAATCCTTTAGAGGAATTATACACAGCTCAAATAAATGTGGCTAAAATCTCCCTCTTGTTCTTTCCCCAAAAATAATTGTTTTCCCATCTTTCATAATTTCCCTAAATAGTCTCACCTTTCATCCATTACTTAGGGCCAAAAATCTAGGGATTATTTTTCATTATTTCCTTTCCTACAAAATCTATACTAAATCAACAGAAATGTCCCTTCTTTATCCAATTTGCTCATTTCTACTGTCACATCCTTAGCCCAAGTAACTATCATTCTTCCTACTTCTGACTGCTTCTAAAACTTCCTAATTGATCTCCCTAACTCTTATGTTAGCCCTCTTTAATCATCTCTTCACCCAGCAACCATAAAACATTGTACCATCTTTCAAATTCTCCAATAGCTTCCCACTGCTTTTGGAATAGAATGCTGACTCCTTCATGTGTCCTAAGAAGCCCTGCATGTTCTGGACCCAGCCTGCTGCTTCCACCATTTCCTGAATTTAGCATGCCCCTCTCAGCTTTTGACATCTTAAATTTCCAAAAAACATATTTCATAGAATATCAGAACCATGCATTGAATTCATTTGAATCAATATTTGTATCTCTTTGCCTTTCACTCAGTACACCCCAGCCACACTGCTGGATGGTCTCAAATAAATGTTGGGTCTAATTGGTAGAAAATTATAGAACAGTTAAAATATTATTAAAGCAAGGGCAAAATTTATTGACTGTCACCAAAACTCTATGTAGTGATAAGATCATAGCTATAAAAGCCTTTATTAAAAAATAAGGACTAATAATAAAATTTAAAAACATTGCACACAAACTACTGGAAAAATACGCTATTTTTAAAAGAAAAAAGAAAAGATTTTTAGATTTATAAATTATATTGTTTTCCATTTCTGATTATTTAAAAATAGGAAAAAAAACTATAAAACCTTTGCCAAGGAAAAATTCATTCAAATAAATTTAATATGAGAAAGGACAAATAGGAACATACAGGGATGATTTTTAATTTTAAAATTATAGAAAATATTATCTTAATAAAAATTTGGATCTTAATATTCAGTGCTGATTCTATAGCATCTAGAATACTGCCTGAGACAGAGAGGTTTTCAGGAATTATTTGACAAATATGTAAATTTTATAGGAAAATATCACCTGTCTCATGAAATAAAAAGCCTTAAAAGAGGATCAGCCCTGGCAAGGAGAATACTTTTTTGTTATCAAAGAATTATCTCAGATTCCCAAACCTTCTCATTCAATAAACACTTACTGAGCACTTACTATATGCCAGGAACCACACTAGATATTGGAATATCCATCCACCACCACCCAAAAAACCTGCCTTCATAAAGTTTTATTCATTTCCTATTATCAACAAGACAACACACACACACACACACACACACACACACACACAACCAAACAGGTGTGATATGTGCTATAAATAAAGCTACAACAGAGTGTGGGGAATGGAGCAGGAGGCCCATGGATGGTTAACCCTCAGAAAGTCAGGGAAGGTCCCTTTGGCATTATCGAAGCAACACCCCTAAGAAAATGAGGAGTAATCCATGCACTTAATGAGCAAAATTAGTTCTAGAGAAGACAGTGAAGGACCCTGAGGTAAAAGTGTGTGCCTATGTCTGGAGATGAATGAGCCAGCCAAGAGTAGTAAGAGCCAGGTCATGTGGGCCTCAGAGGCACTGCACTCTGAATAAGAAGGAAGCCACTGTGTGGCCTTGATCTAACATGATTTAGCCTCACTTGAAATCTATACCATGGTTAAGGTATGGAGAATAGACGCCTGCATACAAGGAGAAGGCTGGAAGAAAAAGCAAGTCATTGCTATAATTTCAGCACGAGGTGATGGTGGCTGAAACCAGAGTAGTCACAAGTAGAAGTAGTAAACCTTGGGTATATTAGTGGTCAGATTCTGGATTCATCCTGAAGATGGAGCTGACAGGATTTGCTGATGAGTGAGAAGAACTGAAACTGTAAGACAGTAATACATCTTATAAGCTGCAAAAACAAACAAGCCAAAGCCAACAGGAGAGCACTGGTTCAATGCAGGGATCAGTTAGACCTATGTAGAGATAACCCATTGACAGATGCTAGAATATATTTTTAAATTGAGTATATGATAAGCTTGGCTTTATATATCAAGTATGTGGAGAAGAAAGAATTATTCAGTAAATGGTGCTAAGTTAATTCATTACATATTTTAAAGTCATATTCTTAGCTATTACATATACCAAAGAAATGGTAAATGGAGTGATGAATTTAATGTGATCAATTTTTAAAGACAATTATTAATATCTAGAAGAAAATTTTGATGATTTTTTATCTGAACTCAGTCCCCATAGAACTTCTAAATTTAAGAGCAAAAAAGAAAGAAAGAAATCACAAACAGGGGGAATATACTACAGCATTAACTAGACAAACACATAAAGGTTCTATAGGTCAAAAATACATAAACAAAATTAAAACCAAACTAGAAAATTTTGCCATAGATGACAATAGATAATGTTTTAATCATATACAAATTTATTTGTTTTAAACCAAACCAAAAACAAACCCTAACCACCATGATAGGGAACTGGTTTAAAGACTAAAGCCAGAAAAGGGACCTCATGGAGTCATGCTAACAATGTTTCTTCCTGGAACAAGTACCAGTGCTGATCATGATCAAAATTTTCTTAAAATCTACAGCATTGGAACTGCCATTCAATGTTTCCAGACAGAAGAAACACTTGAAATATAAAACTGAAGTGGTTAGCTAAATAATCGTATCACAGAACATTCAAGTAGTGAGGTGAGCTATAATTCAGACATGTAATTCAGAATTGCATTTGGGAAGAAACACCCAAATATAATACTTACAAGTAAAGCTATCAATTAGAAGTAAGAGTTCTAAGAATCACTAGATGCTGTTCCCTGAATATAAGATACAAATATACTGCTGTGGACAAAAGGGGAAATAAAATACCAGGTATCAAATGTGAAATGATGTTCAAAACAATAGTGGAAAGTCCCTGAAATGTTATATGCAGTACTGATGGTTGGTCAGTGATCTTCTAGAGAGAAAGGAAAATAGAACATCTCAGGGATTGAGAGGCTTACGAAAATAAACTTAGAAAGCAGGATTCTTCCTCACAGGTGCAAAATTAAAATAGTAATAATAAATGTACTATATGTTTGCTTTAAACCAGGCAGTATATTAAATCTTTGAATGTGTTATCCCATTCGGTCCTCCCAACCATTCTAGGAGGGAGGTGTTCTCATCCCTGCCTTACAAGTGAGGAAATGGGTCTAAGGGTTTGAGATCACACAGCTGGTAGAGCAGAGCAGGGACTCCAAGGAAGACTGACTCCAAAGCAGGTGCTCTTAGTTGTTAGCATCTTAATCTGTGAAAAGACAATGTGGACTTGTCTACCGTGTAGTAGACCTACAAGGCACTCCTTGACATTTCAAGATTACTCGAGGCCCAATAATCTGATCCATGACAGGCACCAGTGGAATTCCCTTCCCCAGGAGACAGGACAGGATGAAGCACCACATGCTCAGACACATGTCATCTCTCCATCAGGTGTTTATCGAGGCCCCACTATGCACCAGGCACTGTGCTAAGCACTACACCTTAAATTCAGAATCAATTTCTAAGGATAGAAAAGGAACGCTTAGGGTAGACATTCTTGGCTCTTTTAGATTGAATTCGTGAAGGACAAGCGTGGTTTAAAAAGAGAAGGCTTTTCTTATACTGGCATAGTGAGCATGACAAACCACAAATCTGATCCATGTCCTTCTGTCTAATTTAAACCACGTACATTTTGAGAGGTGGAACGTTTGGACTATCGGTACGGTTTTCTGAACACTTGAAGGAAATAGTACGAGGTCATAATTTTGGAATGGTAAGATGCTGCCTACTTTTTAAATGTGAGATCTGCCGAGATTTTTTGTACATTTATTCCTATATTTCCAGTAACTAACAAAACAACTTTAGAGCTGGTTTATTTTCTATAATGATTTATCTAATATTGCCAGTGCTTCCTAAACTTTATCTTCAAGTTTCCCCAACATCTCTCTCATGATATCGATCTTGGGGTTATTATAATATGCCTTCTATAGACACTGGGAAAAGAGCATGGGTTTTCCTTAAGAATATACAAAGGAGAAGGTTTTTATGGGGTAGAGATGTTCTTAAAAGCTTTGTATTCTATACTAGCAAATGAAAATTTCAGGATATTTTCCATAATTAAATATTCTTTTATAAATTATAAAGAAGTTAATTCCATCTACTGAATTTGAGCCTAGGTGACAGTTTTCCAACCTGGAAATTTCATGTTTATATAACCAGCTTACTTTCAAAACAATGGCTTTATGTTTATCAACCGCCAAAAGCCTATGTGTAGGACAACAGATTTCCTGAGGGACGCTCTGGCTCAGTCATTAGGAAGGTGAGGCTGGAGCCCAGGCGGGAGGAAATAGATTGCATTGCACATGAGCATGACCTAGTGGCTGGTTCATTGAGTGGCATTTATGGCAGTAATAGAAAAGGCTACTTGTCTGTTTTCCAAGTGTCAAGATAAGTGATGTGTATGCAGCTGCTGTTCATGGAGAGGAGAAGAGCTGGAAAGAATAGCATTCAACAGAGAAGGTGCAGGTAAGAGAAGACATTCACAACCTCTTAATATTAAAGAGTTGGGGCTCCCCACTGCCTCCAGGAACCTAGCCCATCAAAAGCACTTCTTTGCATACGTAAATAGAATGTTCTTACTGATTTGTCACAAGGAACCAGAAAATAATACTTTGCCTTATAGTGGCTCCCAAATCATTGTGGGGGATTTGTTTACACTGTGAGATATTTAGCAGAGCTTACCATGGTAAGTAGGATTTGCCATACAGATTTCATCAGGGATAACTGGCCAGTATGCAGTTATATTGTTAAATAATGTAATGTAAGTGGAATGTATCAACCCCGCAGAGAATATAAAAATATATTACATTGTGCTTTGTAGCCAAACATGTATTATATATACACATACGCCTAAGCACTTCTTCAGTCCATTGGTAACATGGCTTTGTATGCCTGTCAACACTTTGATTAGGGTTGACTACATGAAAAATTATCTGAAGGATTTTTTATAATCTCTCAGTTATAACTGTGTTTCATCTTAAATGACTATTGATACAACCGTTAATATTTTATTCCAATCAGATTTTATAAACCTAGATATTTCCTACCCAGAATTGTGAACACATTTGAGGGGCGCCTGGGTGGCTCAATTGGTTAAGCATCTGGCTCTTGATTTAGGCTCTGGTCATGATCTCATGCTTTGAGATCAAGTGAGATCTTGATCAGGTGAGATCAAGCCTGTTTGGGATTCTCTCTCGCCCTCTCTCTCTGCGTTTTCCCTGCTTGTGCTCACATGTGTGCACTCTCCCTCTCTCTCTCAAAATAAATTAAAAAAAAATTTTTAAAGCTGAGTCCCAAATGCCTCATTTGAAAATTATGTTGCATAAATTTGCGTATCATTTTCATGAGGCTCATCTATACAAATTTAAGTAATTGCTAAGCCATATTGCCAATATACTCAAATTCATCACTAAGCAGTAATCCAAGAATTGCTAAGAGATTTTTTAAATTATTACATCTCTGATGAGAAAAGAAAGTAGTAGCATTGAAAGTATGGTATAAAGTATGATTTAACAGAAAGAGGTCTAGAGTAGGAGTATAGAGACTGGATTCTATTCTCCACTTAGTCACAAATATACTACATAATCCAGGCCATCAGTTTCCTGTTTTTAAAACATTGTAGGAGGGAGAGATTCGTAATATTTTGTATTCAAGTGACTTATGTTGCATGGACAGAAAAAACAGCACAATTATCTTAAAGATAAGGGATTTTCTGATTTAGGGAGTGTGGTAACTCAGAGGCGGGGAGGGCTTTAGGGTTGGACTCACAGTCAGTGATATTACTAAGGACTTAATTCTCCCCATCTCTCTACCCTTGGTGTTGGCTTCATTCTCAGCCTATCCACCCCCATGGTCAGGAGAAGACTGCCAACACCTGAGGATACACATTCAGAGACAACTCTTCTGCCTCACATTTTAAGGAAACTACTTGCATTTTTCTTCTGATTAATGAGGTTCACTACCTCAGAAGTGTCTTAGCTGTGTGAGAGAAGTGTCCCTGCCCCTAAAAATCTAACATTGTTAGAGGGAAGTAGGAAAGAATGGATATTAAGCAGACCCACCAACAAATATCTAATACACGTTTTTGTTTGTTTGTTTTTGTTTTGTTTTGGTTTGTTTTGGTTTTGGTTTTGTTTTTACCAGTTTGATCTCCTACTATTCTAATTTCCTTGGGTCTCACTAAGTTTATGCATTTATTCAACAAGCATTTATTTAGAATCTAAATCATCATTCATGACCCACCCCCAAGGAGATGATAGCCTGGTTACAAAGAGAGAGAGAGAAAGAGAGAGAGAGAGGGAAGAAACAATTATTTCAATAGCCAAAGGAGAGATTTTTAAAAACAAATAAATCAGAAATAAATGGGTGTGGGAAAACTATGATACAAGAAAAGAGGGAGAGGCATTAGGCACCAATCTGAGGAATCTGAAGAAAGAAAGTGGCTAGAGAACAGGCTGAATGGAAAAAGAGGGCAAAGGGGGCACACAGAAGACTGTTAGGGCCAGATTGTGAAGAACCATGTGCACTAGTCTGGGGAGCTTGGACTTGGTCTGTGGAAATCATGTATAAGTACATTCAGATTTGGAAGTGGAACATGAGTGCAGTTTTCAAACACATAAAAGCATAATTTAGGTACATTTATTAAGGTTGTCCACTTACTTCGCTGATTGTTTCTTTTGCTATGCAGAAGCTTTTTAGTTTGATGTCACCCCACTTGTCTATTTTTGCTTTTGTTGCCTGTGCTTTTGGTGTCATAACCAAGAAATCTTTGTCAAAATCAATGTCAAGGATTTTTCCTTGTTTAAGGAAAGGACTTTTAAGGTTTCAGGTTAAGGAGTTTTAAGGTTTCAGGTCTTTTCATCACTTTTTATTTGATTCTTATGTATGGTATAAAATAAAGGTCCAATTTCATTCTTTTGCATGTGGCTATCAACTTTTCCTGATACCATTTACTGAAGAGACTATCTATCCTTTTTCCATAGGGCATTCTTGTCAACCTTGTCAAAGATCAGTTGATTGTATATATGTGGGATTATTTCTGAGCTCTCTATTCTGTTCCATTGATCTGTATATCTGTTTTTATGTCAGTACCATACTGTTTCAATTACTGAAGCTTTGTAATACATTTTGAAATCAGGAAGTATGATGCCTCCAGCTTTGTTGCTCAGAATTGTTTTAGCTATCTGTAATCTTTTGTGGTCTCTCAGGAATTTTAGGATTGTTTTTTCTATTTCTATAAAAAAAATGCCTTTGGAGTTTTGATAAAGATTGCATTGAATCTTCAGATCACTTTGCAGAAAATATTTATAAACAATGTATTTGATAAAGGATTCATATCCAAAATATATAAGGAACTCCTACAAATCAATAGCAAAACAAAACAAATAACCTGATTAAAAGAGCAAAGAACTAAATACACTTTTCTCCAAAGGAGACATATAAATGGCCAACAGATATATGAAAAGGTGTTCCACATCACTAATCATCAGGAAAATATAAAGCAAAACCACAGTGAGGTATTGTCTCACATCTGTTAGTGGCTATTATAAAGAAAAAAAGGTAAGTGTTGGCAAGGAGGTGGAGAAGGAAAGGAATCCTAGTACACTGTTGATAGGACTAGGAATTGGTGCAGCCACTATGGAAAACAAGACAGCGTTTCTCAAAAAACTAAGAACTACTATATGATCCAGTAATCTGGTATATATCCAAAGGAGTTAAATCAGTGTCTCAAATAAATATCTGCACTTCCATATTCATTGTAGCATCATTCACGATAGCTAAGATTGGAAACAACCTAGATATCTGTTGATGGATGAATGAGTAAATAAAGTGTGATAAACATATAAATACAATGGAATATTATTCAGCCTTCAAAAAGAGGAAAATCCTGCCATGTGTGACAACATAGATGAAACTACAGGACATTATGCTAGATGAAATAAACCAGACAAGAACAGATATTATAAGTTACCACTTCTATGAAGAATCTAAAACAGTCAAACTCATAAAAGCAGAGTAGAATGGTGTTTATCAGTGGCTGGGGGAGGGAGTACTAGTCAAAAGGTATAAAGTCTCATTCTGTCTCATGAATAAGTCCTAGAGAACTACTGTATGGTATAGTGCCTATAATTAACAATACTGTATTGTATACTTTAAAATTTGCTAGAAGAGTAGATCTCATGTTAAGTATTCTTACCACACACAAAAAAAATGATAATAATAAATAAAGAGGTCAGGAGAAAACCTTTAGGGGTGGCAATATGTTTATGGCATAGATTATGATGATGGTTTCATGGGTATATACTTAGTTCCAAATATCATCAAATTGTATACATTAAATGTATACAGCTTTTTGTATGGCAATCATTCCCAAATAAAGTGGTTTTATTTCCAAATTACAATGGTCCTGAGCCCCTACTTCCCTGTAAAATCTTAGCCCTTTCTGTCCTCTCAATATATACCCTGCAATGCCTCCCCAGCTTTTTCTGGAGTCTCAACATTGCAAACCAGACTGTCTGTAGCAGTCATCAAATGGCATCAACCATGTTCTCCTCCTCTGCTCTGGCTTCTACCTGTTTATGTCCTTTGCCCAAGAGGCTACTTATAGAAACCTCATTAACAATAGTGCTAATCCACTTTTGGAGAAAAGGAGCCACTGGTCTGCAGAGCTCTAGAGTGGTGCTAGATTTCAGAGAGAAGGGCTCTCACAACTAGCCCTTGTTTCCTGGATTCTAAAACAATTGTTTATGTCCAATAATGCACAAAGTGAGACTTTTATAAAAATAATTCCTTAAGTCCCTTCCCATCTAACCACGGGGATTCAAATTTATTTTAAGAGACATTGGGGCATCCAAACACTATGACATTTCATGACCCCTACCCTTCTCAAAGTCCTTATATACAAAATATGCCCTCCTCCCTCCAGCAACAAAGCCTTCATCCATATCAAGATGTAGATGAAGACACAGGGAAAGGAAGTTTCGCTTTTTGCATTACCAGCAAATGGGCCCCAGCCTTTGGTGCTTCCACAGACTAACTTACCACTTATCTTCAGTCCAGTGCTTGACACATCAAAGGCCTTAAGTGTTACTCATTGAATAAAAGTGTAAGTAAACAATGCAGGGGATGGACTGGAGACTGGAAAGGATAGACTAATAGACTGTTGGAACAGTCTAGGAGCACTAACCTCAGACACCAGCAAGTGAGGCCAATTTTGAGAAATATTTCTCAGATGGAATCACCAGGTATTTACAAATGTATTCTCCTCTCGCATCTTTCAGGGGGGTAGGAAAAAAAAATGCCAAATAGACAACAAATGTCTGGAATAGGTTTTTAGCAATTCTGACTTTTTACAATCGTAAACTCGTTGGTCTTTATCAAATATATGCAAAACCAAGGTCATGATCATTGGGACCCTTCCCCAGGACAACTGGAGTCCTAGGAGACTCTGGAGACTCCAGAAAGCCTTTAGGAAAACAAAGCTCCAAATACCTGAGGAAGAAATAAGGTTCAAGGAGATTTTCTATGTGGAAGCATTGCACATGGGAAATCTAGGAAGCTGTGTTACAGAACCAGAGTTCACAATCCAGAAAATAAGAATGTATGAGAAGAAACACCTAGAAAAAGTTAGTGTGGAATTCTTAAATAGATACCTAGATTTAGATCATAATGCCAGTAAAAATAGTAAAAACATTCTCTCTCTTTTGTTGCATTCTAATATGTGCCAGGCAGTGTGCCACCTATGCTAGATTTATTTCTCACAACTAGAATGTGAGGGAATATCTCTATCTATAGTAGAGGTAAGAACTGAGGCTCAGAAAGATGAAGAATCTTGTTCAAAGATCATTTCAAATACAGGACTGGTTTATTTCAAAATATGATCCTATCTGCGAAATTTTTACCTTCATTCTTTAGATGCTGAGAAAATTTAAATTTCTATTACTGTAAAAAAAATAATTACTAAATGCTACAATTGCTATATTATCTCTTGCCCACAATCAACTCAAAGTAATTTACTAGGTGTAATCCATATCTGATCCCGATAAAAATGAAAATATCACTTTGATACATACTTTTCTTCCTTCTCATGTGTTCTTCCTTCATAAATTTTTTTTAATACTGTTTGGGATATCATAAGTGGTTCCATCACACTTATCCCTAATTCAGAAAGATATGACTTGCCTCCTGTTGACCCTGAGTTTTCAAACTCACTAGCAAAAGAATAGGTACATGAATCTGACTATGAGTTACTTCTGTTTTCACAAGCAAATCATATACAATTTTTCAAATACCTATACTATTCAAATATTCTTTGGGAATATAAAAGGCTATTTAATACAGAAATTCAAAATGACATGTTAGAGAAATGTAATATTAATAGTCTTGACATTTAATGTGAATCAAAGAAATAAGAGTTTCTCATGTTAGATTTCAGATGTCAGATCTATGTCATGATTCTTAATTGAGTGATGTTTCAGGTTATTATCAAGGGAAATATAAAGCAGCACAGATCCATAAACACAGGATTTGATTTGGCTGCTAGGGCGAAACTAATAATCCACTGAGCTGTGCTACCTTCTGGGAGAATAAAAAGTGAGGGTTTATTATTTTCAGGAAAAGTTACTTGGGTGATATACCCCTTTTCTTTTCAAATATAAATCACCTTTAGCTTTCTGCATCACTGGTGCCTCCAAATTAGGATTCTAGAGCAGGTGGAGAGACTTAAAGATACGTAGGACTCTTGAATATGGGCCAAAAGTCAGATGTCGATGGGGATAAGCCAGTAAGTACTCAGTTTCTTTATACTCAAGTGACCTGAGGTTATGTGAATTTGGGGATCTCTGGAGGATACGACCTCAGATTAGAGAAGTTTCCAGAAACTCATTCTGAGTTGCAACTGCTGCAGAAGGAGCAATTCCTAAAGACACTGGAACCCCCATGAGCAAGGTGAGCACTTTCAGAATTGCACAAAACTACATTTTCATTAGTGTCCTACGGGACTCTCTGAATAACTGTAATCCTCTGACCCCTGTATTTTCTCCTGTACATTTCAGAATACCTGGAGTAGATGTTCTTTTGGAAGAAGAAAAAGCCAAGGTCAAAACAGGGCCCCCAAAGCAGCTGTGCATCCCTGGAATTCCCAAGGATCCAGCATGATCCTGGTATATTCCAGAGATTCCTTGAGTGTCTTGGAGCTGGGCAATTTGGACTGATTACAAAGAGAATCCAGTGGTCCAACCTCTGACCCTCGGACCCTAGGGCAGGCCCACTGATCAGCTCAAGGCCAAAATGTCCTTTCTGTGTTACAGGTGTCATTTTCATGCCTCAGCTTGATGTAGAACTAAAGTCATTGAGTTATGGCTCCATTCCAATAAAGAGGCCTTATTAACTCACTGTCTAATTCCCAGTTAGAAATGCACAAATCTATTTCTGAATGAGAGGTGGCGTGTAACCTTGGAATAGAGAGCAGCTTCGACGGTCACGTAGTTGAGGGCCAACTGACATTTTCACTTCATCTTCTGGAAAACTATTCAACCATGTACATCAACTGGAGTTGGAAAGCAAAACAAGTAGTAAAGAAGAAGGGAAGAATTTTAAGGGAGAATGAAACAACCACAACAGGACAAATAATCCTGAATCACAAATTAGAACGCTCCCATTGGCACAGACACAAAGGTAATATTTTCACTAGAATGAATAGTCCTAGAAAAATTTGTTCTCCAGTATCAGACACAACCAGGCCTTTCCTTCCATATGAGACATGAATGTCTCCTTTTTCCACTTCATCTTTTTCAGTAATCCAAACAAAATTTTAGCAGCAGAAAAAATAATGAATTTAGTCCATTTAGGTCCAGTATTTCCTCGTTAATGTATTAACTCCCTGGCAGTAGTCAGACAGGGCACTCTGACTCCAGAATATTTCCTTTTCTTTT
The DNA here is from genome assembly GCF_046562875.1 of Panthera onca. Classification (NCBI taxonomy): domain Eukaryota; kingdom Metazoa; phylum Chordata; class Mammalia; order Carnivora; family Felidae; genus Panthera; species Panthera onca. The sequence goes on from NC_138342.1 coordinate 122,644,371, forward strand.
ATCACCTTTGGAATTCCAATGTCACTGAATAACTAATTATAGTCTACTTAATTTTGTACCAGTGCAAGAAACAGACTCCTCAAGAGCACATTAATTTCATTCTCCTGAACCTTTGGGAGGCCTTGTACAGCGCAGAGGCAGACGGCTGTTTGAAATGTTCTTTTTTCAATGTGTGTCAGAACACTTTAACTTCAACCGCTCTGCTAAGAGGCTGTTGTTTTAGTTCAAAGTGTACACAAAGGAGAGGATCACCACGTATGAACTAATATTTGCTTAACTGTCTTCATTTCCCCAGTGTCTTGCAATTCAAGTGTTCTGTATTCTTTTCTTTAGCAGTCATGACGGTAAGTAAAGAAAAATTGTGTTGTTCCTGAGAACAACATTTGCCAAAGAGTCTACTATGTGGCCTAGTGTTTCTCACAACTGTGTGTTAAACAATGCTTGTACTTTCGTCAAGACTAAGGAGCAAGCAGCAAAGGACAGAGTGTGGCTCAGGGGGTTAGCTCAGGTAAATTCTCTGCCTCAGAGTGGCTGTTCCTTATTCCAGAAGCCAGAGTGCCCATTTCCCAGCCCTTATGTAACAATTTCAAAAACAAAGGATTGACCCCGGGTGGCAGGATTAAAGTAAACTTAAATGAAAAATCAACATCAACAAAAGAAAGAGATGGATATGGAGATAGGAAGAAAAGGAAGAGGAAGAGAAGAGAAAAAAAGAGAAAAATTGTCCCTGGAAGATGTGGGAAGGTACCTAGGGCAGCTATTGAAGTAGTTCCCTGCTCTCTGCCGAAGACAGTACTTGGGTACAATCCAGTGTTGTCAATCATTCACTCTCAAAGTTGTCAGAGGACTGGAGGTTGCAACACAGAACAGAAATATCAAAGCTTGAAGTGGGGTAAAGAGAGGAAGAATAACATCGCAGTTCCTTGAATGTTACTACATCTCTGCATTTGAAAAGATTTCAAAGTGCCCTTCATCACCCTTATCTTTCCTCCACCTGACCTTCTTTTTTCCCTTCCTTTGTCTCCTCTTCACACCCTCTTCAGAGCCTCCTACCTATTGGATCTAAACCTTAGGGGCAGTCTAAATTGTGGAGGGTGGGGAAGGGAAGAATGACTATCAGTCCGCTTCTTCACACCTCCTGCCCTGCCCACAGGCACCACTGTCCTTCCCATCAAACCTTCCAGACACTTTTGCTCGCAGCCAGTGGCTCCCTTACTACTAGCTCCAATGGTAACCCCCATTGTTTCAAAACCAAGATTCTCAACATCACCCTGCCTTTTTGCCAAATTCAGAAATGGTTTTTAGGCTGCCCAGAGTTCCCAAAGATACAAATGCCATATCGTTTTTACCCATATTTTTATTGCCATTGGTGCTCTGATCCATCCAAGTAACCATGCTTAGAGCAAAGCTGTTTAACCTAGGGTGTTTAATAACACCATTGCTAACAGTCCTATCAAAATAATGTCTATGTATGCTTGATCCCCCAAGGCTCTCATTTGTTTTTCAGTGTTATTATACAATAAAGTTCCTTTTATAGGATTGTTTTTCAATTCAGTATTTGAAATAGACAGGGGTATAGCAAGTTGTATTTGCTTGCACAGTTTCACACCCATTCATCTCTAGTGAGAGCGTGTGTCTCTTTTGGACCACTGGGCATTGCAGAGCACAGCCAGGAAGTACAAAGCGGTGTTCTTCCTCTGCCCATCCATAAACCATGTTCTGCATCCAGAGCCAAGGAAAGGAGCAGAGGGACCACTCTCCATAGCAGCTAAGCATGTGGTCTCTCCTCCAGACCTCCCCAGGGAACAGAGCCTAGAACTATAGTTGATCCACCTCTGAACATAAGTGTTTTACTGTCCTTCTAAGGCCAACACCCCCGCCCCCAAGTCTTTTTGGATTTCTTCCCTTTACAGGCCCCACTGAGACGTCTCCCCACTCAGTCAACATTGCAGTTGTCTCTGGCTGGGCCCTCTGGGCAGTAAATAGGTCAATTGCAATGAAAAGGTTCCAGTATTGCTATTGCTTTTTGCTGCAGGTGGAAAGCAGGTTCCTGTGTGTGGTTCACATCGGGTTCTGCTTATTATCACAGTATATTGTACCTGGGGTTTTTTTCCCCCTGCTTCTTTCCTCTGGCCTCTGGCCCATTTCTGCAAAAGTAAGAGCGTCATTTCTTCAACAAACAAAGGATTTCCTCTGCGCTCTCATAGGTTTGGTAAAACTCCATTGCTTTAATATTTCTTTTCCCCACTTAGGAGTTCTTTCCAAAAAGCACTACACCACAAGTGCTATTGGATGGCAGGCAATGTCAGGTTATTTTTTTTATTTCATTTTGAGTACAAGCACTTGCAAAACCTCAGGCACATAAGTCCCATCATTGCCTATGCCTGAGTTCTTGCCGGGCTGAGGATCCAGTTATTCAGAGATTGTCTATCCAAGTCCTTTTATCTACTCTTTCATTAGGAAAGGAATGGAGACACAACCAAAATTACAGCATCCTATTTTGCTAATGGCTGGTTAATTCTCTTTTGGGGGGAAAGGATACTACAGAAATAGACTGAAAGGCCAGCTTTTTGAAAGTTTTGAAATAATCTGGATTAACCATGTATTGAGTGTTCACTTCAGGCACTGGCTATAGGCTTATGTGCACTGCCTTTTTTAATCAATGCAGTAATCTTATGAGGGTACTGTTAGCATCTCCATTTCACAGATGTATAAATAAACTCAGACTAAGTAATCTGCGTAAGATCCAAATGAGAAAATATCAAAGCAGAAATATGAGTATAGATTTTCCTAAACCCAAAGCCTGTGTTACTAGATTCCTTGCCAAAGAGCTTCCCTGACTGATAAACTTATATTCTGTAAGTTGTTCAAGCTCTCTTAATGATCATTTGAAATTTAAGGTGCTATAGCAGCCACCTTTTTTTTTTTTTTTTTTTTTTTTTTTTTTGGCTAGGGCCTCTCTTTACATTTTTTTCGAAAAAATCTGGACTGCTAGTATTTTTAACAGAGTAATATAAAGGCCCAGGGTAATTGAACATGCTCCTGCCCCTCTGTAACCATGTAAGGTCTACGTGCTGAATTCAGATCATCTGTTGACTCCTGTGGCCTGTCATGTCTCAGTGTCATGACCTCTCCCATTACAAGAGACTGACAGCCTGACAGTTGCAAAACTCTCAAATACATCACTCAACTATTTCAAACATGCTACCTGACATGCTAAATGTTCAACATGGTATTGCTCTAGGGTTCTTTCCTAAGACACCTTAGCATTTCCTCAAATTCCTCATTAATTCAACTGTACTTCTTATGGCACAACTTTCATAAAACTATACAAATGAGAGTTAGAAACCATTCCAGAGAAGCCATTTAGTCAATCTCCACATGTAAACAATCCAAACAAATTTGAATGTACCCTGATGTTTAAAAGACCCTTAGAATTTTCCTACTCCCCATTAAGATCAACTATTAATAGGAGACATTTGCACCATTGTTCCAAAGCACCTTTCATAAATATAATCTCATTTAATTCCCACGATATTCCTGTGGGGTAGATATTATTATCTCATTTTATAGGTGGGAAAACTGAGGGTCAGAGAAGTTGGAAAACCTTCCAAGAGCTCAGAGCTAGAAGTAATAAAGTTGGCAATCAATCTTAGACCTTCTGACTCCAAAACCAAAGCCACTACTCTTACACCAATTCCTGATACCAAATTGGCAGGAGTTCCTTTCTAGATCTTTATAAGGACCTATAGCACAAGTCAAAATACACCTTTTCTTGTTTGCCTGAAGGAAGGGCTTCCAGAATGAGCAAAAAGAGGCAAAAAAAACCCAAAAAACAAAAACAACCCTTAAGTTCACACCAAGTGTCTTAGAAAACATCACTGAGATGAGCCATTATCAACTTGTGGAGTTTTTCTTTCTTTTTCTGAAGTGGGGAGGGGGGCGTTCTTCTGACCCAATCACTTAGAAAGTTCAAGTCTAGATCTTTGCTGGAGCTAGCAGTGCATGAAATATGCTACTCATGGAATCTGATTTGAAAAATGTAAGTTGCTAGCAAAAATAAACATAGTAAACTATGACAAATACATATGCCTGAGCCATTTTGCATTTTGGAATAACATATTTCCATACTCGCTTTGGTTGGTTTCAAACAACATGCAGTTCTACAGGACAGATTCTTAAAGCTTGAGGGGCAAAAAGTAAAGGCCAATAGATTCTGGCAGAGAAGATGAAGGAATACAGGGGTCTGGATATGATTTTTAAACTTTTTTAACAGTGTTCATTTCTTATTTATTTCCTAGTAAACTACCACTTGTGGGAGTGACCAACAAGTGCCCCATACCTTTCATTATACCTAACCATAGGACTTAATATGTGCTATCTATCCACGTTGTCACAAATGGCAAGATCTCATTCTTTTTTGTGGCTGAGTAATATTCCAAGGTGTGGGTGTCACACCTTCTTCATCCATTTGTTTATAGATGGACACTCAAGTTGCTGCCATATCTTGGCTACTATGAATATGGTACAATAAACATAGGAGTGCATATAGCTCCTCAAACTAGTGTTTTTAATTTCTGTGGGTAAATACCCACTAGTGGAATTACTGAATCACATGGTATTGTCTATTTTTAATTTTTTGAGAAACCTCCATACTGTTTGCCTGCACTAGTTTGTGTTCCCACCAGCAATGCACAAGGTCTCCTTTATCTCCACATCCCCACCAACACTTATTGTTCCTTGTCTTTTTTACTCTAGCCATTCTGACAGGTGTGAGGTGATATCTCCTTGTGGTTTTGATTTGCATTTCCCTGATGATTAGCGATGTTGAGCATCTTTTCATGTGTCTGTTGACTATCTGTATGTCTTCTTTGGAAAAATATCTATTCAGGTCTTCTGCCCATTTATTTTTTCTACATGTATTTATTTATTTTGAAAGAGACAGAGACAGCATGAGTGGGGGAGGGGCAGAGGGAGAGGGAGACAGAGAATCCCAAGCAGACTGCACTGTCAGCATGGAGCCCAATGAGGGACTTGAACTCATGGAACGGTGAAATCATGACCTGAGCTGAAATCAAGAATCGGATGCTTAGCTGACTGAGCCACCCAGGCACCCCTGCCTATTTTTAAATCAAATTATTTGTTTTGTTTATGTTGACTTGTGTAAGATCTTTGTATATTTTGTATATTAGCCCCTATTGGATATGCCATTTGCTAATATCTTCTCCCATTTAGTAGGTTGCCTTTTTGTTTTGCTGATGGTTTCCTTTGTTTTACAAAAGCTTTTTATTTTGGTGTAGTCCCAATAGTTTATTTTTGCTTCTTTTGTTATAGTTTCTCTTGCCTGAAGAGACCTATCCATAATAATGTTGCTAAAGCCAATGTCCAAGAGATTACTGCCTATGTTTTCTTTCAGAAGTTTTGTTGTTTCAGGTCTCACAGTTAGGTCTTTAACCCATTTTGAATTTATTTTTGTGTATGATGTAAGAAAGTGGTCCAGTGTCATTCTTTCACATGTAGCTGTCCAGTTTTACCAACACTATTTGTTAAAGAGACTGTCTTTACCCCATTGCATATTCTTGCCTCCTTTGTCATAGATTAACTGACCATATAAGCATGGGTTTATTTCTGGGCTTTCTATCCTGTTTCATTAATCTATGTGTCTATTTTTTTGTGCCAGTAGAACACTATTTTGATTACTATAGCTTTGTAGCATAGTTTGACATTTGGGATCTAGCTACCTCCAACTTCATTATTCTTCTGAAGATTGTTTTGGCTATTCAGGGTCTTTTGTGGTTCCATACAAATTTTAAGATTATTTGTTTCTGAGTCTTAAATTTGACATCAATTTTTCCAATACGCTTTCTCTGACATCCTCTCTCCCCTCCCCCAGCCAAATCTACACTAGAATATGAGATACTTTACATAAAAGCATTCAGTCACTCACTTAACACCTTTTTATTAAATATCCAGTTACTGCTCTGGATTCTGGATAGAGTGAACAGAAGAACAGGATGTCTGCTATCATTCTAGTTGGAGACACAAGAAAATAAATAAATAAGTACTAATTAGTGCACAGGAGAAATTTAGGTAGGACAGGCCCACAATCCTTTATCCAAATCCATGGGGACTATATGTATTTTAAATTCAGGACTTTTGAACTTAGAAAGGCAGTATATAGTACTTATACAATTTTTCAGACCAATAGGGTCTGAGGCAGTACCCCATAATCAAACACATTAATGGGACTGCAGTAAAATATATAAATAGTCATAAATATTTTTTATGTAAATAGATAAATATTAATAAAGAGTATAGCACTAATTAATTCCACTCAAATTAAAAAGAAAATTTTTTTTACTTTCCAGAGATGTTTGGATTCAGGAACTGTAGATAAGGATGATGGAGGGATGTTGGAAGGGCTTGTAAGGAGGGCTTTGAGGTTGGGTGGGACAAGAAAGACTCTTAGGAGGCAACGTTGAAGCAGAGATGGGAAAGGTATGTGAAGAAACATGACATGAAAAAGTCAGGGAAGAACACTTCAACCTGGAAGAGCTCCTCAAATACTGAAACCACATTTTCATTCATTCTTTAATTTTCTGCCTCCTACTTTAAATCACAAACTCACAAGCTATGGAGATCATGTTGTTCTAGTCCACTGTGGCTTTGTGTCCCCAGTGTGGTCAAAGGTGCCTGGCACAGAGTAGGCACTCAAAAAAACATTTATTAAAGCAATGGAAAGAATTAACAAAATAAAATGAGGTAGCTAATTATTAAAGTGTTAGGTCAGGGGAGACCAACATGTAACATCAAGATCAAGATCTTAAAAACCACAGAGGAAGTTAGTAAAAGTGACACACAGTGATCGCCAACTTCTATCATTTTGTTTGTCCACTAAATTTGAAAGCCATCAGTTACTCACATGGACCACCAGCAGTTGCCTCTGTACCAGCAGACAGTGGGGAAAGAAAGCCCTCACTCTGGGATGCTTGCCAGTAGGGCAATAAGAAGTATTTGCTAAAGAGCAAAGCAGCTGCTGAGATGCAGTCATAACTAATAGTCATGCCCAGTTATAAATGCACCCTCCCCCTAGCTCAGGCCCACACCCTTCTCTCTGTCCCAGCCTGATGGGCTTTCCCTTGGGCCAACTAAACTACCCAGCCCGCCCGGTGTGGGGAGATACTGCATTGCTCCTTCATAGCATAATTTCATGTGCCAAACCTTACATCAGACAAATAGTCCGCAGAAGTAAACCCCCCTCCCTAGAGCCACCTCAGAGCTCCCTACTTCCTCCTATGTGTTCCACTTTGAGATTTCCTCACATTCGAATTCCTTCAGTCTCTTCTGGAACCCTGTAGTATGACAGACGTATCAATCATAACATCAGAGGCTGAAAGAGACGTTGAGAGGTAATTTGAGCCACATCTTTCCCATTTTCAGACACAGATACATTTAAACAAATTTTAGAAGAGGAGAATCTACCACCTTTATTATTTTAAACCCTGGAGACAGAAACTCCAAGATCTTTCATCATAACTCAAGTTATTGACAGTGTTGGGTGGGTTACTTCTCATCCCAGAAGACCATCACGTGGTCTTCAATTAGGTCTAATAACATTAAAAGCTTAAGAAGTTATCAGAGGCTTATATTAAGGAATTAATGCTAAATGGAAATAAAGTCAAAATCTGTAAACATGTTTTGTGTTCCTAGATGTGAATGTCAAGATGATCAGTACTTGGAGACTAAAAACAAAATAAGGTGATGGCTCAAACAGAAGAATACATAGAGTTTACTAACTATTTTGGTTTCACAAAAACAAAAACAAAACCAAAAAATACTTCTGTGAATTTTCTATCCTTTCTCCCTGAAAATACATTTACAAAAGGACGACCATTCACCTTTATCACAAATAAAGTCATTGACACATCTGTAAAACATTAATGCCCATGGGTCTGCTCAGTGTTAATAGGCTGGCATTGTTGATAAGCTCCATTAAGCAGAGTACCTACATTTCATCTCCCATTCTCCACTAAAATTTTAACCTCTTAAGTTCTCTTCTCTCAGAGGGCCACTGGTTGTTGTATATTGGGGCTCCCCTCTAACAAATTGATCTGTAAAAAATACTCTTATATATGAAAATTTGGAAGGGAATCTGCACATCTATATCCCAGGATCACTATCTTTTTTTAAAAAAATCACTGACTTACATCCACACTATAAGAATCACTATAGAAAAGCACAAGTAACAAATGGTCTATTTGAACAAGTGTTATTGAGCAAATTGCCATGGCATATGCAAGGCATCATGGTGCACCCTGCAGAGGATGTAAAGGGGTCAAAATGCAGTGACTGCCTTCAGTGAAACACCTCTCCTGTGAGACAAGAATACCTGTAGACATGGCTACGCTCCACGGTGGCATGTAATAGTTGTAAGGAGATACCCAACAATGTGCAATGGCATACAGAGAAGAGAGGACACATTAACCTCTGCCAGAGAAACTGAGGACAGTTTTACAAAAAGGTGGCATTGGAACTTAGTCTTGAAGGATAGTGAATACCTTAGTATCTTTTTGACTGCAAAAACAAAGCTACAACTCAGACTGGCTTCAATAAGGAAAAATTTTTGTTTCACATGGCAAGAAAACCAGAGGTAGAGAGGGCAGCAGGCTCAGCATCAGTAAGTTCATGATATCTGTCAGGTTTTCTCCATCTCCTCTTCCCCCCTTCATCCTCCCTCTTCACTTTCACCTTTGCTTGGGTGGCAGTAGTTCAGGCATCACATCCAGACACAGCCATGTCCTAATAAAGATGAGGGACAGTCTCCATACTGGAAAGATAAAACCTTTCCCAGCAGATTCCTTTTTCATCTCATTGGCCATGACTGGGCCATAGAAAGTTTCCTAAACCGATCTCTGCAAAAAGAAAGGGTGTTCCTAGGATTAGATTAGACCACCCATCCTTGGTAGTGGGAAGGATTTTGGGGAGTCATCACAATGGATAGTCTGCAATTACACTGGCAGAAATAGAGCGTTGGCCATTTCCAGTGGAGTGTGTCATATTTCAGGAAACACAGGAATCTAATTCAGCTAAAGAATAGGGTACATGTCAAAGAGCTGTACATGTACAGAAAAATAAGACTAGAAAATAACTGGGTCTGTACTGTGGAAAAATTCAATACCAAAATAAAGAGTTTGGATTTTATTCTGTGGAACAAAGGATATACTGAACATTTTTTGAGTAAAAGAATAAATGGTCAAGATTAGGACTATATTTTAGAAGGACTATCCTGTCAGTGATTTGTACAATGGATTATGATAGAAAATCAGACAACTGAATGACCTAAGAAGCTATGACAATAATCTGGCAAATCATAAAAAGGACTCAAATTAAGTTAATGGCAGTGGGGCTGGGGGGAAAAAAAGAGTTTTGTAGGAATTTGGCAACTAATTGTAGGATATGAGGGATTAGAGAGAGGGAGGAGTGGAAGATGACTCAGAGCTTTGAAGTCTTGGAAGCTGGACCAATGGTGGCATTATCCACATTAGAAGGGACATCAAGAGGAGTTGTTAGTTAACTGGTGGGAAGAAGGGCAAGCCTTTACTACTAACTTCTTAAAACTGTCCTTGACCAAGCCTTTACTACTAACTTCTTAAAACTGTCCTTGACCAAAATCTGGATATTTAGTACAATGAGACGTGAAACAAGAGTGATCAGCAGTAGAGTCTATAGGAGGAGACACTACTAGTTATGTTTTCCACCTTTCCAAGTCTGTCTTTGATTTCCTTTCCTTGGTCCCTTCATTGTTGGGCAGTTAGTCTTTTAGAGGATAAAACAAAACATAGAGAAGATATAATTCAAATGAGCCCATTTGCTACTTGACAAATCCAATTAAAGAAAATAGAAATTCACAAAAATAAAGTGGTGAAGGTCATATGATATGCAAAAAGATTTTCTTCCTTTCAAAGCAGTCAGCCCAAAAGCCCTTTTGCATATTTTCCCCAACATGGCTTGAACAACACAGGTTTGAACTGCATGGATCCATTTATACACAGATTTTTTTTTCAGTAAATATAGTATAGAACTATAAATGTGTTTTCTCTTCCTTATGATTTTTTTAAATAACATCTTTTTTCTTTAGCTTACTTTACTGTAAGAATACAGTATATGATACATATAACATATAAAATATGTATTAATCCACTATTTATGTTACCAGCAAGGCTTCCAGTCAACAATAGGCAATTACTCGGTAAGTTTGAACGGAGTCAAAAGTTACACATATATTTTTGACTTCATGGTAAGGAGGGGCTTGGTGCCCCTAACCTCTGGATTATTCAAGGGTCAACAATACATACCCAAAAATGGTATCTGAGTATGTATGGTAATGCAATTCTTCCTTTGTATATTAAAACTGTATCAAATAATATCGTAATTGGGTTTGTGTTAAGGTTTCATTTATCTTTGTTCTCCTTGACTGTCATGGTCAATGTCATGAAACCCACAATTTTACTACTATGATTATAAACTTTAATCCAGCCATATCCCCAGAAGCCAATCAATAAGAATTTTAGCTGATTGAGCAATGCTGTAATATAGTTATTTCTATTTTGTATTATCATGTATGCCATATTGGTCTTCTACTGCTGAGTGACAAATTGCCACAAGTTTAGAAGTTTAAAAAAATGCCCACTGATTGGTTCACAGTTCTGTAAATCATAAATCCATCACGGCATGACTGGGTTCTCTGCTCAATATATCACAAGCCTGGAATAAAGTTGTCAGCCTTCTGAGATTGGAAGTTCCAGGAAAAATCCACTTCCAAGCTCATATTTCTTGTTGATAGAATTCAGTTCCTTGCAATTGTAGAACCAAAGTCCCCATTTCCTTGCTGGCTACTGGTTACCTCAAGAGGATACTCTCTGGTGCCTTTCATGTAGCTCCCATAGGCAGTTCACAACATGATATTTGCTTTATTCCAGGCCAGCCAGAGAGTATCTCTAGGACTCTTTCTTTTACTACCTGTCAGAGAAAACCCTTTGCTTTTAAAGAACTTGTGTGATTAGGTTAGGCCCACCAGGATAATCTCTATTTTATCCTCAACTGATCAGTAACCTTAATCACATCTCCAAAATCCTTTTGTCATGTAAGATAACATTATCACAGGAATTATACCAGAAGACGGAGACTATGGGTCCATCTTAGAACTCTGCCTGCTGCACATGCTATTATATTTTACTTATTATTTGTATTATTGTTGCTAATAGCTACTATAGATACGATAAATTCCTAATAAATTCTGAATACCTTATCCCTTTAGTTATTGTCCAAAGATACTAAGTTCATCTCTTTTCTTCTACTTGACTTCTTAAAATTGTTTTTGTTTTGCCTTACTTCATTCTGTTACACTTCTTTGTTTCGTTTTCCCTTTATTTCTCCTTCCTTACTCATTATTTCACTTTCCATCTCCACATTCCTCTTTCTCTTTCTCTAGGTTAGCATTTTGCCAGTTTTAAGTAAAGACGCTCTGTAATTATTTCTAATTATATTTATACTCCTGTAGTATCTCTCATCAAAGCCTCAAAGCTTATGAGTCTTAATTATGCCTCACAATATATTTGTGAGGATGAGGAGGGTGATTATTCCATTTTACAGATGGGAAAGCTGAGACTCAAAGAAGTCAAGAATCTTCTCTAAATCATACAGTTGATAAAGAGAAGAGAGGGGTTAAATCCTGGTCGTTTGTTTTCTCCTTCATCTGATAATTTTTAGGGAATTTTTGTAGTCCCTACCAATGATTCTCACTTCAAAGCACACCCCCTTTCATTGATGGTGTCTTTGCTGCCTACTAGAATCCTTGCAGGAATGATATGCTCAGGAAGAAGCCACTGGTGACTTCAAGTCCTGACAGAGTGTGTGGAAGGAAATTGTGTAGGTAAAAGAGAACCAGAGTCTAAGAGTGTTCCTAACAGTGGCCAGAGTTAATTGGGGAGTGGTGGATCAGTCATACAGTCACCAAAGCCCTGAATTAAAAGGGAACATGGAAGCCATCTAGTTTTCCCTTGATAAGTGATAAAATCAGTCTCTGAAAAGTGAAGTGGCTTAAACTTCATTCTAGAATGAGTTCAGAGCTGAGCTAGTATCAGAATCCAGGTGTTGGGACATGCATAGCAATGGCCTTACCACTCACTACCTCTTTCCACTCTACTCCCCATCACCCCATACTATAAGAGTACGAAGTGGACACTTGGAGCCAGGATGTTAGCACAGGCTAGAAATTTGAGGTGGGGGAAAAAAAACAGCCTTAAAATGTGTTTCAAGTTTATACATACCTAATACATTTCCAAGTGGTATATGAGGAAATTCTATCTTTTAGCCATCAATGCTTCAGAGGAAAGCAAGCCCTTTGTCCATCTTTTGTGGCTGAATTCTGGTCCCTCTCCCAAGAAAGACATGGTCTTACTTATCTATTTTCTACTTTGTTTATCTTAAAATATTTCTCTAATTTCCAAATTCTCTCTCCTATGAAGAGAGTCCCTTGTCCCAAAACTGAATTTTTGGGGTGACAGAAAATAGTCACATTTGAGGATAGCACAGTTAGAATTACTCTAAACTCATTGTCTTTCCCAATGTCTTCAGTCTATTATTTTGTAAAAGGAAATGGGCATTGACTACAAGAAAATACAACTTATAAAGTTGTCATTCTTAAATAAAGAAGTATTTCTTGAAGTACTTTTGAAAATAATTCTCAGAGGGGGCAAAAAAAAACTTTCTGTGGAGGAGTGGCAGTTGAAGAAACATTTCATATGTGCAGGTGGAAGCAAAAATGTTTATCCGGTCAAAGGTTCACAGGTACCCAATACTCAAACCAGAAAATTGCAAAGCAGCATGAAAATGACAGAATTTGCCATTTTACTGTGCCTGAAATCTTAAATTTAACCTGCCTGTGACCTTTTCTTGATTATGGTCTTATTTCCCATAGAGCTGAAACATGAAGTCTGTGAAAATCCAGAAAATTCTTGGATCTGTCTGCTTTAATTTTTTTTCAAAAATAGTTTTAGAACATATTTTAGAACATTCATCATTTTGTCTAGCTGGATTTAGCCTGATATGGTGACCAGAGGCTTCCTGAAATATTTTTAAATTAATTTTGAAGAGTTAGTGTAGACAAATGTCCTCTATAAATGAATTTTTTTCATTGAATTGAATTGTCAAAATTTGATAGCAATAACTTTTCAGATTAAAGCCTTATGGAGGCCGACTTCCACTCTCCCTCTAAATATAATTTTTATAGTAACTTAACATCATAAAACACATACAATTCTTAAGTTTGAGATGTTGTTTTTGTGATAATAATTATGGCCATTATTGGTATTTTTTCAATTATGATGAAGGCAAGATTGTTAGGTACATTCACTAAAATGTTCTAAATTATACTATAATGTCACTAATAATGCTTTTCAATACAGAAGAACATTTAGAATTATCAAACAGAGGAGATGAGTATATAGTCTAGTTTTTGTTTGATACCTTGCATAAGTAAGTGTTAAAAATCATACATCTGCAGACTATTGAAAGACATGGGGAAGCTAATGGCATAATGTTCAGTGAAAAGATTAGGACAACTTCTTGGTGCTTCTGATTCTTCAGTTTCTTCCTCCATCACTGCCCTCCATCACTCATCTTTAACAAAGTGGTAAGAATTGGAGTTAGTTAGGGTTAAGGAATTAACAAGTTTTGACACATTTCAAGATAGTTCATTGTGTTTTCCTTTGATGCCACAAAACTAATAGTAGAAGATCTTTAACTTGGTAAACATTACATACAGCAAACATTATACATGATGGGGAAACTTCAGCTTCTTAGGATTTACGATGATGCCCACCATCATTGCTATAAGTAAAGATGAGGAGGTAGTGCTATAAACATTGGAAAGGAAAAGATGTCATGGATTATTTTCAGACAATATGATTATCTGTATAGAAAACCTGAAGAGTAAACTATTTAAACTAATAAGAGAGCAATGATGTTGGATCTAGAATCCACCTACAACCTGCAAAACTGATCAGCATTTCTCTACATTGTAAGTAATTATTTTTAAATATTTTTAAAAGACCATTTAGAGTAGTGTTTTTAAAAAATCCTTAAGGTATCTAGGAATTAACAAAGAGTTAATAAAACTGTATTAAAAAAACATAAACAAAGATCTGATATTATGGAGACAGCATTCCATGCACTTGGGAATGATTTAATATTATAAAGATGTCATTTTTCCCCCAGCCCCAGATAAATCTCCAAATTCATTTATAAATATGGCCTAATCAAAATTTCATCTCACTTTTCTTTTAGGAATTCAGTAAGTTTATTTTGATATTTATATGGAAGGAAAAATGTTCATGAATATCTAATTCAGCTTTGAAACAGAGATGAACAAAGGAGGGTGAATTGCCCTACCAAAATAAAAACTAGCACAAAGCCATAATTAAAACAATATAATAACATGGACACAAAGCCCAGTAAAGCAAAGTAGAGTTAACAGAGTAGAAGTAAAGTCATGTTTAAAAGGAGCTTACATCATTAATTATCAGGGAAATGCAAATCAAAACCACAATAAAATATCATATCCTACCTGTTAGAATGGCTATTATCAAGAAGACAAGAAATAACAAGCTTTGGTGAGGATGTAGAGAAAAGGAAACCCTTGTGCACTATTGATGCTAATGTAAATTGGCACAGTCACTATGGAAAATTATACGTAGATTCCTCAAAAAATTAAAAATAAAACTACCATATGTCTGAAGGGGAAAAACAAACCACTGTCTTGGAGATTTATCTGCAGTGTTATTCACACTTACTGCAGTGTTATTCACAATAGTCAAGACATAGAAACAACCTAGGTGGCCATCGATAGAAGAGTAGATAAAGAAAATTATACACACATGCACACATACGTGCACGCGCACACACACATACGCATATACTAGAATATCATTCAGCCACAAAAAAGAAGGAAATTCTGCCTTTTGTGACATGGGTAGGCAGTATACTAAGTGAAATAAGCAAGAGAGAGAAAGACAAATACTTTATGATATCACTTATTTGTGGTATCTAAAAAAAGCCAAACTCATAGAAACAGAGAGTAGAATGGTGGTTGCTAGAGGGAATGAGGTGTTGGTTAAATGGTACAAACTTTCAGCTAAAGATAGTAAGTTTTGGGGATCTAATGTACAGTATGGTGGCTATAATTAACAATACCATGTCATATACTTTAAAGTAGTTAAGACAATAAATCTTAAGTGTTACCACTACACACACACACACACACACACACACACACACACACACACAAAATAGTAATTACGTAAGGCACTGGAGGTGTTATCTAACTTTATGGTGGTAACCATTTAAAAATATATGTGTACCAAATCATCATGTTGTATACTTTAAACTTAAATAATTATATGTCAATAATATATCTATAAAGCTTAAAAAAGTTAATAAAAGGAAGCTTAATATACAATGAAGTTGACACCCACAAATCATTGGAGAAAGTATAAACTGGCAAATGCTGTTGGGAAAACTGGCACAGCATGGGGGGTGGGGAATAAAACTAAACTCCTTGGATTACAGACCTAAATGTGAAACATTATGCTATAAAATTAATCTATTTAACATTGATTCAAGATGTATTTAGAGTACCTACTCTGTGCCAAGTACTGTTCTAGGTACTAAGTTTATGTTGCAGTTTACAAAACAGACGAAGATCTTTTGCTTTGAGGAGATTACATTCTAGAAAAGGAGATAGACAACAAAGAATCAACAAATAAATAATATTAATCATATATATATAAGTGAAAAGGGGGGGAAGAAATAAGGGTGGGTAGGAAGTGCAAATGTATGAAGTCACAATTTTTAAAAGGAGTGCTTAGGGTGGGATTCAATGAGAAAATGATATTAAAACACAGGTTTGGGGCACTTGTCTGACTCAGTTGGTAGAGTATGCAACTCTTGATCTTGGGGCTGTAAATTCAAGCCCCATGTTGGGTGTAGAAATTACTTAAAAATAAAACCTGGAATGCCTGGGTTGCTCAGTAGATTGAGCATCCTACTCTTGATTTTGGCTCAGATCATGATTCCATGGTCATGGGATGGAGCCCCACACTCAGCGTGGAGCCTGCTTGGAATTCTTTCTGTCCCCCTCTCACTGCCTCTCACCCTCTTGTAGGCACATGCACTGCCTCCCTCTCTCTAAAATAAAATAAAATAAAATAAAATAAAATAAAATCTTTAAAAAACAAACAAATAAACAACGTAGAACAGACACTTGAAGAAAGTGAGGGAGTTAGTCATGCAGGTATCTGGGATAAGAATATACAGGAAGAGGTAGCAGTCAGTGCAAAGACCTTAAAGGCAGATGTGCCCATCATATACTAAGAACAAGAAAAATGTTAGCATGGTGGGAACAGAATAAGTTTGGGGCTTCAAGTGGGAAGTCATTGGAAGGTTTTGAGCAGCGAAGTAACATCATCTGATTTATACTTTAAAGTAATCTTCTGGCTGCTGTGTTACAAAATAGAGTAAGGAGACAGGGGTGGTTGGAGGGTAACAATAGAGGTGGAAGAAGGCAATCATATGCTAAATACATTTTGAGGCTAAATTCACCCAAATTCCGGATACTTGATAGATCAGTATCAGAGAAGAAGAATGAGTCTAATATGACCTGAGTTGTTGGTCTTAGCAACTGGAAGGATGGAACTGCCATCAGTTGAGTAAATAAAGTACCATGTAGAAATATATATTTTGAACTAATGGTAGGGAAGTACTTCTTAAATAAAACATCAAAGTACAAAACAGAAAACCAAACACTGATGACTTTAATTAAATCAATATTAAGGATTTCAGTTAAATAAATAACATCATGGAAAAACTAATGAATAGATAAGACTTTTAAAGAAATTATTTGAAATTCCTAAAATTTTCAAGTGACTAATATCTAAAATATGTCAGGAAGTCTTACAAGTCAACAAATAACAACAACAAAAAAGCCAGAGAAGTCCCCCCCTGCCAAAATGGTCCAAAGAAAATTCACAGTAGAGATATCTCAAAGGACAATCATAGGAAGAAATGGTCAAAATGTAACAAAAAATTAAAGAAATTAAAAAGAAATTGATGATGAAATATCACTTTGCACCTACCATAGTGGCAAAAATCACAAAGCAGAATAATACCTGGTGATGTTGGAGACATGGGGATATGGAAATGTGTGCTGCTCCATGGGTGGGTAGAACAGTGTGCACAATGTCTGAATTTTGCCAAATTTAGTATACCCATCCCTCTAACCCAGCAATTTTATTTCTGAGTATGAGGCTTGTGAAAGACACACATTATAAAACATTATGTTAAAGTCAAAAATGGAAAGATTAGGGGCACCTGGGTGGCTCAGTCAGTTAAGCCTTCGACTCTTGATTTTGCCTCAGGGCATGATGTCACAGTTTGTGGTATCTGGCCCATGTTTGGCACCGTGCTGGGCTTCACGCTGATAGTGTGGAGCCTGCTTGGGATTCTCTCCTTCTGCCTCTGCCCCTCCTCCCCTTTCAAAATAAATAAATAAAATTTAAAAAAATGAAAAGATTAGAAGAATGCACAGCAACCTGCAAGGGTCTTAAAAATATAATGTTGAGGGGGAAAAATCATTGAGAGAATGATTTCTATACAAAAAAATACCATTATGTAAATGTAAAATACACAAACCTGTGGTATATCCATACAATGGAATATTACTCAGTAATAAAAAGGAATAAACTACTGATTCATGCAACAACTTAGATGGATCTCAGGGGAATTATGTTGAGTGAAAAAAGCCAACCTGGAATGTTACATGTCATATCAATTTATTTACATAACACTCTCTAAAATTATAGAAATGGGAAGAGTTAGTGGTTATCAGAGCTTGGGGATGGGTAGGGCAGGGTGTGGAGTCACTATAAAGAGGTAGCAGGAGGAAACCCTTATGGTGATGGTGACAGAATAATTCAGGACCTGGAATGCAGAAGTGGTTATGTCAAGCTACACAGCTGATAAAATGGATAGAGCTTTAAGCACACATACATGCAAACATGTGCTTATAAAACTTGGGAAATCTGAATAAACTCTGTCAATTTCCTGGTTTAGATAGTGTGCTATGGGTATAGTGTACTATGGCTATAGTGTATAATGGCATTGTAGAGGCTGGGTAAAGGATTCATCTACAATTTTTTGCAACTTACTGTCAATATATAATTATTTCAGAGTAAAAGTTAAATGTACACATATACACAAAACGCACATTTTTCAAAGAACACATACAAAAGATAGTGTATGTCACATATGTTAGAATGGCTGTCTGTGCTAGGAAGAGAATAGTAAGGAATTAAGGAGAAGATGATGGACTACATGAATGGATGTGTAGACAGGTAGGTAGAAGTGTAGGTAGGTAGATAGATAGATAGATACATAGATAGATACATAGATAGATAGATAGATAGATAGATAGATAGATAGATAGATGATAGATGATAGTTATAGATAAGAAACATAAGGAACACTTTCACAGGTCAATGTTCACAGTAAGCCATATACTAAGACATAAAATAATTCAACTCTGCACCTCTGATCAAAACAAAAATCGGGATATAAGAAGTTTGGAGCACAGTGATCTTAACTTTGAAATAAAAAAATCTATTTACTTAGCAAAAAAATTAGGTAAAAAAATACGTCAAAAAAATATGTTAAAAAAATACGTTAGAATGTAAAGATTATTGCATGGAGTACCTGGGTGGCTCAGTCAGTTAAGCGTCTGACTTGATTTCGGCTCAGGTCAAGATGTCAATGTTCCTGAGTTCAAGCCCTGCATATCAAGCTCCATGCTGACAGCACAGAGCTTACTTGGGATTCTCTCTCTCTCCTTCTCTCTCACTACCCCTCCCCGGTGCATGCATGAGCTCTCCCCCTCTCTCTCAAATAAATATTTTAAAAATATATAAATAAACATGTAAAGATTATTGCAGACTATAAGTACATATATACAAGTTCTATTCAAAGTGACAAATACATAGATATTGTCCAACCTCTTCTCTTTTATATTCTTACTCTGATAAGGTCGCCCATCCCTATAATTTTAAACGTGTCCAAATCCAAAATTAGCATCCTTGAATTCAGCATCTCACCTATACTCCCTCTTTACAACTGCCTATTATACATCTCTGCCTAGATGCCCTTTCAGAATTTCAAACCCAACACAGCTGAAATTGAAGCAGATCTTCCTGACTTTTATATTTTTGTAAATGGCTCAACCAGCGTTCTAGATCATGTAAGCTTCCAGGATATAATAATACAATAACTTTCATTCATCAATGGAAAAAATGTACAAAGAATAAAATGCTGGAGTTTTCAGGTGTGTCTGGAAATGCTTCAGTGATTGGAATTAAGACTTTAAGGTGAATAGGCATTGGTCAGGTATGGCAAAGTAGAAGTGCATGATGTATTTGGAGAATTTCAATTCCTGGTTTAACTAGAAAACCTATTGCATGTAGGATGGACAATGAGTACACTAGATAATCTGGAGCATAGATCTAAGCGGTCTTATAAATCATATAAGAAGTATAAACTTGACTTTTTAATGATAAAGAGCTACTGAAGAAATTTAAGCAGAGAAATGGGATAATTTGATTTGTATTTTAGAAAAACAAGACCAGTTAGTAGTGCTGACGATGGTTTGAAAGAAGAGGTAGAGAGGGGACCAGCGAGGATGCCATTGAAGTAGTCTAGACAAAGATAATGAGGAAGGAAGGAGAAGTGTAGGGATTCAAGAGCTCTTTAGCATGTAGAACTGACAGGATATGATGACTGATTAGATGTAACAGGTAAGAAAAATGGAAGTATCCAGGAACTCCATATTCAGACCTGTGCAACTGGTATCATTAATCAAGTAGTTTCTGTTGTTCCTGTGAAATATACCTTAACACTCACTCCTATTTCTCCTATAATCAACCTAGTTCAGGATCTTACTGTTCGCTCCTGACTACTTTAAGAAATTCTAACTTGTATTCAAGACTAGAGTTTCCTCTTCCGTATTTCAACCCATTGTATATATCACTACCAGTATAATCTTTAAAATCTTTGAAAGTTTGCTATTGCTTATGGCTATGTCAAGGAATTGCTTAGTATGGTGTTCCAAACCCTCATCAATTAGATCACAACTCTACCTCTCTTACTCTTACCCAGTAAGATTTTTTTATCCATCTTGATCGTAAAAGAAAATATTGAGACATTGGATCTCATTAAAATTAAGAACTCTTCTTCATCAAAAGACATCATTAATACAAGGAAAAGATATTCCACATAACGGGAGAAGTAATTTACAATATACAAACAGCTTATACCTAGAATATATAAAGAAGTCCAAATCAGTTTGAAAAAGATAGATAATTCAACAGAAATATGAAACGTAGTTTTGAACAGCAAGTTCACACAAAAATATCTAAATGCCCAATAATCATGAAAGGGACTTATAAGTCATTGGGAGCAAATTACAACCTCATAACAGAACCAAAAATTGGTAATGATGAAAAACAAACTCTCACACACTGAATAGTATAAATTGGTATAATCACCTTAGAAAACAGTTCAGCAATATTTACTAAAGCTGAATGAACATACCCATACCCTATAACCCAGGGATTCAATTATATACCAAATAGAAGTCACATATATGGATGCAAAAAGATATGTACAAGAATTTCCATAGCAGCATCATTTAGAATAACTAAAACTGGAAAGAATCTAAATGTCCACCAAGAGTAGAGTCAATCAATAAATAATATTAAGTTCATATATTGGAATGCTATGTAGCAATGGAGGTGAACAAACCACTACTGTAAGAAACAGCTTGGATGAATCTGACAAGCTTAATATTGTGTAAAAAATATATATGTGTATATATATATATATATATTTATTTATTTATTTACATTTTATACTATATATTTATATACATTTAGAATTATATTTTCCAAGAAGTGTGTGTGCAAGTGTATAACATTTGACAAATAAGAATATATTTAATATGGGATAGACAAATGAGGCTTTATTATTTATCCTCATTTGATAAATGAATAAGACTCCAAATAATGATAAAAATATGTAATACATGGGGGACTCATTAGAATAAGCACTGTTCTAAATATTTTACATACATTCACTCCCGACAACAATATGAGGAAAGGACTATTTTATCTTCATTTTACAGAAAACTGAGGCATAAAGAGTTTACATAACTTATTCTAACTAGAAGCTAAGTGACTTTCCCAAGGCTAAGTGACACCAAAGGCAGAGGTGACTCCATCCTATATCTTCTGATTCTAGGGCTATGCTCATCCACTGTATCACACACAGTTAGATTTTCCTTGTAAGATGAATTACATGGAACTTATATACCATGGATTCTCCCATTGCCTATCCTAGAACTCTGCAGAGAGACAGTGAATACAATGGGGAAAGCATTCTGAAACATTAATTCTCAGAATTTCTACACATTGGCCCTTCCACCATTCAGGAAAAGTAGTTTTAACTATACTACCTAAAGGAAGGGATGAGACAGCACAAACAGGAAAATGGAGCTACCTCTACCTTTTTCATTCCAAAGCCTAGACAACAGACAAGGTTCTGGTGGAGTGAGTGGCATTATTGACCCGAATTCTCCCCACTCACCATATCCATGTAATTGTCATGACTTTGAAGTACCTCCTATCTATTTCCCCATCACTTGACTTTGGGCTCAAACATTTCACTTTCTTTGACCAATAGAATGAGGCAGAATTACAAGTATGTTGTTTACAAGTCTAAAGCCTTAGGCGGCTTTGTGTGTTTCTTCTTGACCTCTTCTGTTCCTGCTATCACCATAACAAGTACACATCTGGCCATCCCACAGGTCTAAGGAAGAGAATTAGAGAAACATGGCACAAAGCCATCTTGCTGAGCAATCCCAGCTGAGCCCAGTTTATATCAGCCAATCCTCAGACATTAGAGTGATAAGAAACAGTTATCGCTTTAAGCCATTGAATTCTGAGGTGGTATTCAACACAGCAAATGTTAACTGCTAGTGTATAGAGAGAGATTTGGAATATGTGAGAAAGTATAGCAAACCTTCCCACCCCCCAAATCAAGATACTATTTCCTAGACTGGACGAAAAAACAGAAACGAAAGAATTCCCTTGCACTGTACTCTATTTTCCATCCTAAATTAACTGTTGGACAAGAGAGTGGAGTAGTAAGACAAGAAAATGCCAGAAACCCCAGTTAGGGTAGGGGAATCAATAAAACAGAGGTCTGTCCCTTGTCCCAGAATTGTGGTTGCTGAGTCATGTGTTGACACAGAAGGGTCTAAGAGAGCCTCACAGTGTTCTGATCCTAAACACCTGAGAACAGCACAGAGGTGACACTGAGTCTCCATGGTTCAACAAAACACTAGAGTAACACAATGTTTTCACTGCCCCCCAAGATGGACACTGATGTATGAATGTGACACAGCAGTCTTCATGGACAGATGGATCAGCTGAAAATGCCACCATGAACTGGATATACTCACTGCTTTGACATCTTAGCAATCCTAAATTTACTGAGACTGTATTCAGTCCTACAGAATGAGAGTCCAAAATAAACATTAAGTTATGGAAAATAAAGGTTATATTTTTGCATACATTTGATGCATTTGTTTGTAGGTTGAAATTTGTATCCTATACAAGTATGCTGATCTTAGTACTAGATATATCATTATAAAAGAAGTCTCAAAGATGAATAGAATCTCTTTAAACTTATATTTTATGATTTCTAAAACTATAGTTAGTTCTTCCAAATGATAACCTCAAAAACTAGCACTGCAAAATAAGAACAAACATGCAAAGGAAAGAAAATATGTATGAAGCAAAACAGTCTTTTTTATCTTTGATTTACACATAAATTTCAGACTACTGATGAATTTTTCCAAAGCTTTTACACAGAAAAATATCTTACAATTATAGTCTAAGGAAACTTGACAACATTTATAAAAACCAAAATTTACTTTCTCTAATTCTATATTCATAATGTAAAATGTATAATAATTTCAATACGATGTGAAACCTTTCCAAAACCTATCCTAGGTTATAAGTTTAAATTTTTAAATAAAATTCAAATTTTTAACCACTTATTCCTGTGATTTCTTACTTTTGGAAATATGTCACTTATGTAATTATGGATTGAAAATATGCTAAAGAGCTAAGGATCATCTTTAGAAAATGTATACTCTTGTAATTACAAAAGCCTGAAAGAAAAGTTTCTAAAAGAAAAAATTATGTGTGGCTACCTTTGTTTGTATTTTTACGATCTCATCTGAAGACCCCAATATATAACAATTAGCAGGAATATAGTTAGGTTCCTAAATTATATTTAATTCTTTAAAATATTACTCTCTTAGAAGATTCTGCTTCTAGTTGTGAGATGATTACATAGCCCAAACTTCTTCCACCAAAAACAGCTAGAAAAATGAGCAATATATATGAAACAACAGTTTTAGGTATTGTAATATAGGCAACATAAGACTCTGATCACAAAGAGAAGAAAAAACAGTGAAGTGACCCCTTTGATTATAACAGCTTTCCAACCGAAGACAATTTTCGGACCATGGCACAGGGAGGATAAGCCAAACTGGCAGTATTGCTGA
The DNA here is from genome assembly GCF_046562875.1 of Panthera onca. NCBI lineage: Eukaryota > Metazoa > Chordata > Mammalia > Carnivora > Felidae > Panthera > Panthera onca. The sequence goes on from NC_138342.1 coordinate 122,668,105, forward strand.
GTTGAGGGGGCAGACATAGGAGCTCAGGACAGCAGAATCAACTACAATTGGAAAAACAGTTCTAGTTGAGACTCCATAGAGAAAAAGCTCCACAAATCTGTACAGGGATATCTTGAGTCTTTGGTTAGATATGTGCATGTGGAGGATGAAACTCCACAATGCCAGTTAAAAATAAGCTCTAGGTAAAAAACAAATTACTGGAGAATTGTAAGCCAAAATATTTCCAGAATTCACACATGGCTTGGAATTGCTTAGTTAAAGCATTATCAGATTATAGCTCAGTATAAATCAAAACTAGAAATAACAGCTGTTCAAATATGTGGATGGCTATAAAATAAACAAACAAACAAATACTTGGTTTCTAGTCACTTAAGGTGTTAAGTAAAGTACAGCAAGACATTTGGTGAGAAATCCAAACATCAAATGTGTAACATGACCAGTGCATCTTCCTGGGAAATCTACTTACTGGTCAATCCCACATTATCTTGGCTTTTCCAAGACTATTTTGCTCCCAGTTTTGTACAAGTTATTTAAAATGAGGATGGGTTCACATCTTTTAAGCCTTCCTAACAGGAGTAAAATGAAGTGGTATTTTAGTAAGTATCCTTTTCTGACCTGTCACCGCTCTCCTACCCACCTCCTACCCGAGCCTGCAAGATGCTCCCTCACCACTGTCATATATTGCTGTATTAAGGAACAGTGATTATATCCTCAAATTACACATTGATTTCTTAAAATGACTGAGTTCATTGGATACTTGTTCTACTCATTTCACTTTGCTTGGGTAACTTTAATGAAGAGCAATTATTTCCAGGTGTGGGCCATAAAATGTTGAACAACTGGCTCTCTGAAGAAATAAATTGCTATTTTGTAGTATTTGCCAATTTTGGCAATGTAATGATTCCCATTATGGCTATTTTCAATATACCAGCATGATGTCACTGAATGTAGAGTGGGGAGATGCGACAGTTTTCTACCACAGCCGTTAAAACATTAGCACAAACATAGTAGCTTAAAACAACACAAGTTTATTATCTTACAGTTCTGTAGCTTGAGTCTGACCCAGGCCTCACCAGGTTAAAATCAGTGTCACCAGGGCTGCATTATTTTCTGGGATCTCTAGGACAGAATCTATTCCCTTGACTTTTCTAGCTTTTAGAAACCAGCCACATCCTTGGCTCATGGCCCCCTTCCTTTGTCTTCAAAACCAGCAATGGACGGTCAAGTATTTTCCACATTGCATCCCTATGACCTTCCTTCCATCACCATATCCCTCTCTAACACTCAACCAGGAAAGATTCTCCACTTTTAAGGATTCATATGATTATATTGGATTTACCTGGATAATCCATGATAATCTCCCCAAATCAAGGTCCTTTACCTTAATTGTATCTGCAAAGTCCTTTGCTTATTAACATATAAGGTAACATATTCATGGATTCCAGGAATTAGGACATGCACATCTTTGAAGGTCTATTATTCTGCCTACCACCACGGAAGGAGATGCTAATGATTGGTTCACGAGTCAGTAAGCACTGGCTCCAGAACACCACTGAAGCCTTCTCTGTGTTCCCATATTTTCAGGATATATCACAAAGTCACTTGACCAATTTTCCCCTTTTGTCTCTACAATGAAGTCCGCAGCCATTGAGATTTAAGTATTTACACAAAGCCAGATTGGAAGAAAAAAAGCCAAGTCAAATATACAGCTGAAAATAAAAAACATGCTATAGCAATTGGAATTGTCTTACATGTTAATCCTCACACTAATATGGTAAGTAACATGGGAAGATTAATTTACAGCACTTCAGCCATCACTAGCATGCATTAATGCAAATGTATTACAGGATGATAACGACAAAACTTCTATAAAACCAAGTACAAAATTCAAAAGCTCATCATCAGTCTCACATAGTTAAATGGATTTTCTAGTCATCTACCTTGCATGAAAATGACATATGAAATAATTGAATTCTTGTTTTTATTATGTTCACCATATACTACTAATGCTGTAAATGATAATAATAATAATAAATTACTATCCCAGGAAAGAAAAGGCACTATATGGTTTTCTGAGACTATGTTCTTAAGCTTCAGCATTTTAAAGCCAAAGATTTCTGGCCTAATTGAACAAGGACAGCATCACAAACTAGCAATTATGGATATTCATCCTGTTTTTCTCTGGCTTTCTGTGTGGTCTTTTTATGGGTCGCTAAATTCTTTATAATTCAGATAATTTATCCATAAAATAAAATAGACATAAGAGTATTTATCTGCTGCCCTTAGGAAGTTGTCAAAAATTAGACACTACACTTTGAAAGCTAAAATAAAAAACCTTGCATAGTAAATGACTATATTAATGCTATGGATGACATCTCAACGCCTTGAGGTCCTTTATCATTCTCAAATGACTTGCAATTGCTAGCATACAAGGCTCTTAGGTTCTACGCAGACATTTCTACAAAGTTCAACTGCATCTAACTCACAGAAAGTAAACCCACTCTTGCAGTGAACACACACTATTTTGTCTGCTCAGCATCTCTTCCTTCAGTGAGTTACAGCTCTAGTGTTTCACATATTTCTAATGGCCTGGCCTGGCTCCAGGAATGCACATTACAACATGTCCAGAGATCAATGTGAACAAATGCTCTTTTTACTCAGGTCTCTAAGCTAATGCTACCATTGAATATGTTCCTCCTGCCATAGAAAGGAGGAGAGCATTGCACCAACAAAGAAAGATAACCAGAGTTAAACTAAGGAGAGACACAGAAAATTCTGGCATGCTACATGCTCAGTTGCCACACGCTCAGTTCTAGTCCTTCAACTGTTGATTCCTACAGGACCGATCCCAATATCTTTCCTAGACATATCTTTCTTTGATATATAAATAAATAATTTTTTCTCTGATTTAGTTTCTTACACTTGCAACCAAGAGGTGCAACTAATACACCTATTATGAGGGAGGAGTTGGTCTAAAAGAGAAATTGCCAACCGGGGCACCTGGGTCTCTCAGTCAGTTAAGTGTCTGACTCTTGGTTTCTGCTCAGGTCATGATCATAGGGTCATGAGATCCAGCTCTGCATCAGGCTAAGCATGGAGCCTGCTTAAGATTCCATCTCTCCCTCTGCCTCTCTCCCCCGCTTGCTTTCTCTCTTTCTGTCTCTCTAAAATAAATAAAAAATGGAAAGAAACTGCTTACTTTCATTACGTAGACATTTTTACCTCCTTTCACACAGTAAATGAAGCATATGTATGATGCTTCTGAAATGAATTAAGGTTTTTTCATATTGTAATTTTCATGAAAAATCAATGTCAGGAAGTGTGAAGGCTCTGATGGGATGCCTGGGTGGCTCAGTCGGTTAAGCATCCGACTCTTGATTTTGGCTCAGGTCATGATCTCACAGTTTGTAAGTCTGAGCCCTACATCAGGCTCTGTGCTATTAGCACAGATAGCACAGAGCCTGCTTAGGATTTTCTCTCTCCCTCTCTCTCTGCCCCTCTCCCATTGTTCTCTCTAAGAAGTGTGAAGGCTCTGACATTTTACCCTACTTGCAAGCTAACAAGTTGTCCTGCCATGATTGCTAGCAGAGACAAGACACTCCTGGATCAGATATTATCCTTCTAGGACAATCACTCCTGCAGCAGAGCTAGTAGTAATAAAGGATGGGATTTAAAAAAAAAAAAAAAAAAAAGAAGAGTACATCTCAGCTACATATTGAAAAGGGGACCAATCTTATTATGTAAGTGATTCACAAAAAGACATCAAAACTGATAGTGAGTGCCAAGATGGTACATTTCAAGATGATTTATAAGCCCAAATAAGCTTCTAATTGTTGAAACAAGAGGAAAAAAATGTTTCTAAGGTGGAGACATAGGGTAGGTGAAGATGGGAAGGAGGATTTCCATTGTTCTGTGTCACACTCTTTCTTTCAACCTGGTTTTCTCTCTCTGTTTGCATCACCACAATATTAGAAAAGAATATTTGAAGCAGAAAAGCAGAACTGTAAGGCTTTGCAGCGACCTCTCCATTTTACTGAAAGTATAACCAAAAAGCCTTATAATAGCTTTCAGGAAATGCCATGACCTGCACCTACTCAACCCCTAGCTCTCTGACTTCATTCCAGCCCAGCCCCACCTACATCTTTGTTTTTCCTTGAACAAACAAGGTACATTTTTTGCCTTGGAGCCTTGGCACTGTTTTCACTCGTGCCTGACTTGCTATTCCCCCAGACATCTACCTGGGCAACTCCCACTTTAAATCTTTGAGTAAATGTTACTTTTGGTCAAGACCTACTCTGACCACCCAATCTAAGAATGGCTACTCACATTCCCACCACCTTCACTCTCTTGCTCCTCCTTACCTGCTCTATGTTTTTTTTTTCTTTTTCCATAGCACTTATATCTCCCAATATGCCATATAATTTATAATGTATCTATTATTTGTTTTCTGTCTCTTTTCATTAAAATATAAGCTACATGAGGACAGAGATTTTTTTTCATTTTGTTCATTAATGTATTCAAGTATCAAGTACAGACTATATCTATTATATAGTGGGCACTCAAATTTACTAAATGATGAACAAGTTGAATATAGTATCCTTTACTTGGCTTTAAGTCTTTGTGTCTCTTAACACATACAGACCATGAAAGCTCACACAAGTTAACTACTCTTTCATTTTTGTTTTTTTTTAATGTTTATTTTTGAGAGAGGGAGAGAGAAATGGCATGTGCACGCAAGCAGGGGCAGGGGGCAGCGAGAGGGGGACAGAGAATCCGAAGCAGGCACCGCACTGCCAGCAGAGAGCCCAATGTGGGGCTTGAACCCATGAACCATGAGTCAAAGTCAGACACTGATTATGACCTGAGTCAAAGTCAGACACTCAACCGACTGAGCCACCCAGGCACCCCTGATTAACCTTTCTGAATAAAATAGGGACAGTTGCACCTGATTCACTGGATAGTTTCATGAATTAAATGAGATTATGTATTGAAGGCATTTAGTACACAGCCTGGCATAGAATAAGAATGAACTATTTAGCTTCTAACATAAAAAACATAGGCAAATTTGAGCACCAGTTTAGGTTTAGGAGAGTGCCAAATTCCATTCAGGACCAAACATTTCTAGATCCTTCCTGAGTGGTAACTGAGAGCTCAGAGCCTCAGAATTGAGAAAGCTATGTATTCCCAAATATATTACCACACTATAACCTACAGACCTGAAGTCTGCAGTGTTCCAATTTGCCACTTCTTGTCTAAATGAATTTTGTGTCATCTAAAAAGTTGGAGGTCTCCTCATGTACTCTAATTTTCTTCCACATCATTAAAAGGAAGAAAATTAAATAATTCATCCCAACACTAATTCATGGGATCTGATTTGCACTTATCCTTACAAAGAAGTAATCATTTACCACTGCCTCTAGCTCAGTTCATAGACAGACAAACAGGATTCAGTCCTGCCAAGCATTGTCTCCAACTAGAACTTCTGGGGAAAGGAGCAGGTTTGGGACGGGATTCTAAACTCATCTCTGCTTCAGCATTCTTATAAACCTGAGCTTCTTACACATAACAGGAGACCTCACTGCAGTAGCAGCAGTAGACTCCAGCCCCCTGGGGTAACTAATGAGCTTTAAATAAACTCTCAGGACTTGAATTGTGTACTCGACATGCAATATTCTAAAAGATACCAATGTAATAGACAGTGGCTTGAAAAGTTATGGAAACAACAAATGCAAAAATGGCAGGCTATGAATTGACTTTATGAATCCTAAATCAATGTAGAATAGAGAACTGAAAGAAAACAAAAACCATAAGGAAGGATTAGCTAGCAGTCCTTCAGTTCTGCAGAGGTTATATAGGGGCCCTGAATGCTTTACCTTTTCTTAGTCCAAACACCAGCTTAAAATAGCAGAATCCAAAAAGACACTTTACTGAAATGAGACAGGCATATCTTTCAGAACCCATGAGTAGTGGGGCTTCTTAAAGGGCTGAAACCAGGAAACAGAAAGTGTTCCAAATCCAAGGAAGTGTTTGTTCTCTCAGTCTCTCAACTCTCTTCACATACTCATATTGTGCTCCATGCCTACATGCGGTCTCTGCCTGTCAGTATGCAGAAGATGGCTGCCCCAGACACCTCCCTAGTTTACATCACCCCACTTCCAGCCCCTTCAGAGACTAACACTGCTGCCCCTGAATCCAAATGCCAGACTCCTGTGATAGAGAAATGAATTGGTCCAGCTTAGGTTAGATATATTCCTCTTCCTTCCCTTCTCCTCACCTGCCTCCTCCAATTAACCAAACTTGGCTGACTTAAAGAAGCACTGCAGCACACTTCTGTGGGTGTGAGATCACGTTGAATTCTGAGGGAATAGGGTTATTGTAATCCGTGCAAGTATACCAAAGTTGTTTACTTCTCCATCCTCACCCCAAACCTGTGAAAGTCTGTGGTCTTTTGAACTCCTTCCCCATGAGTTCTCTGAGTAATTCATCATGGGGTGGAAGGAGTACAGTCTTCAAGTCCTGAGTTAGGTTTTCCACGGTTCCTTCTTCCAAATTCTTGATTATAATCTACACGTATTATAGCAAGTTCTTAACCAAACCCTGAACCTCCTGCCTCAAGTCCAGGCATTGAAGGAGGCTGGCATTTTCTTTCCCTCTAACTTGTTACAGGTAGTTTCAGGTGAAAAATGACAGGAGCTCTACCAGCCATTGCTTATAGAAGAAGCATGAAATATGACCACTCCCCCGTAGAGTGATGAAATGGTGACAAAAAGAACAAAAAAATTGTAAAACACTGTAAGAAACACAATCATGTAGGAAAAATGACAGCACAAAAGGAGAAAATCAGCAACTCACCTTAATACACTTTTTTTAAAACCATTATCCTTAGAAAGTAGCAAAGGGAGAGTAGCAGTTCTTGGCATTTTGTGGCTAAATACTAAAAAGTTCAAGCAAACAAAATTAAACATAATTAAATAAAATGGCTTCTCTAGAATGTTACTTGTGACTGCAAGACTGAATTTTCTCTTTGTATATTAAAGAACCTTATGGAAAAGAAAACAATTAAGACTTAGCCTTGGTAAAGCACATGATAGCTAGTATTCTCTCCAAGTTTAAATTGATAGATAATTTTTTGGTACATTTAATTTAAAAATTTAATGATACATCTTTTGAATGAGTTATGTGTAAGTTAACCAGAAATACTTGCACTTGGCAATAATTTCGTTCATAAAGTAATTTAGTTTTGTCAGGGTGTTGCTAATTTAAACAAGATGACCTGCCCCAAACATGACATTCTTGCATTAGTAGGAGATTCTTGGCAAATAGCATCATAATTTCCAAAGGACACTCCAAAATACACACACGTAGCAGTGACATTATCATCATGACAGGCTCCACAGCCATCACTCACCAAAAGTATCCTGGTACCTCCACCTTTTCATTCAGGAAACAGCTTCTGCAAGGAAAAAAAGGTATGAGTGATAGGGCTGAGAGAATGCTTTGGATACATTGCGAAGAACTTAACATCTATGTGTCTCAGAACCACCACTTTTCCTTTGTTGTTTTAGCAGAAGTCTTAATTTATTATATTATCTTTGCTTTTATGTTGTCTTGAGTAGAACTCATTTCCATGTCTCCCTTTGAGTCATGTAGAGTGGATACTAATGGGAATGATGACAGCACAGGATTGAGTCATACAGTAAAGGGGGAATGAAAAGCTACTGTAGCAGATTATCATTTCTCCAGATGCCCCAGCACAGTTCGAGTAGCAGTAATTATAAATTATAAATGCAGGTCCTTTCCTAACGGTAATGGCAAAGTTAATCAGGGAAAAGCAATGGACAACGATGTGCCAAGTATTTATCATGTGTGGCACCAAATGCAGGGTTATAAAATATCTTTCTGTCTTCCAGAAACCGGTAAACCAGTTCCAAAGACAAGCCATAGCCATAAAAATTTGCAAAACAAAACCTTGGGTAAGCTTACCAACAGTAGTAAGGAAAGCATTTCTTTACAGGATGATAAAGATATACATAAACAGGATACATTAGCATACAGAATTTTTTGCTGGCATAGTCTCATTTAATCCTGACAGTCAATCTGAGAAGTTGGTGTTGTTGTTATCTCTCTTTTACAGACGAGGATCCAATGGCTCAGCAAGTTCAAGTGTCACAGTCCCAATAATAAGGCAGCTTTCCTGATATTTTCCCTCTTACAAAGTCATTGGGTTATTGTGCTGTTTAGATAGAGCTAAGATACCGAAGGCCAGATAAGACCATGGGTTGTCGTGATCTCCCTTGATGGGCATGGCCTTGCCAGAGTCAAACTGGAAAAGAAACAAGTCCCTAAACAAGAACCAGAACTTTTGCTTTCAGCCTGCAGGAGAAGGAACTCTTGTTCTTTGGGGCTTCACTGTCTTGATCCTATTCTTCAAAGAGGATGGAGACTCCTGATGATTGATGTAGAGCATGCCCACCACAAACTGGCTGACCAGGAGCTCAGATGGGATGGGGTCAACCAGCCCCAGAGGAGAAAAAACATTTTGTAATCATTACCATCTCAATTCATGGTATTTTCTGGGTTTGTTTGTTTTCCCTTTTGTCCTCACTCAACCCCAGCCTTCAACATCTTAGCTAAATATGTTGTTCCTTTCTCAGTGCTGAGTTGCAGAGAGCAAAGAGGAATCATGTGTCCATCTCTGTACCCCCGAGACATTTGTGGTGGTAAAGGGACCGTCCCTTACGTGAAAGTGAGTCTCAATCAGGTCTACCTACTATTCTCAAAGTGAAAATTTTTCTGTTAATAACTGTGGAGTGGTTGAGGTAGTAGGCAAGGCAGCAGTTTCCTGGTTAGCAAGTAAAGTGGTAGTTCTCATCTCCAGTCTTCTGTCCTTTAACATCACTGTTCTTCCTATAGCCACACCCACCAAACACAGAAGAAAAACAACATGGCACAGTGCTTTTTATGAGGTAAAGACATGACTAAGTAGTTAACACTCCTCAGGAAAACCAGTAGAAAATTCTTGATCCGCGGAATAAAATCTATTTGTATGTAATCAGAGAAATAAGAAAAGAATTTGAATGTGATGACCCACAAAACACCCAAAAAGGTGACTTTCAGGACAGCAGTCATCAAAAGTTTGCAATGCTGAATTTACTCATGGTTTCTTTTTCCAGAGTGCTCTTGTCTCTTTTGTATCTCCTAGCCCTATCTCCTCCATTAGAAGAAAACCCTGGAGTTTAAAACTCCCCGCCACCCAACCACCATATCCGTTGGTCACTTGGTACATAGTGGGATTATAAATAGATACCTCCTACAATTCAACCATACATATCAGGTCTTTATACTTCACAGCCACAGCTAGATGCCATCATGGTTGTTGGCTGAGACATACTAATGCAGTCTCTTGTGTCCTCAGTCTTTTCCAGAGGTCTTGCAACTTCTATGTTTGAAACGACTAAGCTCTAAAGGAGTTTGAGTTTGCCTCCATCTGTATATCACTGAAGACTAAACTTTAAACTTGTCAGTGTTGAAACTGCTGAACTGCTCTTCAGCAAATGTGATAGGAACAGATACATTGCACAGTTTGAAACCAATGACTAATATGAGATTTATACAAGATGTCACTTCACATTAGCAGAAATATCTGAGGTTGAACCTACCTTAAATACACTTATAAAAGCTATAATAATTTAATCAAAACCATTTGCTTCCCACAAATGATTTACAAGCAACTCTGCTTTGTTTCCCCAGATAAAGATGACTTAAAAAATAAAACAAGCAAAAAAAATGAAAAAGAACGGCTTTTAAAGAAGCACTTAGTTTATAAAATTACAAGGTTATTTTGCCTTATGGTTCATAAACTGATTCTGAAAACAACTCCAAGAAAGAGATGTTAAAATGCTGGAGCTAAGGAAACATAAGTAGATTTACGTGTCTAGTTTCCCAAGATGACAATTTTCAAGGGTACAGTGCTATCTTCTCTTTATGCTGCCTTCTTTTTTTGAGTTATCTGTTGAAAAAAGTTGATTCTGTTATTTAACGGTTATACAGATACCCATCATTCAGATAAAATATACTCACATGTTTCAATAATAATAGGTGCCAACTTTATTAGCTTTAAAGAAATACGATATTTAAAAATATACCAAAAGGTATCCATTTTTATCTCAGGCTAGGGAATAGAGTAGGATTATCATGATTTTTGTTTCCTTTGTGGTTCTCTGTATTTTCCACATTTTCTACATTGAGAATGTATTTCTTTTACAATCAGAAAACAATTACGAATTATTTACAAGTAAGCTTATTCACACTGTACTCAGGGGGCAGGGGGTGTTGAGCAGGACCATTATTCTTTCTGAGAAAAACCAAAATTTCCTTTTATAAGAAAAAATAAGGTTTATATAAGAATTATATAACCAGACTCTGGTTGGCACCCTATTGAAAGAATTTTCTTTGAGTGGGTTTTATGATCCAAAATATTAATTCAGCACATTTCAATGTTCTCTGCTCTGGGTGGCACATTAATTTCCTCTCATTGACTTCCAGGGAGTTCTGTATGTGAACAAGCTATCTAGGGAATGGAACTAAAACCTGGCTCAGCAGGCACTCAGCATCTTCTGTCATGGTTTCTTCATTGTTTGCATAGCACAGAATTCTTTCAGGCCAGGAAAGCATTTGTTTATTACATTTTCCTTAAAATGCCAGTAGGTTTAAATTAAGGAAGATTTCATTTAGAGAAAAAGCATGCAGGGGGTTTTCATAACACAAAGCATTTGAGAAAATAGAAAGGTTTTACCCATTCATTTGCTCTTCTCATTTAGGATAATGTTACTTGTCCAACTTGCACATGGGCAAGCCTCTCCTGTCTTTTGTTTTGTTTTTTTGTTTTTAGTTTTTGTAAGGTTCTCTTTAAGTTAAAAATTATTTTACATGTTTGTAGTGTAATTAAAATCCCAACTTTTTGGAGGACTAATAATAGAATATAATAAGAAGACTTTCCTCTTTATTTCTGTTGACATTACTCTGCTGGTTCAAGTAACAATAAAGACCTGATTTAACTGTCATATATTGATGAAGGAAAGTTAACAGAGTCTTTTGATTTCTATAGTTTTTATCTCAGTTCTATAAGGAACTGTTATTAAGAAATCAATGAGCACTATTTCTTTAAAGATAGAATTTATATTTTGCCCTCTGATACATGTTGTTACTATCAGCACGACACTAAACTAGATATGAAAATCCGATTTTGCCAGTGGATATTAATTCAGTAATGAACATCTTTCCATTTGGCTTTGGATCAGACAATAGCTGTGAGCTTTACCTGACTGTATGCTTTAAGGCAACTCACATCAATTTCATTTTCTTAGGTACATGGACATTAACCTCCATTTAAACAGCAAGTATGAAATGGCATCAGTTAAGAAAATATTAGCAGCCAGGGGTATCTTTTATTTTGCAAAAATTTCAAAGTTGTCTCACTTCACTACATTTCTATTCATGGATATTGTTATCTAGAGGTAAATATCCATATGCAAAACATGAAGGTAAGGTAAAATACAGCCACTGGGGTACCATTTCTTTATGAAAGAGTTAATACAAGTTAAGAAGACAGAGTTCTGGGGAACCTGTGTGAGTCAATCTGTTAAGCATTTGACTCTTGATTCTGGCTTGGGCCTTGATCTCACATTTTGTGAGTTTGAACGCCTTATATGGCTCTGTGCTGATGGTATAGAGCCTGCTTAGGAAATTAGGATTTTTCTCTCTCCCTCTCTCTATACCTCTCCTCTGTTCCTGTGCATGCATGCTCTCCCTCCCTCTCTCTCTCTCTCTCTCTCTCTCTCTCTCAAAATAAATAAATAAACAACAACAACTAAAATACAGAATTCCTCAAAATCATTCCTTTGGTTTAGTTGGAGTGCTCAAGGTTCTAAAGGGATTTTGTTGTTTTTATTAATCCATAGCATCACTGATTTTAGAAACAATTTCCTAGTCACCAAAAGAAAAAGGAGCCAAAAGACTTCCCTCAGCCATTAGAAGCCTTGTGCTTCTCTGAGTGAGCTGTATGCACAATGACAGCAGAACCTCGTTGTGGTAGTCTATGAGAAGGGTCTTGCCTTGTCCTCCAGGCCAACACAGAAACATAGGAAATGCTCCACTTGGTCCTGAAGAGGCTGTCCAGTTCCTAGTAAGTTCAGACCAATCTATTCACAAAGGGATTACCAAAAAGCATGTTTACATTCTAAGGGTTTGTAACCTACCTCCCATACCCCAATCTACCTCTCTGCCTTATAGGAAATCTTGTCCCTGGAGTTATAGCGGATTTCTGCCAGCAAATAACATTACCCACAAGCACACCAGAGATCATTTAACAGAAAGTTATCAGGGAATATGAAACTATTGCCAGTTCACAACATATATTAAGACAGTATTGTTATGTTCACTTTTCTCTGGATCCTTATCAGGGGACCCAAAATATGTCTTTCTTTCAGTTCATATATTTTAAAAATAATTTCTAATTATTATGATACTACTTTGTAGGTATAAAAAAAAGAAGACATGTACACAGGCTCACAAATCTCTTGGTTCTTCAAAGAAAAGTACATTGAAAAAATTTTTTAATGTTTAATTTTGAAAGAGAGAGAGAGACAGAACGTGAGTGGGGTGGTGGGGGGCAGGGGTAGAAAGAGAGGGAGACACAGAATCCAAAGCAGGCTCCAGGGTCTGAACTGTCTGCACAGTGCCCGATGCAGGGCTGAAACCCACCAACCATGAGATCATGACCTGAGCCGAAGTCAGATGCTTAACTGACTGAGCCACGCAAGTGGCTAAAAGTACATTTAAAAAAAAAAAAGGAAAGATAACTTCCAAAAGCATTTAAAATTTTTTAATTTAAATTCCAGTGTAGTTAACATACAGTGTTATAATAGTTTCAGGTATACAATATAGTGATTCAACAGTTCCAAATATTACTCAGTGTTCATCAAGATAAATGTACTCTTAATTCCCTTCACCTATTTCGCCCAGTTCTCTAACTACCCCCTCTCTGGTAACCATCACTTTGTTCTCTATCGTTAAGAATCTGTTTTTTGGTATGTCTTTCTCTTTTTTTCCTTTGTTCATTTGTTTTGTTTCTTAAATTCCATATATGAGTAAAATCATATGGTATCTGACTTTTTCTGACTGGCTTATTTCACTTAGCATTATACTTTTTAGATTCATCCATGTTGTTGCAAATTGCAAGATTTCATTCTTTCTTTATGGCTGAATAATATTTTATTGTATATATACAATACATATGCATATATATGTATATACATATATACATATGCATATATACATATATACATATACATATATATATATTGCACCTTCCTTATCCATTCATCTATCAGTGGACACTTGGGCTGCTTCCACAGTTTGGCTATTGTAAACAATGCTGCAATAAACATAAGGGTGCATATATCCCTTTGAATTAGTGTTTTTGTAATTATTGTGTAAATACCCAATAGCGCAATTGCTGGATTATAGGGTAGATTTTAATTTTTTGAAATTAAATCCATATGGTCTTCCACAGTGGCTGCACCAGTTTTCATTTCCACTAACAACACACAAGGGTTCCTTATTCTCCACATCCTCACCAACACTTGTTTCTTGAGTTTTTGAATTTAGCCATTCTAACAGGTGCAAGGTGGTATCTCATGGTTTTGATTTGCATTTCCCTGATAATGTGTGATGTTGAGCATCTTTTCATGTGTCTGTTGGCCATCTGTATGTTTTCTTTGGATACATGTCTGTTCATGTCTTCTATCCATTTTTTAGTTGGATTATTTGTTTTGTTTATGTTGACTTGTATGAGTTCTTTATATATTTTGTATATTAACCCCTATCAGATATGCCATTTGCAAGTATCTTCTCCATTCAATAGGTTGCTTTTTTGTTTTGTTGATGGTTTCCTTTGCTATGCAAAAGCTTTTCATTTTGATATAGTCCCAATTGTTGATTTTTGCTTTTGTTTCTCTTGCCTAAGGAGACATATCCAGAAAAAAAATGTTCCAAGAGATTATGCCTATGTCTTCTTTTAGGAGTGTTGTGATTTCAAGTCTCACATTTAGGCCTTTAATCCACTTTTAGTATATTTTTGAGTATGATGTAAGAAAGTGGTCCAGTTTTACTCTTTTGCATGTAGCTTTCCAGTTTTCCCAACGCCATTTGTTAAAGAAACTGTCTTTGCCCCTTTGTATATTCTTGCCTCCTTTGTCATAGATTAATTGACCATATAAGTGTGGGTTTATTTCTGGGCTCTCTATCTTATTTCATTAATCTATGTGTCTGTATTTTGTGCCAGTAGCATTCTGTTTTGATTACTATAGCTTTGTAATATAATGTGAAGTCTATAAAACCTCCAGTTTTGTTTTTCCTTCTTCTTCAAGATTGCTTTAGCTATTTGAAGCCTTTTGTGGTTCTATACAAATTTTAGGATTATTTGTCCTAGTTCCGTGAAAATTGCTGTTGGTATTTTTTTTTTTTTTAATTTTTTTTTTCAACGTTTTTTATTTATTTTTGGAACAGAGAGAGACAGAGCATGAACGGGGGAGGGGCAGAGAGAGAGGGAGACACAGAATCGGAAACAGGCTCCAGGCTCCGAGCCATCAGCCCAGAGCCTGACGCGGGGCTCGAACTCACAGACCGCGAGATCGTGACCTGGCTGAAGTCGGACGCTTAACCGACTGCACCACCCAGGCGCCCCGCTGTTGGTATTTTGATAGGGAGTGCATTAAATCTGCAGGTTGCTTTGGGTAGTGCAGACATTTTAACTATATTTGTCCTTCCAATCCATGAGCATGGAATGTCTTTCCATTTCTTTTTGTCATCCTCAGTTTCTTTCATCAATGTTTTATAGTTTTTGGAATGCAGGTGTTCACCTCTTTGGTTAAGTTTATTCCCAGGTATGTTACTATTTTTGGTGCAATTGTAAATTAGATTTTTTTCTTAATTTCTCTTTCTGCTGCTACATTATTAGTGTATAGAAATGCAACAGACTTCTGTACATAGGTTTTGAATCCTGTGACTTTACAAAATTCATTTTTCATTTCTGGTCATTTTTTTATGGAATCTTTAGGGGTTTCTATACATGGTATCATATCATCTGCAAATAGTAACGTCTTACTTCTTCCTCACCAGTTTGGATGCCTTTTATTTCTTTTTGTTGTCTGATTGCTGTAGCTAAGACTTCCAGTACTTTGTTGAATAAAAATGGTAAGAGTGGACATCCTTTTCTTGCTCCTGACCTTAGGGGAAAAGCTCTTAGTTTTTCCCCATTGAGCATGATGTTCGCTGAGGGTTCTCTATATAAGACTTTTATTATGTTGAGGTATGTTCCTTCTTAACCTACTTCATTGAGGCTTTTATCATGAATGGATTATTGTACTTTGTATCACGTTAGTGCTGGCCCCATAGAATGAATTTGGAAGTTTTCCTTTCTCTTTTATTTTTTTGGAATAGTTTGAGAAGAATAGGTATTAACTCATCTTCAAATGTTTGATAAAATTCCCCTGTGAAGCCATCTGGTTCTGAACTTTTGTTTGCTGGGAGGTTTTTTGTTTTTTGTTTTTTGTTTTTTTACTGATTCCATTTCATTGCCAGTAACTTATCTGTTCAAATTTTCTATTTCTTCCTGCTTTGATAGGTTATATGTTTTGGTATTTTAAAACATTGTAGAAATTTACAATTGAATGAATGGTACAATAATCACTTTATTGAGAATGTCTACAATGCTAAAAATTTGCTTTTAATTTCTATGGATAAAAAGATCTATTTCATTATGAAATTGCTTCCAAAAGGTGTGGGAATTGAATTTATACAGACTTACTCTGTAGTTTAGAGGTGATCTCTACTTCAGACATTCTATGAAAATTGTTTAAAATGTTTTGCTTTGTTTTGTTTTGTATGCCAAACATGTGGTCAAAGCCATTCTATTATGTCCCATCAAGTCACGTCTCTAAGAATTACTTTTAATTACAGCTAATTACTATGGTATACTATTTCTTTGCAACAACTTCTTATTTTCTGTTAACCAAATTTTTATTTTTAATTCAAGTTTTAATGTTAGTTTCTGTTCATTTAAATTTCAGAAAATTAATATGGACAATAAAATTATAAAAGCAACCAGCTTTCCTTTCTCCTGAACCTGTTTGGAATTGTTTTGGTTCTGGCCACAATTATTCATTCTACAACCAATATTCATCAATTGCCTACAACGTGTCAAACACTATACTCTATACTAAGCAAATATTGGTATGGCTAAGAAGAATATTATCTCTTGCCCACTTCTAATATAAGAGGAATGCCTGCTACTTGACCAATAACAACCAAAAATAACAGGTTCAATGAAGAAGTGCCTGATAATATGAAATCTCATAAGGGAGAATTCACATTGACTGGGGTTTTAGAAAAGGTTCTCTGGAGGAAATTACATTTAAGCTGAGAGCTAATGGTAGTTGTCTTCCAATATTTGTTTTCTCTTTATTCCACCGTTATAGGACTTTACCTGGATACCTAGAGATTCGGAATAAAAACTCATTACTTTCTATGCGGCTAAATGAAGTCAAATTACCAATTTCTGGCAAAGAAAATATGAGTAGAAACAATGTATGGAACTTCTGTCTTGCACCCTTAATGGGAAAAGTATATGATCTTACTTTTATTTCCCTCATGTTCTGCTGTCTGGAATATGACAATGGGGACAAGACATCCTGGAGAATGTGAGTAAGGAAAATTCTATGGGGATAGTAAAATCACAAGAAAAGAGGAAATATGAGTAGGATCTCTGATGATATTCAGAGTGTAGCAGCCATATCAACTTAGAAATAAAATTCAGTCTTATCTAAACCACTGTTATTTTTGTTCTCTATTACACACAGTTGGACATATATATTAATGCTATCTTGAAACAGGCAAAGTAAACCAGAAGAGGACAGCATTCTAAGCAAATGGACAATAATGCAGAACCCATTCAAGAAACTAAAATTGTTCAATATGATTGGAATAGAAGAAATAGAAAGGGGTAGATTTGTCAAGATGAGGTTACAAAAGTGTCACAGCAGATTGTTGTAGAAATGACCACAAATTTGTTTATGCCTATGGGTATTCATCTAAGCCTAACTATGTGATTTGTCTTGGCTCACTGGACAGCACCAAAAAATGTTAGCAAAGCCTTAAAAAGTGCTTATGCATTAAGTTTTCTCTCTTATGTTTCTCTTTGAACCCTGAGACCACTACCTATGAACAAGTATGGGGGTAACCTGCTGGAGGATGAGACCATGTGGAGCAGAAATGTATGGTCCCAGCTGAGCCCCCTTAGTTATACCAACCCACCAGTAATGGCCAGACATGTATGTGAGGCTGTATCTAACCCCCAGTAAAGCTGCAAGATGACCTCAAAGATGTGCCAAAATATCCCAGAATAGAAATGTCTAACTGACCTACAGAATTATGAGCAAATAAAATATTTTAAGCTGCTATGTTTTGGGATGGTTTATTACACAGCAAAAACTAACTGATACAAGTATACAGAGTAGAGAATATATGGGCTCTTTTGTTTATTATTTATTCATCCAAAATTTATTAAGCACTACCTATGTATCAGGTAGTGTGCTAAATAGGCACTGGAAATGTACCAGTGTCCAAGACACAAGGTCTCTGCCCTCATGGAGCTTATTGACCATGGTAAGGAATTTGACTTATTATAAGGACAATAAAAAAAAAAAAACTATTAAAAGTCTTTAAAGCCAGGGCTAATTGATTCGATTTGAATTTTTAAAAGATTGCTCTAGGGCACCTGGGTGCCTCAGTCGGTTGAGCATCTGACTTCAGCTAGGTCATGATCTTGTGGTTGGTGAGTTTGAGCCCCACATAAGGCTTACTGCTGTCAGCACAGAGCCCACTTCAGATCCTCTGTCCCCCTCTCTCTGCCCCTCCCCCACTTGCACACACACTCTCTCTACCTCTCTCTCTCTCAAAAATAAATAAGCATTAAAAAATACACACACACAAAAAGATTGCTCTAGTTACAATGTGGAGAATGGATTCAAAAGAGTAACTACATACACTGAAAGATTACTTAGGATGCCAATGCAATAGCCGGGCAAGGAACAACTAATTGTGACCTAGACTAAGATAATACCAGTAGACGTAGAGAAGAGAGATTAGTTACTTAAGACATAGAAAGGACAGGATTTGGTAACTGATTAAAAATATGGAGTGAGGAAAAAGGATAGGGTAGCTAGGATAAAACAGGTTTCCAGCTGAGCAAGTCATCAGGAAATATAGTGCCATTTACTGGGGTACAGAATGTGACAAGTAGGGAAGGTCTATGTAATAAAGATTGTGAATTTGGATTTGAAATGCTCGTGAAATATTAAATTAGAAATGTAAAAAAAGGCACATATGTAATTCTGGAGTGACATGAGACACCCAATATACACATATAAATTTGGGATTATTTGGCATAGTAATGGAAATTAACTCACAGGAATAGATGAGACTGTGTACAGAGTGGACAGTGAAAATGAGAAGAATGGAGGACTTTGGACAGAATTTGGAGGAATGACAACACTTAATGGTTTAATAGAGAAAGAGAATTTAGCTTAAAAAAGTGCAAAGAAATAGCCAGAATGAGAAGCTGGAATGTGTCCTCATGTGACAAAAAGAAAGATTTTGTTTTTAAGAAAAGAATGGTCAACTCTAATGAGTATTGTTGAGTGGTTAAATTAACTGAGGACTGAAACATTATTTAGATTTAATAACTGGAAGGCCATGGATAAGATTGGCAGAAACCACTTCAAAGGCAGACTGGAGTTGGAAGCCAGAATGGAATGGAGCAGGAAGCTAGTGGAAAATAAGGTAAAGGTGACAGTGCACACAACTCTGTCAAGAAGTCATGCTGTGAGGAGGAGAAGAAAGATAAGAATGTGGCTGCAAAGGGAAACACGGGTCAAGGAATAGCTTAAATATTTACATATTTAAGTATTGATGAGAAGAAGCCAATAAAGATGAAGAGGTTGAAGCTATATGTTAAAGTAGGAATGAGATTCAGGTGGAGGATATGATTTTTTATAGAACATAAAACACTTGGTCCAGTGAGAATGGGGAAAAAGGAAGAGATGGCAGCAGATACAGGAAGATTTGTAAATTTGGTGGCAGGAAGTCAAGAGAAATCCCATATAATGGTTTCTCGTTTTAAGGGGCAGAATATAAGAGACAAATTCTTATGCTGATAATAAAGAGGCTGGGAAGTTGGGGCTTGGAGATCTGAGGAGAGTGGAGAATGTTTGGAATAGTTATTGTGGAAAGTGGGAAAGCAAACTGAGTTGGAAAACCTGATAAAATCACTGAGTGTTGTTGAGAGCCAAGTTGAATTTGTGAGCATGAATTTATAGTAGTTCCATTTGAGTTTAGACTCAGGGGAGAAGGATTATTGGGACTACCTAGGGTTAAAGTCTCTTCTGGTAACTGCAGCCAATAGGCAAAGGGTCAAGGGAATCATTAGCAAGACAGTAGTTGAACTATGGGAGCAAGGAATCTAATCTAAGTAGGACAATGAGAGAAAATAGGAGGAAACTGATACATCAAGAGAAAGAAGAGAGACCAATGGCTTAGAAAGCCAAATGAGGTAAAACAGGCAATGCAGAAATATGTAAGCAGGAAGCCTTGAGGATAGAAGGACAGGCAGACATTAGGGTGACCCCCACGATGCCCACCTTCCAGTACTCACGTTTTTTGTGTGATTCTCTTCCCTTGAGAGTGAGTAGGACCTATGTCTTCTCTAACCCAATAGAAAACAGCAAAGGTGACAAAATGTACATGATTAAATGTACATGATTACATTACACAGGACTGCAATGGCTATCTTAAGAGGACACCCTCTCTCCCTTGCTGGCTTTGAAGAAGCAAGCTGCCATGTTGTGAGCTGAACCATGTACCCACATCAAGGGCCATGTGGTAAGTAACTGAAAGTGTCCTCTGGCCATCAGTTAACAAGAAACTGAGGCTTTTAGTCCAACAACCTATAAGAAACTGAAATCTGGATGAGTGGCCAAGAGGGTGGAACAGCATGGAAGGTTCTTTTTTCTTTTTTTTTTTTTTTGCATCTCTTGTCCATGAAATACACCCAGATCAACACTAACAGCCAGATCAACCATCCTGCACACCTAGAGAACTGACTTGACGATTAACACAACAATCTTCACAACCTGAGCCACAGAACTCAGCAGGTACTTGGCACAGAGAGGTGAACTGGGGGAGAGAGAAGCCGTGGAGGGCAGGGAGCTGTTTTTGCTTGCAGAGAGAGGATGGCGGGGGAGACTACGGGAAAAGCACCCCTCTCCAAAGCAGCTGGAGAGAAAAGGGGAAAAGTGGAAACAGCATCAAGGACTGAACAAAACAAGGAGAAAGGAGGAAGGAGAGGGTTTAAATTCCATTAAGACTCTATAAACAGGGGCAGTGCAGAGTCTGAAACTCTGAAGCTGATACCTGGTGGTGCTCTGGTAGGAAGGGCGAGTCCCCCAGGACCAGAGAACGAGGTCCTCGGGGTCCTTGGGTCACAGGCAGAGGCAGTTCCCCTGCTGGGAGTATATTTGGTAGAGGCTGTGCACACACCCCACAGGCAAAGGTCTTAGCAGACCCTGGAAAACAACTACATTCACTGGTGCTGGAACAAGGATGTTAAGGGTGAAGCCTAGCACCAGATGTGTGTTGTGATTTTCCCAAATCCCTGAAATGCTGCTGCTACACAATCACATGAAATTTGTCTGGGGCGGGCTGGCACCCAGCTGCAGTCTCTGGGCATCAGCGGCAGCACAGTCCCATAAAAGTTCCTGGGCGTGGCCAGCACCTGGCCATTGCTGGGTGAGACCCTCCCCCAGAAAGTCTGAGTGGGTCAAAGCCACAGTCCCTCAGAAGTGAGGGGTTAGGAAACACAGCCACATCTGAGATAAAACTCAGGTGGGAGGTGCCGCCTGGCAACCTGACGTCTTGGTCACAGACAATGTAAAAGCAGGGAGTGAACAGAAGCTGGAGACAAAGGACGGGTGTGTGATTGCTAATCGGGAAGAACAGAATTCTGATACTAGAGACTCGGTAGCTGGGTGACGGCATTTTCACCACTCCCGTGCATGCACATACGCACCTACAAGCACCATAACAATTCATCCCGGTAAGCTAAGCAGCTCTATCTAGTGAGAATGGCGCTGTTACACTAAGTTCCGCCCAACTGAGCCAACCTCGCTCCACAGGAACACCACAAGTCTCTCCACCTGCTTAGTTTATAGACTATAAAGTGCTTCACAGTTTGACTTCTAGGGGAAACTGATGTAATTTCAATCATATTTCAGTCTATTCGCTGGCCCATCTATTCAATTTTTTTCTTTTTATTTTCTTTTCTTTCTCGTGAATACAGAAAGAAAAAAAATTATTTTTATTTTCAGTTTTTATTAAAAATATTTTTCTTTAATCTTTTTCTACTGTGTTTTTTAATTTTTGTAAAATTTCCAAATTATATTTTATTTCCATCATTTCACTTTATTCTATTTCATTGTATTCATTTTTTCAAATTTCCAAACGTTTTCCATTTTTTCCTTTTTTTTTTCTTCTTTTTTTATCTTTTCTTTTTTTCTCTAATCTATCAAGCTCCTTTCAACAACCAGACCAAAAAACACCTAGGATCTAGCATCAATTATTTGACTTTTTTGTGTGTGTTGTTTTTAATGTTTTAATTTAAAAAATTTTTTTTACTTTATTAATTCCTTTTCTTCCTTCAAAATGATGAAATGAAGGAATTCACGCCAAAAGAAAGAGCGGGAAGAAATGACAGCCAGGGACTTAATCAACACAGATAGAAGCAAGATGTCTGAATCAGAATTTAGAATCACAGTAATAAGAATACTAGCTGGGGTTGAAAATAGATTAGAATCCCTTTCTGTGGGGATAGAAGAAGCAAAAGCTTAGTCAGGATGAAATAAAAACTGCTGTAACTGAGCAGCAATCTCGAATGGCTGCCATGGCAGCACAGATGGATGAGGCAGAGCAGTGAATCAGTGATGTAGAGGAAAAACTTATGGAGAACAAGGAAGCAGAAAAAAAGAGGGAGACTAAGGCAAAAGAACATGATTTAAGAATTAGAAAAATCAGTGGCTCATTAAAAAGGAACAGCATCAGAAACATATGGGTCCCAGAAGATGAAGAGAGAAAAAAGAGGTAGTAGGGTTATGTAAGTAAATCATAGCTGAAAACTTTCCTAACCTGGGGAAAGATACAGACATCAAAATCCAGGATATACAGAGGACTCCCATTAGATTCAACAAAAACCAACCATCAACAAGGCATATCATAGTCAAATTCACAAAATACTCAGGGAAGAAAACAATCATGAAAGCAGCAAGGGAAAAAAAGTCCTGAACCTACAAGGGAAGACAGATCAGACTGGCAGCAGACCTATCCACAGAAACTTGGCAGGCCAGAAAGGAGTGGCAGGATATATTCAATGTGCTGAATCAGAAAAATATGCAGCCAAGAATTCTTTATCCAGCAAAGCTGTCATTCAAAATAGGAGAGATAAAAAGTTTCCAGACAAACAAAGGAGTTTGTGACCACTAAACTAGCCCTGCAAGAAATTTTAAGGGGGACTCTCTGAGGGGAGAAAAGACAGAAAAAAAAAAAAGCAACAAAGACTAGAAAGGACCAGAGAACACCACCAGAAACTCCCACTCTACAGGCAACATAAGGACAATAAATTCATATCTTTCAGTACTCACTCTAAATGTCAACGGACTAAATGCTCCAATCAAAAGACATTATGTAACAAAATGGATAAGAAAACAAGATCTATCTATATGCTGTTTACAGGAGACTCACTTTAGACCTAAAGACACCTTCAGATTGAATGTAAGGGGCTAGAGAACCATCTATCATGCTAATGGTCAACAAAAGAAAGCTGGAGGAGCCATACTTATATCAGACAATCTAGATTTTAAAATAAAGACTGTATTAAGAGATGAAGAAGGGCATTATATCATAATTAAGGGTTCTATCCCCCAAGAAGACCTAACAATTGTAAACATTTGTGTTCCAAGTGTGATAGCACCCAAATATATAAATGAATTAATCACAAACATAAAGAAACTAATTGATAATAATACCATAATAGTAGGGGACTTCAACACTCCATTTACAACAATGGACAGATCATCTAAACAGAAAATCAACAGGGAAACAATGGCTTTGAATGACACACTGGACCAGATGAACTTAACAGATATATTCAGAACAATTCATCCTAAAGCACAGAATACACATTCTTCTCCAGTGCACATGGAACGTTCTCCAGAATAGATCACATACTGGGACACAAATCAGCCCTCAACAAGTACAAAAAGATTGAGATCATACCATGCATATTTTCAGACCACAACGCTATGAAACTCGAAATCAACCACAAGAAAAAATGTGGAAAGATAACAAATACTTGGAGAGTAAAGGCCATCCTACTAAAGAATGAATGCACTAATCCAGAAGTTAAAGAGGAAATTAAAAAGTACATGGAAGCCAATGAAAATGATAACACCACAGCCCAAAACCTCTGGGATGCAGCAAAGGCAGTCATAAGAGGAAAGTATATACCAATCCAGCCCTTCCTAAAGAAGGAAAAAGGTCTCAGATACACAACCTAACCTTACACCTTGAAGAGCTGGAAAAAGAACAGCAAATAAAACCCCAAACCAGCAGAAGACAGGAAATAATAAAAATTAGAGCATAAATCAATGTTATGAAAACCAAAAAACAAACAATAAACAAACAGTAGAACAGATCAATGAAACCATAAGCTGATTCTTTGAAAGAATGAACAAAATTATAAACCCCTAGCCAGTTTGATAAAAAACAAAAAGGAAAGGACCCAAGTAAATAAAATCAAGAATGAAAGAAGAGAGATCACAACCAACACACCAGAAATACAAACATAATAAGAGAATATTATGAGTGATTATATGCCAATAAAATGCCAAAGCAATCTACATATTCAATGTAATATCTATCAAAATAACACCAACATTCTTCACAGAGCTAGAACAAATAATCATAAAATTTGTATAGAACCAGAAAAGACCCCGAATAGCCAAAGCAATCTTGAAAAAGAAAACCAAAGCAGGAGGCCTCACAATCCCAGACTTCAAGCTATACTACAAAGCTGTAATCATCAAGACAGTATGGTACTGGCACAAGAACAGACACTCAGATCAATGGAACAGAATAGAGAACCCAGAAATGGACTCACAAATGTATGGCCAACTAATCTTTGACAAAGCAGGAAACAATATCCAATGGATTAAAGATAGTCTCTTCAGCAAGTGATGCTGGGAACACTGGACAGCGACATGCAGAAAAATGAACCTGAACCACTTTCTTACATTGTACACAAAAATAAACTCAAAGTGGATGAAAGACTTAAATGTAAGACAGGAAGCCATCAAAATCCTTGAGGAGAAAGCAGGCAAAAACCTCTTTGACCTTGGCTGCAGCAACTTCTTACTCAACATGTCTCCAGAGGCAAGGGAAACAAAAGCAAAAATGAACAATTGGGACCTCATCAAAATAAAAAGCTTCTGCACAGTGAAGGAAACAATCAGCAAAATTAAAAGGGAACCGACAGAATGGGAGAAGATATTTGCAAACGACATATCAGATAAAGGTTAGTATCCAAAATGTATAAAGAACTTCTCAAACTCAACCCCCAAAAAACAAAATTCAGTCAAGAAATGGGCAAAAAACATGAGTCCACTACTCCAAAGAAGACATCCAGATGGCCAACCAACACATGAAAAAATGCTCAACATCACTCATCATCAGGGAAACACAAATCAAAACCACAATGAGATACCACCTTATACCTGTCAGAATGACTAACATTAATAACTCAGGCAACAACAGATGTTGGCAAGGATGCGGAAAAAGAGGATCTCTTTTGCACTGCTGGTGGGAATGCAAACTGGTGCAGCCACTCTGCAAAACAGTATGAAGGTTCCTCAAAAACTTAAAAATAGAGGGGCACCTGGGTGGCTCAGTTGGTTGAGTGTCTGACTTTGGCTCAGGTCATGTTCTCACTCTTTGTGAGTTCATGCCCTGTATTGGGCTCTGTGCTGACAGCTCAGAGCCTGTAGCCTGCTTCGGATTCTGTGTTTCCTTTTCTCTCTACCTCTCTCTCTCTCTCCCCCACCTCAAAAATAAACATTAAAAAAAACTTAAAAATAGAACTACCCCATGACCCAGCAGGGTCCCTGTAAATGGGATAAATCCCCGTATTTATCCAAGAGATACAGGTTTGCTCTTTTGAAAGGGGCACGTGCACCCCAATGTTTATAGCAGCACTACCAACAATGGCCAAAGTATGGAAAGAGCCCTAATGTCCATCAATGGATGAATGGAAAATAAGATGTGGTATATATATACAATGGAGTATTAGTTAGCAATCAAAAAGAATGAAAACTTGCCATTTGCAACTACGTGGATGGAACTGGAGGGTATTATGCCAAGCAAAATTAGTCAGTCAGAGAGAGACAAATATCATATGACTTCACTTATAAGAGGAATTTAAGATGCAAAACAGATAATGGGGTGCCTGGGTGGCTCAGTCAGTTGGACGACCGACTTTGGCTCAGGTCATAATCTCACGGTCGGTGAGTTCGAGTCCCATGTCAGGCTCTGTACTGACAGCTCAGGGCCTGTTCAGATTCTGAGTCTCCCTCTCTCTCTGCCCCTCCCCTGCTTATGATCTGTCTGTCTATCTCTTTCAAAAAGGAATAAACATTTTTTTAAAAAAGATACAAAACATATGAACATAAGGGAAGGGAAGCAAAAATAATATAAAAACAGGGAGGGGGACAAAACATAAGAGACTCTTAATATGGATAACAAACAGAGGGTTGCTGGGGTAGTTGTGGGAAGAGGAATGGGCTAAATGGGTAAGGGGCATTAAGGAATCTACTCCTGAAATCATTGTTGCACTATATGCTAACTTGGATTTAAATTAAAAACAAAAACAAACAAAAGGAAACAGCTGCATCTTAAACTCACCAAGTTGTGCACATGAAATATGTATAGCTTTTTGTATGTCAATCATTCATCAATAGAGTGGCTTAAAAAAGAAAGAAAGAATCTGAAATCTGCCAACAACCACCTGAGCTTGAAAACAGATCCTTCCCCAGTCTTGACTTAGTTGAGACTGGAGCTCCAGTCAACACCTTTATAGCAGCACTGAGAGATGCTAAAGCTACGCCGGTACTCTTAACCCATTAAAATGTGAGATAATAAGTGTGTTTTGTTTTAAGCTGCCAAGTTTGTAATGATATTGTTACAGAGCATATATAATTAATAGAGAGGATGTAGTCAAATAGAGAAATATCAAACCAGAGATGATGACAAAGCACAAGGTGTCATCTCAGGAGAAGATAAAGGTGAAGTGAAGGAAGAGGTGAGTGGAAATAAGGAGAATTAGAGAAACAGGTTGTGTTATTTGTTCCACAATGACTAAGAACATATGCAATGGGCTTTAGACTTTAAAGATACATGATATAAGCAAGGACCAAGAACTCTTAACAGTGCACATACAGAGAGATGCAGTCTCAGATTAATAATGAGAAGATAAGCACCATACTAGGACATCTGTGTTTAGGATAAAATGATCATCCCTGGCCAGCTCTTTTGGAAGGACCATAGTGAACTGACTGAAGATTGTCTTTGGACATGTTTGTGTTTGTACCATAGCTCTGTGATTTAGTAGCTATACAGCCATGGGAAATTTTTCCCCAGCTGAGTTTTTCTTTTATGTAAAATGTATTTATTTCAGTGCAGGGTTGCTACAATGATTAAATGAGGTGATAATGCAAAGCACTTATTGCTGCACCTGGTATAAAGTAAGGACTCAAATACAGCTCTTCCATTCAAGAAACTTTCATTTCACGAAAGTAATTGATCAAATGGACTCAAAGGCTAGAGAGCAATGTCACATAGGTGGTTGAGGAGAGAAAGCTTAGAAAAAAACAATATGAAAAAAATAGCCACTCATCTGTATAAGTAGAATAGCACAAAAGGAATTGAAAAAATCATTAACATCCCAGCAGAGATGAAGAGGAAAATCCTACTTTTTAAAGACATGAGATAAGGCTGGATTAAAAATTCACAGAACGTGGGGAGCCTGGGTGGCTCAGTTGGTTGAGTGTCTGACTTCGGTTTGGGTCATGATCTCATGGTCCTCGAGTTTGATCCCTGTGTCAGGCTCTGTGCTGCCAGCTCAGCAGGTGGAGCCTGCTTCAGATTCTGTGTCTCCCCGCTGCCTCTCTCTGCCCTTCCCCCACTCGTGCTCTGTCTCTCTCTCTCTCTCTCAAAAACTACATGCACATAAAAAATTTTTAATTTACAGAATGTAACGCTGAACTTCAGAAATACGATCTAAATTTTTCCTGAAGAGACACTAAATCAATATCCATACTTCACAAGATGAACACATTTTTAAAAGTGTCTTTTCCTAATGTGAGTGATGACTTCATATGAGGACTACTGCCATCTGTAGTGCTGGACTTTGTGTTGGTTCCACCTACAGAGACTCTCACTTTCTCAGGATGAAAATAAAATTATTCTTCCTCAGGTACATATCAGTCATGTTAACCTATCATTTAAACAATAAATAATGTACATTTTGATGATTAAAATAGAATTATTTTTCATAGGAAAACAAGGTCTAGCTCAGTATGTTTTGAATTCATGCTCCCAAGAATAAACCCACAACTCTCCATTCCTTTACCAAAAGAGAAAAAAAAAACAAAACTCATCTGTTTTAAAGGATATGATATCCTGACATTTGGGTTAATTTACACTTAAACTATCCAAACATATTTCAAAAACTCGTGGATATTTGAGCATATATATATTTCAGATATTTTAAATAGAAAAATCACATTTTATGTAAGGTAAGCAAACCAAAACACCAAAAGATTGAATCTTGTGGAATCTATGGTCTTAAGAAATACAAATAGATTTTAAAGTTGAAAAGCTTTCTTTTTTATCCAACATTTATTCTAAATTTATGCATGTAAAAATATCTGTAATGTCTACAAAATGCCCAGGTGTTTATAATTATTAATACATGAAAATGTTTGCAGAACTTCATGCCCTTGGCCAGGACATAAAATTTAGACATATTTCCAACAAAAGAACTGTAGAATTTCTTTGATGAGTAAACCACTCATTCTGAAAATAAAAGGATATGTGCAATTCATGAGTTTTAGAATAAGGCCAAATTTGTGGTCTCAAACCACCCCACACAAATAATTTTTAACTATATCACATTCTATCAGATTTTGATATATTGTTGCCTTAGATGTAATGATTTTTTGGCCCTAAAATTTAAATGCTAAGTTTTTGGTTTAGTCAGAACATTCTTTTACAGATATATTTGTCCCTGTCCAGACCAATAACCACAAGGCTACTGCAAATCCACACTTTAAACTACACAAGAAAGGGTTCTATAACATAAATTTTCTCCAGGAAAATTATTTATAAGGTAAATAATGTTTTAAATGTTTATTTGAAAATTTTTAAACGATCACATATTTAAGTTTGATTTAATTAGATTCATATTGTACCTATCTTTCATATTTTCAAAGAAATGTTTTTGCCAGATTGTCAAATTGTCAAAATTGTACATAGCCTAGTATCTTTGAGGATTAGTTCTTCATCTTGATTAAAGTAGCCTGTTTTGAATAAATAAATCTTAGTATTTTTACATTACTCTTGAATTAAACACATCTAAAAACAGAGCATGTTTTCATTCAATCACTAGTACATGTTGATTTGCATATGTTGTTTTGGTGGCTTATTTGCCAAACATTTAGTTAAATGATAAATAGATACTCATTGAGGAATTAAACTTTCCTACAGGGTGGTCTTGATATGAGTCAAGCCAGAAAATTAATGCTCAGTTTCCAAAACACCTAATGCACACTAAAATAATTAATTCTATAGCTGTGTGGGCTTTCAATTCTCTGAATTTATAATGTCTTCCATATTTTATTAATTGTTTAGATAGTTAAGGTATTATACTTTGTCACATCATTTATGTAGGGCTGAGATACAAATGAGTTAATTTACTTGATGTAATCATTAATTACTGATTAATTAATTGCATCTCAGTTGCAATCATTCTGTTTATGAGGTAATTTCATGATGTAGACTGTTTTCCATTATTTTATAATTAAGTACCATTTCTGAACACCCTCTGGTCCCATTAGCTCGCCCTTCCATTTCCATCGAAGGAAAATGTATTAGCAAATTATACCACTGCAGCTGATTCAGGTATTATAAGAAATTGACATTTACTAAAGAAAAACTCTAGCATATACTATAAAAATAACAGTTTAAGTCACTACCATTGAACAAAACTTTTTAAAAAGTAATTTTGAATTGGGGCACCTGGGTGGCTTAGGCAGTTGAGTGTCTGACTTCAGCTCAGGTCATGATCTTGAGGTTAATGAGTTTGAGCCCTGCGTCATGCTCTGTGCTGACAGCTCAGAGCCTGGAGCCTGCTTGGATTCTGAGTCTCTCTCTCTCTCTCTCTCTCTCTCTCTCTCTCTGCCCCTCCCCCGCTCACACTCTGTCTCTCTGTCTCAAAAATAAACGTTAAAAAATTTAAGTTTGAATTGACAACACTCAATTCTGAGAGACACAACTTCTAGCCATCATGAGAAATCTACACAAAAGACTCCTGTTGCAGGCACCCAGGGATCTCCATTCTAATTTAGTCCCTCTCATTGAGACCTCCAGTTAATGAGCAGAGACCAAATCATTGAGTCAAGGATTTTCAATGGCACATCAGCAAAGTCTTGGAGCCTCAAAGACACATATTAGATGTGGAGCTGGCTACACAAAAGAGGCTAGATAATAATGGCAGGCCACAGTCCCTGCTGCTGTGGCCAAGTGCAGTGAATGTTGCAGATAGACTCCATCTGATTCCGACATGATTCCATCATTCCATCAATGATTTGGACATGATAACAGACCAGTTGTACATATTTAGAAAAGGCCAACTATTTATAAAGAAATTCATGTAAATGTCATCTGCTAATTGGTGTTTCTGCCCTTAGGGAATTTATATATAGCAATAAAATTTTATTCAGTTGAGGACCCACAACTATATGGGCAACCACCTTCAACAAAGCAGGAAAGAATATCCAATGGAAAAAAGACAGTCTCTTCAACAAATGGTGTTGGGAAAACCGGATGGCAACATGCCGAAGAATAAAACTGGACCACTTTCTTACATTCTACATTTATTAGAAAAATAAATTCAAAATGGATAAAAGACCTAAATGTGAGACAGAAAACCATCAAAATCATAGAAGAGACACAGGCAGCAACCTCTTTGACCTCAGCTACAGCAACTTCTTACTAGACACATTGCCAAAGGCAAGGGAAACAAAAGCAAACATGAACTATTGGGACTTTACCAAGATAAGTTTCTGCACAGTGAAGGAAACAAGCAACAAAACTAAAAAGCAGCCTACATAATGGGAGAACATATTTGAAAATGACATATCTGATAAAGATTTAGTATCCAAAGTCTATAAAGAACTTATCAAACTCAACACCTAAGAAACAAATAACCCAGTTAAGAAATGTGCAGAAGACATGATTAGACATTTTTTTCAAGGAAGACATACAGATAGCTAATAGACACATGAGATGCTCAACATTGCTCATCATCAGGGAAATACAAATCAAACCATGATGAGATACCACCTCACACCTGTCAGAATGACTAAAATGAACAACACAAGAAATGGCAGGTGTTGACAAGGATATAGAGAAAGGG
Organism: Panthera onca; assembly: GCF_046562875.1. Classification (NCBI taxonomy): domain Eukaryota; kingdom Metazoa; phylum Chordata; class Mammalia; order Carnivora; family Felidae; genus Panthera; species Panthera onca. The sequence goes on from NC_138342.1 coordinate 122,699,018, forward strand.
AAACCCTCTTGCACTGCTGGTGGGAATGCAAACTCGTGCAGCCACTCTGGAGAACAGTATGGAGGTTCCTCAAAAAACTAAAATTAGAACTACCCTACAATCTACCAATCACATGATTGGTATTTACCCAAAGGATACAAAAATACAGATTCAAAGGGGTATATGCATTGGGGACCCCAATGTTTCTAGCAGCATTATCGGCAATAGCCAAAGTATGGGGAGAGTACAAATGTCCATCGATTGATGAATACATAAAGAAGATGTGGTATACATATACAATGGAATATTACTCAGCCATCAAAAAGAATGAAATCTTGTCATTTGCAATGATGTGGATGGAGTTAGAATATATTATGCTAAGTGAAATAAGTCAGAGAAAGAAAAATACCATATGATTTCACTAATATGTGGAATTTAAGAAACAAAACAGATGAACATATGGGAAGATGGGGGAGGGAAGAGAGGGAAATAAACCACAAGAGACTCTTAACAATAGAGAACAAACTAAGGGTTAATGGAAGGAGGTGGATGGGAGATGGGCTAGATAGTGATGGGCATTAAGGAGGGCACTTGCTGTGATGAGCACTGGGTGTTGTATGTAAGCGATGAATCACTGAATTCCACTCCTGAAACCAATATTGCACTGTATGTTAGCTAATTAAAATTTAAATTAAAAAAATTAAAATTTTATTCAGTTGAATTGAATAAATAAATATAATGTGTAATGAGTAAGAAATAAAGCCTAATTAATATGTGGTTTTTAAAAGCTATTTTATGATAAATTATATACAGCAAAATAATTACAATGAATTATGAATAAATTAAATATAAATGGAATATAAAGGGAATTGGAACAGGAGTTAAACATGAGTTTGTATATCTTTACTACAGATTTTATATTTTATTCTGAATTCACTAAAATCCACTGAAGAACTTTATCCAGGGAGTCACATGAAATGATTTGTAGCATACAAACATCCATTTAGTGGCAGTAGGTATAATGGTGTCAACTTGGGGAAAAGAAATTACAAGTGTGAAAACCTTAAGAAATTGTTGCTATAAATCTGTTAAGAAATGATAGGTTCCTAATAAATAATAGACCTAGGCAATACTCATCAATAGCTGTTAAAACCATTAGATGAAAGGTTATTGGGAATTTTTTAATGGATGGATTATTATGATAACACACTAACCCACTGAAAACTGGTATATTATATGTCCCCTGAAATGATGAAATAGGAGCCATCTACAGAGCATTCTTACAAAAATTGTAATCAAGCTTCTAGATCTAAATATGAGTTTATAGAAAATACAGAGATAGAGAAACACCTTAAAGACACCGTGAGGATATAATCAGAAAAATCCATAGTGTGGGAAATTCTATAGGACAAATCACCTGATTCACTCAGCAAACACATGGAAGGAAAAACAAAAGGAAGAAGGAATCTCTAGACTAAATAAGACTGAGAAAAGTAATATCAACCAAATGTAATGTGTGGTTCTTGCTTTAGTTCCAGATTTGAACCAATCTACTGTAAAAACAAGAAATTATGATGCAACCAAGGAAATATAAACACTTACTGGATATATAAGTATATTATAAAAAGTGTTATTATTTTTTAAATAAATAAAACCTGATGATAAAGGTGCTGTGCCTATGTTTAAAAAAAATCTCTTACTGGATATATAAATATATTTAAAGAAATGCTATTATTTTGTGATAATAAAGGTGCTATGACTATGTTTAAAAAAATATCTTCCTTTTAAAAATTAATACTCATGGTTTTACCGATGGATGATATAACACCTGGAACTTTGTTTGTTTGTTTGTTTGTTTGTTTAGAGAAAGAGAGAGTGCAAGCAGGCCAGAGAGAGAGAGAGAGAGAATATCTTAAACAGACTCCATGTTCAGTGCAGAGCCAGAGACAGGACTTGATCCCACAATCCTGGGATTGTGACCTGAGCTGAAATCAAGAGTCAGGCACTCAACTGAGCCACCCAGGTGCCCCACCTGGAACTTGTTTTAAAATAATCCAGTGAAAGGACAAAATAAGAAAGGACTAGAGATGAAACAAGATTAGCCAAATGTTGATAATTGTTGAAACTGAGTGATAGGTACATTTTACTTTGTTTAAAGTTTCCTATAATAAAAAATTAATAATAATAGAAATAAAAGAGGCAGAAGCTGAGAGGATGGGAAAGAAGAGAGTATGTTTGAGCAATACTTAAGAGATGTTACAAGCAGGACACGACAGCCAATTGTATCTGAAAAGTGGGAAGACAGATGGCTTCTAAACTTCTGGCTTGGTGATTAGAGGTATGTTCATCAGGGCAGGAGGTACAGGTGAGAAGCAGATTTCGAAGTGAAATTGACAAGTCTGGTTTGGGGTGTGCTGAGTTTGAAATACCAGGTCTATATCAAAATGAAAGTATTCAAGGAATACTGATGCATAGGGGCACTTGTACCCCAATGTTTATAGCAGCACTCTCAACAATAGCCAAATTATGGAAAGAGCCTAAATGTCCATCAACTGACGAATGGATAAAGAAATTGTGGTTTATATACACAATGGAGTACTACGTGGCAATGAGAAAGAATGAAATATGGCCCCTTGTAGCAACATGGATGGAACTGGAGAGTGTGATGCTAAGTGAAATAAGCCATACAGAGAAAGACAGATACCATATGGTTTCACTCTTATGTGGATCCTGAGAAACTTAACAGAAACCCATGGGGGAGGGGAAGGAAAAAAAAAAAAGAGGTTAGAGTGGAAGAGAGCCAAAGCATAAGAGACTCTTAAAAACCAAGAACAAACTGAGGGTTGATGGGGGGTGGGAGGGAGGGGAGGGTGGGTGATGGGTATTGAGGAGGGCACCTTTTGGGATGAGCACTGGGTGTTGTATGGAAACCAATTTGACAATAAACTTCATATATTGAAAAAAAATAAAAAATAAAATTCAAAAAAAATAATTAAAAAAAAATGAAAGTATTTATTACGTATATTAAACAGAGAAGAAAGTCAAGAATGTAAGTCTAGGGTATAAAAACATGTAAAGGGATGTAGAAAGGAAGTGAAGACTGAGGACTAGTATCCAGATCAATAAGAAGAAAATCGGCTGAGACTGGACTTGCTGAAATAAGGAAAGACACAGCTTTCGGGAAAGGAATCGGTCAGTAGTGTGAATTAAAGAATTAAGTGTAAGTTACAGAAACAAAATAATCCTTAGCTTTAGTAACTAAATAGCAATCAGTGCCAGTTCAAGATTACAAACTGAGCATATGGGTTAATTTCCCCTCATCCCTCAGCTCCCATTAGAGTAAGAATATACCAGTTTAAAAGAAAAGAAAACACAGAGCAGGAAAAAGGACATGAGGGAGTTTATCAATGGATGAACTATTTTAACACAGTTCTGGAAGGTAGAAATTGAGAGGAGAGGTGAAGCAGGCTAGGAAAAGACACAGCCAAGAATAGATATGAAGAGGCTGCAGCCAAGGAGGGAGCCATTCTGCCTTTCAGAACTTAGGGGAGATTATTGACTCAAGATGCCAGGTGTGATGGGCAGCAGAGTACAACACAGGGCTGAAAACAGAAGCATGCATTCAAAGTCTGCTGCTCTTTCCCCATCCTTGTATTCAGAATACACAACAGCCAGGTGTTAACCTCTAAGCAAAAAAAAAAAAAAAAAAAAAGAAGAAGGTTTTGTATGTGTGTTTTCTAAATAAATTTAACACATGGTTTAGCATAAACAAAATAAGTAACTGTTGCTGTTGGAGCATGAGGGAAAAACATTTTGAGAGTCAAGCTTCCCCAGGGTAATAGCAGAGCTGGGGAGAAGGCCTGGCATGGGTCTGAAAACAAAAGGTGGTAGACAGTGTTAAAAGGACTTCATATAAGAAGGAGAAATGTAGTTAGGATCACTACTTACAACGAAGAGCAAAAATGGAAAGAAAGACTGAAACAAACTCTTGACAACTACTTCAAGAGGGTATAGGTTATATGATGCTATAGGTCTAATGAGGCAGAAAGGCATGAACACTGGCTGAAAATAAGAAACTGAAATGAATCCCCCATGTACTTGGTTACCGTTATTTTCTAAATCTTTAAAGAAATCATTTGGTTATCAAAAACTTTCCCACCATGGGGCGCCTGGGTGGCTCGGTCGGTTAAGTGTCCGACTTCGGCTCAGGTCATGATCTCACAGTCTGTGAGTTCGAGCCCCGCATCGGGCTCTGTGCTGACAGCTCAGAGCCTGGAGCCTGTTTCCAATTCTGTGTCTCCCTCTCTCTCTGCCCCTCCCCTGTTCATGTTCTGTCTCTCTCTGTCTCAAAAATAAATTAAAAAATGTTAAAAAAAAAATTAAAAAAAAAAAAAAAACTTTCCCACCAAAAAAAAAAAAAAAAAAAAAAAATGCTGTAAGACATCTGCTCCTAGCTGAAATGGAGTAACAGCGACCAGATTCACCATGCCGCCTGAAACAACTAAGCAGTTAATATTATAATGTTATAACCATGAAAACTAAAACACCGGACAAGATATTCAGGCATCGTATATCATCTCAGTAAGCAGAGAATGTTGATTCCTAAGAGAGGGAAAACAAGCAAGGTGAGCCCCGTGACTGTCCCAGCACACTGCGCAGACAGATTTTCCAGGCTGCGGTGCAGGGAAGGGAATCTAAACAGAACCAGGCAGTAACCTTGAGTTGACAGAAGACATACATGGAGTCTAGAGAGGCCAAGAGGTGGAGTTCAAAAAGCCAAGTGCTGGAGAGAAGACAGCTACACAGAAAGAGAGCTGTGGAGATCCACAGAGATACTCCTAAAGTTTTCAGCTGAGTTTTTAGTAGCATACGACTATGGAGAAATTGCTCAAGGAAAGGGAAAGAACTACTTGAAAGGAACAGATACATAGAACTCAGACAGGCCCAAGAATAGTTCATGTTCCAAACAGCCACAGAGGAAAACCTCATAATGAAAGGACAATGAGGAAGAGCAGGTACAATGGTATCACTTCAGTAGTGGAGAAAATTACCCTTAGATTAAAAGTAATTCTTGTTTCACCTAACAAGGTTTAATAGCAAGCTTAAAAAGATCAAACTCTTACCAAGTCATTTAACTGCACTTCAGACAAATCTCAAGAATATTTATAGGGATATTAAGCTTTTAACAAGGTAAAGATCACAATGTTTGGAATTAAATTAAAAACTACCAGGCATGCAAAGAAGTAGGATAATATAAACCATAATAGAGAGAAAAATCAATAAATAAACACAGTCCCAGAACTGGCACAGATGATAGAACTGTCCAAACAAGGACATCAAAGCAGTTATTGTGACTATATTCTGCAGGTTCAAGAAAGGTAGAAGAAAGATGGAACAGGTAGAATACAAACTTGAAAGATTTTTTTAAAAGGCCCCAATTAAACGTTTTGAGATGAAAAATGCAATGCTTGAAATAAAATATACCTGGGATGGGATAAACAGCAGTTTAGACATTGAAGAATTAAAGACTATTCAACTTAAATATATCAAAACTATCTAAAATAAAATACAGAGAAAATAAAGACTACAAAATAAAATGAAGAGAGCTTCAGTGAGCTATAGAACACAACTGGCCTAATATACATGTAACTAAAATCCCCAATATCTGAGGGGCAGATATTGAAGACATAATAGACAAAAATATTTCCAAATTTAATGAAATCTATAGACCCACAAATCCAAGAATCTCAACAAACCCCAAACACAAGAACCATGAAGAAAACCACACCAAGGTATATTCGATTTAAATGGCTTAAATCCACTGATAAAAGGAAAATGTGACAAGCAACCAGAGAAAAAAGACACATAATATACAAATAAATAAAAAAATAAAAATAAAAATAAGAATGAGAACAAGTTCTTGTTGGAAAAATGTAATTAAGACAGCAGAGCAACATCTTTAAAGTACTGGTGGTGGGGGATGAAACTGTCAACCTAAAATTTTATACCCAGGAAAAATATATCTCAAAAACCAAGGAAAAAGACTCTTCCAGACATCCTAAAATGAAAAAATCATCACAGTCAGACCCTTATTATAAAAACTATTAACACATGTTTTTCAGGCACAAGGAAAATCATATCAGATAAAAATCTGGATCTATACTAAGGAATGAAGAGCAGCAGAAATGGTATGTGCATGGAAATGGAAGTCTTTTGTTATTTTTTTTTTCAAATTTCTCTTAAAAAATAGATAACTGTATAAAGAAAAATAATAATATATACTGAAGCTTAGAATATATAGAGAGCATATGTATACAGGTTGAGAAGGGGAAATAAATGTATACTGTTATTTATTTATTTACTTACTTATTTTGAGAGAAAGAGAGAGAGAAATCACGTGCATGAGCACAAGTGAGGGAGGGGCAGAGAGAGAGGAGAGAGAGGAGAGAGAGGAGAGAGAGAATCCTAAGCAGGCCCCACACTGTCAGCGCAGAGCCCAATGTGGGGCTCAAACTCACTAATCATGAGATCAAGACCTGAGCTTAACTCAAGAGTCAGAGCCTTAACCAACTGAGCCACCCAGGCACCCCTACTGTTAAGTTTCTTAAACTATACATAAAGGGGTATAATATTAACTGAAGATACACTATGATAAGCTAAAGATACTCCGAACACTAGAGTAAACACGAAAGAAAAAAGAAAAAGTTATAGCTAAGAAGCCAATAACAGAGACAAAGTGGAATAAATAAAAATACTCAATCTAAAAAAGGAGGAAAAAAAATAGAAAGCAAATAGAGAATAGACAGAACAAATAAAAAGCAAATAATAAGGAAAAGGATTTTAAACCAAACTGGATCAGTACTTACACCAAATATGAAGGGTCTAAATACCTCAATTACAAGTCATAGGTTGTTGGGACACCTGGGTGGCTCAGATGGTTAAGCATCTGACTCTTGATTTAGACTCAGGTCAAGGCTCATGGTTCATCGTTTTTAGCCCTGTATCAGGCTTTGCACTGACATCACTTGGAGCATCCTCTCCCCCCATTCACACTCACATGTGAGCTTTCTCTCTCTCTCTCTCTCAAAATAAATAAACTTAAAAAATTTTCTTTTCAACTCACAGGTTGTCATATTGGCAAAAATAAACAAAACTCAACTATATGCTGCCTACAATAAATGCACTTTAAATATAAAGACAGAAATAAATTAAAAATAATAGGATGGAAAAAAATCTGTTAACACTATTCAAAAGAAAAAAAAAGAGTGCTTGTATTAATAACAAAATAGATATTAGAGCAAAGATCATTCCCAATGATAAAGAAGGACATTTCATAATGACAAAAGAGATAATTTGATAGGAAGATATAGCCATCCTAAATGTTTATACACTCAATTAACAGAGCTTGAAAATATATGAAACAAAGACTGACAGAACTGTAAGAAGAAACAGAAAAATCCTCACCATAGTCAAAGATGTCAATATTTCTCTGTCTCTCAATAATTGACAAGACAAGTAGACAGAAATTTAGTAAGGAAACAGAAGACTGAACAACACTATCTGCCAAATCAACCTGATGAACATTTAGGGAACACTCCACCCAAAATATATACATTCTTTTCAATTTTACACAGAAGGTTTACCAAGATAGACCATTTTTCTATTTATAAAAAAGTCTCAAAAATGTTTTAAAAGAATCTGTTCATACACATTATACTCTTTGACTACAATGAAATTGAATTAGAATCAACAGAAAGGCCTCAAAAATATACCCAAGTATTTGGAAAATAATTAAAACACTTTAAATAACCTATAAGTCAAAGAACTCAAAGGGAAAATTAGAAAGTATTTTGAACTGATTGAAACTGAAAATACAGCATTTTAAAATTTGTAGCATGTGGCTAAACCAGTATGAAGGGGAAAATGTATAGTGCTAAGTGCCTACATTAGAAAAAGAGAGAGGTCTCAAATTAATGACCTCAGGTTCCATCTTAGGCAACTAGTAAAATCATAGCAAATGGAATCCAAAGTAAACAAAAGAGAGTAAACAATAAAGACCAAAGGGGAAATCAATTAAATAAAAAACAAAAACAACATAGGGGCGCCTGGGTGGCTCCGTTGGGTGAGTGTCTGACTTTGGCTCAGGTCATGATTTCATGGTCTATGAGTTCGAGCTCTACATTGGGCTCTGCACTGATGGTGTGGAGCCTGCCTGGGATTCTCTCTCTGCCCCTCCCCCACTTCCTCTCTCTCTCTCTCCCTCTCTCTCTCTTTCTTAAAATAAATAAATTTAAAAAAAAACAATAGAAAAAAATCAGTGAAACCAAAATCTTGTTGAGAAAAGCGACAAAACTGATAAATTCTCACTCATATTGATCAAGAAGCAAAACAGAAGACACAATCAATATCCGAAATGAGAGAGGTGACATTACTACATATTCTATAGAATAAAAGGATAACAAGGCAATACAGTTGACCCTTGAACAACCTGGGTTGATATTGTGCAGGTTCACTTATATGTGGATTTTTTTTCAATAAATATAATATAGTACTGTATTTTCTCTTACTTATTTTCTTAGTAACATTTTCTTTTCACTAGCTCAATTTATCATAAGAATACAGCATATAATACATATAACATGCAAAATATGTGCTAATTGAATGTTTTTTGTCTTATTATTTTAGAGAGGGATCAAGGAAGTGGGGGAGAGAGGCAGAGGGAGAGAGAATCTCAAGTAGGCTCCATGCTCAGTGCAGAGTCTGACATGGGGTCTCAATCTCACTACCATAAGATCATGACCTGAGCCAAAATCAAGAGCCAGATGCTCAACCAACTGAGCCACCCAGGCACCCCTGCTAATTGAATATGTTATCGGTAAGGCTTCCAATCAACAATGGGCTATTAGTAGTCAAGTTTGGGGGGAGTCAGACATTACACATGGATATTCAACTGCCAAAGAGGATGGAAGACAAAAGGATGACAGAAGGGACCCGTTCTTCCTCTTACCTTGCTTTTCCTGCCTGCATCACTCTGGCATCAACCCCTTATCTTGTGTTATGGATTAAATTGTGTCTCTGCCCCACAATGATATTATAGTCCTAACCCCTAGTACCTATGAATGTGAACTTATTTGAAAATCAAGTCTTTGTAGATGATCAAGTTAAGAGGAGGTGGACTTTAACCCAAGGACTGGTGTCTTTATACACAAAGAGGAAATATGGACACATAGACAGATATGGACATAGGGATATGATATGAAGATATAAAGGGAAGTCAATTTACAAACCAAGGAAAAGAACCCCTGAGCCTACCAGAACTAGAAGAAAGGCACAGAACAGATTCTCCCATATCCCTCAGAAGGAACCAAGCCTGATGGCGCTTTGATTTCAGACATGCATTCTCTAGAACTGTGAGGGAATAACCTCTCTATTGTTTTAAACTACCTAGTTTGTGGTACTTCGTTATGGCCATCTTAGAAACAAATATACCCTATCAGTGGCAGGTGGTTCCAGTCTCTAGCTTCCTTCCAGCACTGCCATAATCTATTTCATTCCACCACCCTGGGGAGTACCTGCAAGTGCTGGGCTGCAGCCCTGTCTCCGTGAGGCCATCAGGGCTCAGTCAGCTTCTGGGTTCTGTTAACCCCCATTCTTCCTTTGTTCCTCAGTCCGTAAGGATGGGAGCAGCTCCTTGCAGTTACTGTTTTACTTTGGTGTTCCTTTTTTCAGTTTCCTGACACCCATTTAACACATGCCTTATACTTAATTCACGCTGTGGATATAGGAAATAGCTAGCACAGTTTCTTCACTTCTGGTAAGAACCCTGAGTTCATCATTCATTCAGAGTAAAAGCCAAAGTTGGAAACCTAGCTTATAAAATCCTATGCAATCTGTGCCCTTCCCCTGGCTACTTCTCGGCCTGCTTTTCTCATCATTTCCTTGGTCACAGCCACACTGATGTCTTTACAAATCCTTAGACCTACTAAGCATGCTTGCTTCATGGCCTTTGACTTGCTGTTCCCTATGCTTGTGGATATCTGGATGCATGTTGCTCCCTACTTCAAGTCTCTGCCCATACCTCTGGAAACATCTTTCTTAACAATGTGTACAAAATTATTTCTCTCAACCCCTGCCTTCTCTTTCCCCATAACCCCCTTCCTCTATAGCAAGCATCCCCTTCTGGCGAATGTCATATCCACATTATCTACTGCCTTCCCTAGTAGACTGCAAGATCCATGAGAGAATCATTGTTCGCTGCTGTGTCCCCAGTGCCCAGAGCAGAGTCTGGCACACAGCAAGTGCCAACTTTTGAAAGGACAACTGAGTAACTGTAGAAAAATACTCATCAGCAGACCTACCCTTGTGTCAGTGTGCTTGACCTGTAACGAATCTTTAATTTTTAAAAGATGCGTGATTATTCTTTGGCTTTGTTGGCTGCCCTTCCTCTGTGGAACTGTACTTTATAATAGCATCTCTTGAAATTCTTTAATGATAGTGCACTTTAAGTTGCATGTTCCCTTTTGTTTAACAATTTAGATTTTTTATAATGCAAATATTTTCTCCATTTTCCAACCTTTAAAAGTATTAATTTGAGGCGCACCTGGGTGGCTCTGATGGTTAAGTGTCTGACTCTTGATCTCGGCTCAGGTCATGATCTCACTGTTTGTGAGATCAAGCCCTCCATCGGGCTCTGCGCTGACAGTGCAGAGCCTACTTGGGATTCTCTCTCTTCTTCTCTTGGCCCCTCTACTGCATGCTTTCTTTCTCAAAATAAGTAAGTAAAATTAAAAAAAAAAGTATTAAGTTGAATAAGACTGGTCAGCCAGCAGAATTTCTGAAGAGACTGGCCACTGTATGAGACAGGTGTATGACATTGTATGAGTAGGATGATTAAAGAGTATGAAATGTATGACACTGTACGATGAGATTCCTCCCTGGGATGCCCGACAAGAAGGAAATGCAATTCCTACCCTCATAGAGCTCAAAGTCTCATGGATATTTAACTCCCACGAAGAAAAAAAATCTCAACAGTTATCACCAATGCACAAATGAAAACAAAGAAAACATAACACGTAAGTGCTGGTTAGATAAGATGCAACAGGCTGAAGGGTCATTCAAACTACAATAATCCCTCGATGTTGAGTAAAAATCCAGGATTTAAAGAAAGAGACAAAGACAAATGAGGATTAGGTACCTGCAAAAGGAAATGACATACATGAATATAACTTCATTAGTTTCCTAGAGTTTATAAACTACACTATAAATTTAACCTCTCTCCTTTCTTAGTTACCTCTTCATTTTGTGCCTCTGCTTAAATGTCTCCTATTCTATTCTGAATTCACATGTTTCTAAACTTCAAATGTTTTTAAACTTTAAATGGTAGTTTCTAAACTTTAAATAAACTCTTTCCAACTCACCTCACAGGTCTCAACTGAAATGTCATTTTCACAGAGAGACTTTTCAGTGACTCAGTCTGAACTAAGTGTGCCTTGTTATTCTCCATCATAGCATGTCTCTCACACCCCTTACCACAATTTATAATTGTGGGTTAATTTATGACCTTATCATTTATCCTCCTTGCTAGATAATAAACTACTTAGAAACAGGGTCATTACTGCACATATATTGCACAGCCCAGTGGCTGGTACTCAGTATACACTTGTTGAAATGTAATAGTGCATATGTTTCTGCAAAGGCTAGAAATCCATACGTAAAACTGATTCCAATATCCAAAATAGTTTTATTTTCAACATTTACTAAGTTTAAGTTGTGCTAATTGCTGATACATAGAAACATGTAACCACATAACTATATATACATACATATATAAATACATACAAACATAATTCATATCCACAGTAATATTTTGAACTTTATCCATGAAATTAACTTCAATTTTGGTCAAATATTTCATCTTTTACAATAAACCTAATCTGTTCACAAGAATCTTCAATCCATCCTTCGTACAGGGTATGACCTGCATGTAGGTGGCAATCTTAGAGGGAGCTGCTCAAGAAAGGTGTGATGGGGCCACCCTAGTGCAGCTTTACTCCTTGCTCACAAAGACTTATTTGATTAGTCCGGCTGAGTTTGGTCAGATAGGGGGTCCCTTCTTCTTCGAACCACTGCTGTTGATTTAGCTGAAGAGGGAGAGCTCCTTGATGGAAGATCATTTTCATGTGCAAGTGTGCACAGAGCTGCGTCACATCCAAGTGGACTTTCAAGGCTCAATCTTAAGAAATAACCCAATGTCGATTCTTGACTCCTAAAAATTATGCTGTCAAGTTGGCTACAGGTGAACTATGCAACTTCCCTCTGCGGAAGAAAAAAAAAAAGTATCAGAAGTGACTTTACTTGTACAAAACTGCTTAGTGACTATACCAGTGACACTGAGAATAAATAAGCTGAGTTATATCATCAGTGACCCGATTTATTGACTCGTCATGACTAACAATACATGGGATCAATTCTAGCTCCCATGTAACAAGAAAGAAAATGCGTGTCTCATTTCAGTAATCTTTTATAAACTCTATTTCTTAAAACATAGGGTCACAGATTATAACAGCCACATAATTTTTTTTAACCAAAATTAATTTACCTTTTAAGTGTCCTTAGTCTTGAAGTACAAACCATAAGAAGGCCTGTTCCAAAACTACTAAGATGAATTCATCACTTGGAGTCGGAGCTCAAACCACTGAAATATAATTTAAAAGATTTTTTTTTTGTTTTGTTTTGTAAATAGAACATAAAACTGGTTATTTGGGAATAAAGGATTGGATAGTGGAAACCAACCCAGATTGGGTCCCTAAATCCTGTTTTTTTAAGCTACCTAGTTAGACGAGATTGTAAAATGATGATTTAATCTTGATGGAATGTCTGTTTTCTCCTGTTTATTAAATGAGAGTTTAAAGTCTTAAGTCCTTATAGTTCTACGATTTATTTTATATTAAAAGTCCTTGATGTAGGAAGCATGTCAGATAAAGCAGTCTGTGGGATCAGAAGTAGCATTTGTGATCACACATAGAAAGAACTCATGTACATACAACAGGCCCTGGGAGAAATGTTAAGGATGCCATCCCAGACCTACACTGAGCTCAGTACCGGACCAAATATCGCAGCAGATTTTTTTCAGGTATTTGAAGCGGTCACCTCTCCGGGGAGAAAAACCTACCTCCACTAGTAAATCCAGGTCCAGAAACTGAAAGGGGCAGAAGCCCTATCTGGCCACTGAGGCCACTTTAACAGTAATTAGTTTAATCCCCTGTCCACTTCCACCATCATCGACTTTCACGTTAGTTTGGCGAAGCTTATGTACTAGAAGTGAAGCAAATCCAAATATGGGGAACATTCTTCCATCGCCCAAATGGGAAAACTGCCTTATCTCTTCTTCAAAATCCCATCTACCAGAAAGTCTGCCTCCCTCTTACTCCAATGGGCACAAGGCACATTTTCTGTGCAACCCTGCCATCGGCTCACCCTCACGCCAAATTGCGGGCATCGCGTAAGCGTCAGGTCACCACTCTTGATAAGGTACAGATCTTTTTCAAAACACTTGTACACAGACTTCGACTAGCTGGGGGAAAGGTTATTATCTAGGTACATCGAGTTCATAGGGCATCCCGCTTCGGGACTCCCGCAAACCTGCTACGAATTCTTCCTCCAGAACTAATGCTTCGGTAGCCTCTGTATTTACACCACCCGGGAAATCTCCCCAGGATTTTTTTTTTTTTTTTTTTTTTTTTTTTCATTTAAAATGAACGCTGATTCTGCGGCCAACTTCCTCTGTCCTCCACCTGAGGGGGGGGTGCGCTCCGGCGTTCCGGGAAGGTGCGGGCGGGGTCCAACTGGGTTCCAGGGCACAGGTCGGACCTCGGAAGGGGCGTCCGGGCCCTGCCCGCAGGACTGGGGGCCCCGACACCCCACCGCCTGCATGCAGACGCGCTTGTGTCACCTCAGCAGGGCGCGGCACCTTAAGCAAGGATGGATACTTCTTCTCGAACAGTCTTCGGACCGCCTTAACCTACTCGGCGGCTCGCAGGATCTGGGTTGTACCCCGGCCTCTAAATCAGACCCCAAAGAAGATCTTTACCGACTTGAGCTTCGCGTTGAAAGTCACCGGCGAGCAGGGGTTGGCCGTGCGGCCAGGAGAGGGAAAGGGACGAAAAGCTCCCTCCCGCCAACTCCAGCCCACTCGGTTCATTCCGCCCCCACTCCCCGGCCTAGTTTGGGGGGTGGGGGCTAGAAGACGCCCCTTTTTTACTCACTTGCTCTCGGAGCCTCGGCCGGGCCGCCTTTAGCCGGGGGTAGTGCGGAGGGGCTCTGGGGAAGAGAGAGGAACCAGCGGGCCATCTCCGCGCGCCCGCGGGCCGGGGCCAGGGACGCCCCCAGCCGGGCGCCCTGGCGAGGCGGGCGCGCTCCGTCCCGCGCCTTCGAGGCTGGCTCTCCGCCAGGCCCTCCCCCTCCGTCCGCCGCCGCGGCCTGTGGCCCCTCCCCGCCGCAGCCGCGAGGCCGTCGGGCCCGGGGGACGCGCTCGCGCCGGGGCCGCCCCCTCCCCTCACCCCCACCTCGGCCCGGGCGGGGGCGCGCGAGGAGCGGTGACGTCAAGGGGCGCGCGGTGGCAGCACCTCCCCGCGCGCTAGTTAAAAAGAAGAAGAAAAGAGAGAGCGAAACATGAGAGGCTGTGTGAGAAGCTGCAGCCGCCGGCAGAGGAGACCTCAGCATCATCTAGAGCCCAGCGCTGGCCCTGCCTGCGTCTGCCCCGCCGCCGCCGCCGCCGCCTTTTCTGTTCCTGCTACTGTCTCACCTAAACAACTCCCGTTACACGGACAAGTGAACCTCTGTGGCCGTCTTCTCCTCCTCTTCTTCCTCCTCCTCTTCCAACTCTTTCTCCTCCTCCCACTTCCCAGCCGCAGCAGGAAGCCCCTAACCCAACTGACCCTGGCACAACTGCAAACGGTGTCATCTGCACAACCCTGTCTTGGTCCTCGGACTCCCCTAAGGCACTGGACCCATCGCCTTGTCTTTTATTTTTCGCAAAGTTGCATCGCTCTACATATTTCCGCCCCCGGCACCACTCTCTGCCTCTCGAGTGTCCCCCGCAGCCTCCTCCTGGAGCTGCGCCCTAGTGCCCCTGGTGGGCAGTGGCGTTCCCCCCCCAGCCTCCCGCGCCGAGCCCCTGCCGCTCGGGGCAGACGATGCTGAAGATGCTCTCCTTTAAGCTGCTGCTCCTGGCCGTGGCTCTGGGCTTCTTTGAAGGAGATGCTAAGTTTGGGGAAAGAATCGAAGGGAGTGGAGCGCGGAGGAGAAGGTGCCTGAATGGGAACCCCCCGAAGCGCCTGAAAAGGAGAGATAGGCGGATGATGTCCCAGCTGGAGCTGCTGAGTGGGGGAGAGATGCTGTGCGGTGG
The DNA here is from genome assembly GCF_046562875.1 of Panthera onca. Lineage (NCBI taxonomy): Eukaryota > Metazoa > Chordata > Mammalia > Carnivora > Felidae > Panthera > Panthera onca. The sequence goes on from NC_138342.1 coordinate 122,714,403, forward strand.
CTTCTACCCTCGGCTGTCCTGCTGTCTGCGGAGTGACAGCCCAGGGTTGGGGCGCCTGGATAACAAGGTAAGCACGCACCCGCCTCACAGATGCGAGAGTGACATGCTGGCTAGGTGGGGGCTCCCTGGGGCTCCAGGAATGCTAGTGGCCGTGAGAAGGGAGAAAACTTGTTTAGAGAGTTCTGTCTGATAACTTTGTCTGAAGTGCTAGCGTGATTCGGTGGTGCGTTCTTCTGGGGTGCGCAGATAGCTCTCCCGCCCCCACGAGTCCGTGGTCGGGATGCTGTGCACAACTGCCTGTGTCAGAAAAGAGAAGCTTCTGTGGTACCCGCATTCTGGGCTGGGTAAATATTTTAAAAGAATCGCGATTAACAGTGTGTTTTGGGTCGAATCGGGCATTGGCTGCGGTGAAACTGTAAATTAAGGTGGCTGTGGTTTCCGGTTTATTTTTCTAGGGTAACAAGATTTGTGCAGTTTTCTCCACGTGCTCGGTGAGGGAGAGGATTGAATCGTAAAGGATGTTGAAGCATGGTTGGTTTATGATCCCCAGCCCCGTCAGAGGGGGTTGTCTTGCATTACAATAGTTAAGCTGCGAAAAGGAACTCCTGGTACTCCAGTTGAGAACCCGAAAAGCTGGCCAGAGATTTTGCTGGGGCGTATTTGTCACCTAAAACCGAGACCGTTCTCCGCCCCAGTTTGTAATGTTTTGAAACATTGTAAATTCAGGCTTTCAAATGGCAGCTAGTTGTCCAGGAAGATCTTCTCTAGAAACTTGTTTTAGGACTAATGGCATTTACACTTCCCTTGTGTTCTTGAGTTTAAACGAATATGAGATAGTGTCGATTGAGTGTGAAGGCAAACTTATTTTTTTTGAGTTTCCAACATCTTTCTTGTCATGGGACGCAGCAACGTGGGCTATCTACTGTACTGCAAAAGGAAAGGGGGGATCCCGTCATTAACAATCACTGCACGTGAAATAAACAATCAGGTGTCTTCGCTCCCCCTCCCGTTCCCCATTTTAGGTTTAATTAAGAATTCCTCTGTTACAACACTGCAGTTGTCAAGGTCTGAGAGACTCTTGGAAAACTTGTGCTTCAGTCTTGCTGGCCCAGGCATTAAAAAAAAAAAAAAAAATACCCAGGCTGAATCTAATTTTTATGCTCAGTTCACGGTAGATTTCACTCTATTCTCATGTAAACAGCTCCTACGAATCAACATATGTGTCTGGGTGGTATCTCTCACTTTGTTTTGTAACAAAAAGCCATATTGCATCATTTAATTTGCTCAAGTCATGCAAATAGGAAAAAATCAATAGGACAAAAAGGGGTCGACTTATCCTCCTCCCCACTAAACTGCTGCCCACACACAGAGTCCTGTTGCTTATGGCAAAAGAATAACAACAACACCATTGTGTTTGTTAGTTGGTTCACTAATGGGTGAAACTAGAGAACATCATTCTCTTTCAGTCCCCAGCTCTGTCCAAATGTTCATGCCTTTTGAGGGAGCATTTGTCCAACTCCCTCTATTCCCAGATGAGTGAGAACCGTCTTGCTGCAGGTTTTCAGCTGCAACTCTCTCTTTATTCTTACCATATGCAGCAGTAGTCTGCGATTCAGGGAACAGATATTCCAGCATTTTATTCAAAACAATGTCATTAAGCTCCTGTGTGGTAATTGAATTAAATCAGAAAAGCTACATTCACATCATCTGCAGGGTTTTACCAGGAGCTTCAGAGAAAGGTTTAGAAATATCTGCCATTAAGTCTCCCTGTGTGCAATGTACACTATGACTACACCAGTGATCTCCAGACCCCTGCAATGCTGAACTCTACCAGGAACATGAGGAATGAAAACTTTAACTGAATAGAGTGGGGAGTTGGAGGGGCCGGGGCGGAACTGAGGGGAGTTATAGCCCTTAAGAGGAGTTACATAAAAAAAATTTTTTTTAAGAAATCATTCTTTAGGAAGAAATCTGCCACGTTAGCTATCCACATTCCTTTCCGTTTTACGTGCTTCCAATCTCCAACAAACCCCTACTCATTTGGAAAATGTGTCTGAATTAAATTCGGTACGCTAGACTTTGCTAGTTCCATTACAAGTGCTTTATAAACCAACAATACTCAAATTGTTCAAAACAGAGAAGTGATATAGCTATGCATGTGCATTCTTGACCTATGTTAGCTCTCAAGTTTTAATAGTTTTTAAAACATGTTATTTTATAATAAACTTCAGTGTTTCCTTGTTTTCCCCTAAGCCTTCCTGGCTTATAATATATGTTAGGGTCTTATTTCATAACGTGTGTACAGGAGAGATGATGGCTGTTTGAAAGGGCCCGTTTTTGTTTATGGAAAAAAAAAATCTCCAGAAAGATTTCTGCAACTTTTCAAGAAACTACAGGCACATCTTTCTCCTATAGGAAGAAACTTCATAGACAGTAGCAAAATAGGTAGGAATATTCGAGCATGCTCAGCTGTGCAGTTAAATCCAGACTCCAAACTAACACGTTTTCTTTAATGTAATGAACTGGCATTGAGTTCAATTCTTTAATGTAATGAACTGGCATTGAGTTCAATTCTTCATAATGGTATTATGCTTTTATGTTTTAATTTTTTGTACATTTTAATAATTTTGTGTATCGTAACAAGATTGTTAACTGCCATTATAAACAAATATTGCCAAAATTTAGGAAGTGCTATTGTCTTGGCAATATTTTTGCAGTTCCTAAATACAACATGTTAAAAGGACCTCATTCCCATTAGCCAAATTGAATCCGCAGCCAACTGAAATACCCCCATTTCTAAAACTTGTAGCCACAGAGGCATAGAAGCTCTCTCTACCTTGGGTGGTTTCACAGCCAAAGCTGTCAAGGAATGGGTGAAAAGTAATTGTTTTCAAGTGTGCCCTTTTACAATCATTTGTTTGCTCTGGCTCTTTCAGGGACAAAGGCTATTGTTGAACACATCCAACTAAACAAATAACTCATCCTGGGGTCCCTTTAACAGCTGCCTGAGTACAATGATCTATTTACATATTAGCCTAAAATTGAAACTGAACTCTTTAATGACATAATCCAGCACTATAGTGCCGAGACGCATGTGTTCCACCCAACAGCTGAACAGCCTTGTAGGCATATGATTTTTAGAAATAACTTTTTGTGTACCCACTGATCTTAAGGCGACATCTTAATATGCTGTCATGTATTTTCTCCTGTTGTCTGCTCATCAAAACCACGTGGGTGCCTTTTTATCCTCTTTGTTTAGTTACTTGATATATAAAGAGAAATACAGAAGGTCTCTGTCACCCATTTTACTATTTGTTGATAAGCTATAGTTCTAGGCCACACTTCACTGTGTACTACGGTGTTCATCTTACCTTTCTTCCGTGGATTTTACTTTCTTGTGGCCAAAGATTAAAGGATGACCTTCCAGATGTTATAAATTAGTCAGCAACAGCCACGGTCATTACTAGGCATGCTGTAATAATGTCTCGAAGTTTTACATGACTTTCAAAGTATATTTAGTTTAAACCACTATAATTTGATGGTTTCATATATGGCTTTTAAAAATCGAAACAGGAAATTAGCTTAAATTTCTTCTTCAGATGGATGACATTGTCAGGCATAAAGTTAAGGACCTATATAGACACAAGCACATAGGCAAAAAAGAAGAAAAAAATACCCTACACACACCAGTACTCATCTGTCTAAAACAGAGTTGCAGCTTGGGCTGAGTCAGTTTAATTGACTTCAGTAAGACTATTGGTTCATTGAAACCAAAGCCAGAATGATGGCTCTATCTATCTTCAAATAGGTATTTACACTGCAGACCTCACACAGAGCAAAATGTTACCATCCTGCTGGGCCGGAACAGCGTGAAACTTTACAAAGAATAATATTATACTGGATTGCAGATAATTTATTGAATCCTATTTCTGAAACTTTTGATGAGAGATCTTGTGGCCAGGACACATTCCAAAAATTGTAAAAGACAAAATTCTTTAGGCACTAAAATCAAGCTCTTCCTGGATAGCAGCTGGGAGAGTACATGGGGATCAGTTTGTTTCAGCTATAAAAAATGGAAGTATGCATATTCTCCATAAAACTAAAGGTAATTACATTCCAGTTTTCCAGCCAGCAAAAAAGGTGGCTTCAGCATCCTGCAGTTGTTTTGTTCTTAGGGGACTGCTGTATGATAAACAAACAGAACAAAGTTGAACAGTATTAATATTGAATAGATCTGGTGAGGTCTGCCAGAGTATGGACAATAAAAGACATTTAAAACATTCTTGGAATGCAAATTCTAAGTGTCTGGCATATGTTTCCTTTTAGAAAATTTAACCATTTAAGCAATTGTCATTTAAATAAATTGATAAAAATCAACGTGTAAATATAATTGTGATTAATAATAACTCTTCTGAATGTTATAGGTAGTGACAACACAGATGTGTGTGTGTATATATATCTATATCTATATATGTACATATATATATATATGGTAACTTCTATAGAGCTTTTAATTACTGCATGCTAAAATTTCAGCATGCTTGTATTCAGCGATTTTTTTTTTTAGCTGCTTTGTTCTTTCAGGTCCAAATTTTGTTATCACCTAGAATATCTTTATCCTAAAAAATAGAAGCCATGCCATTTACTCAAATTAGAACCTCAACTCATGAATGAAGTATTTGCTTTGAACAATGATTTAGAGTTTCAAATGTTAATTTCAGTTCCTAGTTCTAAATAGTTAAGTATAAATTTAGTTATATAAACTGAGAAAAGGTATAAAATTCATTCCCATTATTGTTTTTTATTATGAAAAATCAATGCATGATTTAGACAGCACTACATTTTACGTCTCAAATATTGTGCTGGTATTGTCTTCTACATTTATTAGAGGAGCTCCTGAAGTCAGTTTTTTAAAGTTAGTACTGGACACCAAGACCTATTTTATCTACAAATTACTAACTTCGGTGAATCAGTAACTCCCAAATTGGTCTTATTGAAAAAAAAGACATAATACTGTATAAATAAAGATAAAAGTATTCTTTTTTTTTTTATTAAAACTCACTCAATCCTATACAAAAGCACTTTTATTAAACTCCTGTGTTTATTCACACATATAACATACCTGAGGACCTGGTTAGAAAGTTTTTCCTGGCTAAGATAAAATGAATAATAAAAATTGGTCTGAAACCAGTTTCAGCTTCAGATATTATTTTTCTACAACATGAAAAGGCAATATTCCCCCCACTTTAGGAAATTTTCCCGATGCAACCTGTAGATTGAAAATGAACTGAAACTAGAAAAATGTAATTAAAGTAGTATCTTTGAGAATATCCTATCACGAATTTCAAGAGTGAAATACATTTTTACCTAAGACAGAAATGATCATATCTTAAAAAATTCTACTTTACATACAGTTGGATAAAGGTATTTAGAATTTTAAAGTCAAATATCACTATGCACTATGCAAATATCGCTATGCACTCTGATGCAGAGTAACATGGTAAAGGGTTAAAGGGTCTCAATATAGGTGTCATTTAATTTTTCATACCCAAAAGATAAACAGGCTTTGATCTGCAAGAGTAAGAAGGACTTTTGTGCATCCTTACCCTCCGCTCCCCCAGACCAGCCCAAGAGACTGTACTTCTAGCCTTATTAAAAGCATCCTGTGTTTCTGATATGATAATTCTTTTCAGACAACTACACTGGCTAAGTTATACTATTCTACTTATATGATTACAAAAAACATAACTAGACCTAGCTTCACATGAATAAAAGGAAGTTTGTTTCTGATTTATGGCTTTCAGATATTTTCTGTTACCAACAACACAGAATGTGGGAAGTTACTGGAGGAAATCAAGTGTGCACTTTGCTCTCCACATTCTCAGAGCCTGTTCAACTCACCTGAAAGAGAAGCCTTGGAAAGAGACCTTGTACTTCCCCTGCTCTGCAAAGACTATTGCAAAGAATTCTTTTATACTTGCCGAGGCCATATTCCAGGTAAAAAAAAAAAATTGATAAATTAAATAAACTACTGCAGCATATCCTCACAAGATACCTGATCTTAAATGTTTGCTTCTGAGAGTGTAAAATTTATCTCACCTTCCAAAATACCTACTTTTGCCTCACAATTAACCTTTACAAATTTGTAACCTTTCATTGCTGCTAAAAGGATTACTATCATTTCAGTCTGCACACAGTATGTTGGTTTTGATGGGATGTTTTACAGTTCTTGTTAAATCAACACTACAGTTGGTAATCTACACACATTGGATTATCAGTACAAGTTTCTTGTTGGTGTCTTCTTCATCCATTAGCATCCATATCAAGACAGCCTCCTCTTCTACATAGCTGATATGCAACTGCAGATTGTCCATGGACTTTTAAGGTAGTATTCCCTTAATTAAAGTATCACTAGAAATCCAAAAAAAGTAACACCTTACAAAGCACCTTTACATGTAATGACTAATTTGCTCTTCAAAAACTCTATGCTGCAGGTAGGAAAAGTGAAGTCATCCCCATTTGACAGATGACGATAATTGAGCCTGAGGAGAAGTTAAATGCCTTAACCAAAGTTGTGCAGTGAGGAAGTGATAGAATAGATTAATAAGTTCTTAGGTTGACAGTGTCACGAATATACCTGCTCACTACCATATTTTGGGCCCTAATAAACATATAGATTCTTGGACATGGATTAATTTTACCATCAAAAGTTTATAAACTTTGGTTGTTACTGCTTCAGTTGGAAGAATCAACATAGAGATACAAAAGAATTTAACGACACAGATTCTGTTTAGTTAAGCAAAGTCACACACAAACAAATCTACTGAAGCTAACAGTTTATAAAACTAAATGGCATTGAAGGAAAAGACAAGCTTTAAGAACTGTAGGATGCCCTTGGAGAACTTTTTAACTGCTATGCATATTTTACATTTTTCTCTGACCCAGAAAAGTGTGGATTTTTTTTTATAGAGCTCTCGCAATAACCTAAGAAAACATTTTGACTAGGATTGCTTGCTTCCTTTGGTGTACCATAACATGTATCTAAACCCATTCATGTGAAAATATTATTATTGTCTTTATAAACCACAACCATGTTTGTAAGGCTTTTCCTAAACCAGCTGTTTCTTCCTCTTTATCACGTTCCCCAAAAGCAAAGTAGAATAGGTCACGGTTGCATAGAAGGCCTGCCGAGAAGCGATAACAGATTAGGTACCATAAAGGTTTGCTGCAAATTTCAAGTCTTGAAGGTTTGCCTTTACCAATGTAAGTTGAAAAGAACACTGACACTTCCCATTTTCCTCTACCTTTATCTACTGGAGATAAATACAACTATGCTGTATTTAAAGACTCACCCAGAAAGTCTCCATCTATGTGAAGTTATTTTAGCTTCCAAAACAAACAACAAAAAGCAATATCCAGCAGAAGAAAGAGTGTAGCAAACAGCTCAGGAGCCAGAACTGCAAGCACCTCGCTCCCCAGATCAACATATGTGGTGACGAATGACAAATTTATTTTTCTACAAAGTTTGTATATATGTAAAACTGCTGAAGTGCATCAAGATGTCAAGTGCTTTTGGTGGCCACCCAGGCTGCCTTGAAAGATAACCAGATGAAAGCTCTACTCCAGTGGTAGAGAGAGCAGCAAGGGTGCTTCCCAGGGACAGGCTACAGGCTTTAGCAACAAGCAGGGGGGGGCTTCTCCTGCCTCCGTCAAATGCTAATAATCATCCTGAATACTTGTCGCAAAAGTGAGTTGTAATAACACATTCTTTGTGTTAATTTATGTTAATCAATTTGTTAGCCAGACTGATCCTTGGCACACAGTTGACCATTTTCTGAAGTATGATAGATAGAGAAGATGGTAATCCTCCCCTCAGCCCTTGCCCCAACACAGAAGGCTCTTTACAATTCTAGAACAATTATCTTTCAGAAATTGCTCTCAAAGCAAATTTTTAATATTTTCACCTTCTCAAGTTTACTTAATGACATGGTGTAACTTTTCTCTGGAGTTCAAAGTTGCAAAAAACAGCTACTTTGTGATTCTTTCTTATAAGAAGTCGATATATTTGACTATTCTCATGAACAGCCTCATCTTTCTGCAAATCAAAAACTTAAAAATACAGCACTAAGGCAAATGCTAAAAGGGGTTGAGAGAGGAAAAATAATTTCTGAGATGTCTTCATTTCCCTCCATTGCCCAGAACGTAAAGAAATAAATACATAAATGATCTACCCCTTTGCTTCACCTTCATGACTTTCAGAAAGCACCGCCAGTCACTTGGGAATACAGGTACATCTGAAAGAAACGCTTTAGAAACTTTAATTCAGAAACATTCATGGTGTGCCTATTTTCAAAAAAATGAGAAAAGTTAAAAATTAATATAGTGAGGATATACTAGTGTTTTATTAATCATAATATTCACCAGTTGTGAGTTGACTTAGGGAAGTAAATTCTTAAAACTTCTAAAAATAACAAATTGCATTTGGAAAAAAAAAAAACCCCGCACACAGGAGCTTCTTGCTCAGCATCACAGGTCTTTTCTCCTGCTGCACTGTGATGAGCGGAGTAGATGCTTTCCTGTTCACTCAGTGATGGCATGGTGCACTCTGTGGGAAGTGTACAAAAGGACAGACATGGGCCTTGCTTCTTCCTTTACAGTTGTTACCACGAGTATCATGATACACTTTTTATCACTCTCAGACTGTCATCTCTTCAGCTGTAGGTGATTTAGTGTGAAATGTCAGTATACAATTAGTTCGATTGGTTTAATCCTGTTGCTAATGAGGCCAAGGTCAAGGGTTTGATTCCACTGAGTCTCTCTAGTCCATAGCCACTCCTGACCCCAGGGAGATATCTTATACATGTGTCTTCCCCACGAGAGCAAGCCAGACGGAATGGATGGATACATCAAAATCCACTGCCTCTATTAGAAAATGCTGTCAAGTGCAGGCCTTACTCACAATGGGTTTCGTTTTGTTTCTTTCTTTATTTGCTGAACAGCATATGTAAGGAGGAAAAGTAACTTTTCTCTGGCATACATTCTGAGAGAAAAGCTAGGGCTTAGAATACTCCACAGAGAATATTTGTTTACATGAGCATGTTATGGGGTGCTTTGTGGTATAGTAGGACTGGATTCATCCCGCTCCAGGACATTTGATAAATTATCAGGAGTTTAAAAAAAATACAGCTGCTGGAATAATCTGTGTACTTCCATCATTAGTAGACTTGATGATACTGTGATGATACAGGCTGAACTAAACACCCACCTTCAGTAAAATGCTCTTCAGGGTATTGTTCCAAATAAAACGGTACTATTTGGTAAATCCTGTCTTCCCTGGCAGTAAATGTAAGCCCAGTGTCCTGAAGCCAGGTCCCTTTTAGCTCTTCACAGCAAAATATATCTTATTCATCACTGTCCACAAAATCAGATCATTGTAAAGTATTAATGAAAATGTTAGATGTGTGTAATTATGAGAAAATACCCATATCTTTATGTAAAAGTCTTTTGAGTTGACTCCCTCCTTCATACTTGTTCAGTATACTGAGATTCTATAAAAAGCTAGGAATAATTCATTGTTAATCCCAGTTTTGTTTTTGTTCTCCTTTTGATTTGGTAAGAGAACATAGTACCTCTGGAGCCATAGAGTTTATGAATCTGTACTTAATTAATCTTTAGATGTTCTATTTGAAAACGATTTCTCACTTCCACATGTTTGTCCCCAGCTAATAACTCCTTATAAAATGGAATCAGCCATCAGCATTGTTTGTTAATTTCTCCTTAAGATGGTATTGGTTTGCAGACTATGATGCTGGAATACAGGTTTTTTTTTAAAGCAAATTTGAAATTTCTTCTCAGTTACACTTTGAATTTTTTTTTTTTTTTTTTTTTTTTTTGGTGATCCTGCAGGCAACCATCGTGTTGAAACAAATTTTCTCATTTTCACATTCAATTATAAGTATATACATAGTATGACAGTATTCCTGCGTGCGTAATATTGGCATGGAGATCTTGCTGCCTGATGGGAGCTGTGTGTGTATGTGTGTTTGTGTGTGTGTGTGTGTTTGTGTGTGTATGTATCTGTGTGTATGTGTGTAGGTATGTGTGTGTATGTGTGTAGGTATGTGTGTGTGTGTGTATCCAAAAAACGATCTAGCCCAAAACTGCAAAAGGTTTGATTTAACAACTCCATTCTCCTTCTCTTCTTTTCACCTCAGATATGATCGTTCAACACTACTGGGCAGTTTTCATGTATATTCTTAGCCAGAAAAGAATGGAGGAGAAAGTTATCTTTTGTAAACAGTGACTTGCTGAAGAAGAGTAAATGCTGTGCAGCCTTCATTCCTCTCCCCAATTTCTAATCCCTGAATTTTTTCAAAGAAAGATAACCTCCTTGCAGCTGCCTTGCCCCTCGTGTGGAGCACCCCTCCCAGCTACTATGCCTACTTTCAGTCTCACCCCCCATACCCCCATACACACACACACACACACACACACACACACACACACGCATACACACACACATATACACACACAACTCCCAAGGACATCTGCTCTCACTTGCCTGGTTTCCAAGGATAAGATGCTTCTTAGTAGCCTAGTCAGATATTGGCCTTGAAGAGTCTGTCTCAGAAATTTAGAGGTGATACATTTTACTCAAAAGTTAGGTCAAAATGTACACCAAGATCCTCAGAATTCTAAGATTAGTTTTAGGTTTGAGAGGACCTAGGTCAAAGGCATAGAAAATAAACTTTTAGTCTTTCATGTTTCATTGGTAAGTCTCACATGGTTAAGAATTGGTCCCCAATTCTTGTTTTTAGAAATCCTTGCAAACCTGGACCCATTAACCACTTCTAAACATCAGCTAAGTTATAAGGTGCCTTTATCACAAAGCTGATAGGTGTACAGTAATCTAATTTGTTAGGTAAAAAATCAAAACATTATGCATAAAGATATGACACCAGAAGCAAGAAGTTAGGACATCATATGAGGTCGATTCTGGTAGCCATATCATATTCTGAGAGCAGAAATCATCAGGATATGGAAGTGAATCTTATTAGTATGCCCTCCACCACAAAAAAAGCCAATACTTGATGACTCAAATTGTGAGAGTAATGTCAAAATTCTTTTTTGTCATCAAGTCCTCTTCTTTTTTGAGTCAAGTATAGCTGTTTTTATTTGATAAAAAATTCTTAATATGTAAGAAAAGAGAAAACAGCTTTCTTTCAGACTTCCTTAAGTAAGTCTATTTTGCATTTTTGTTTTGGCTTGTTGTCCTTGTTTGTTTGTTTGTTTGTTTGTTTGTTTTCAGTGAGGGTTGGTATACCAGCTTTCTGATTGAGAAGATTGAAGGGATATATTAAGTATAGTTTTGTTTTACAAAATAATCATTATTTTATATGAAGTGAGGTGTAGGAAAAAGGCACCTACATATTTGAAAATGAAGACTCTGTTCTTAGCACAATTACTGTGAGCCAGTCACTTATAGCATCTAATTACCTTGTGATATTCATTAGATTTATTATTTAATCATATGTGAGCGATAGTACAAAAAAAAATTTGTAAAATGACCAAAATCAGCACCTAATAGCCTATCTCTTCTTTCATTCTAATTTGTTCTTCTTAATAAGTTATTTTTGCTCTGGGGGAAAATGCTGAATAGTGATCAGATAAACGTACAAGTACAACATACGTACCATAGAATCTTGCAAACAGTCAATAACAATAACAAGATTAATGCTGGATTTGTATTATGTGTATTTCAGATGAGTCTTTTAAAATAGCCAATGCAATATTACTCCATTTTAACTGAAATTCTTAAATTTTTTTTGAAAAAAATAGAAATCCCAAGCAAAAAAAAATTAGTTTTCATTCTTTTTATTATTTTCCTAGAATATTCATATACTTTCTAAAAAATCTCTTACTCTATTTTATCTTTCATATAGGATGTTTTTACTGTGACACTAAATATTTCTAATGAGTCTTTTTGCATTTCTTTAAAGGTTTCCTTCAAACTACTGCTGATGAGTTTTGCTTTTACTATGCAAGAAAAGATGGTGGGTTGTGCTTTCCAGATTTTCCAAGAAAACAAATCAGAGGACCAGCATCTAACTACTTGGACCAGATGGAAGAATATGACAAAGTGGAAGAGATCAGCAGGTTCATAAAGATAAATGCTCTTTGATTTTAAAAAAACAAAAACAAAATACCAATTGACAAATCTCGCGGTTTTATTAGTGAATCAACTGTTTCTGTGCTTGATTCCAGCAGCTATATCCTCCAGATGCTTTTTTCTTTCTTTTGGATAGTTTGCTTCTCTAATATCATGTTCCCTTAAAAGCGTTTAATGCTTAGACTACTAATCTTTTATTATCATGAGTTTGGCTTCTCTATGATTCCTGTGAATTTCATGATTACAGTTTTAAACTTGAACTTTATGCTTATTGTTAGCTTATGGAAATATTCAGCACAATTATCATTAGCAAATCAGAGTTTTATAAATAGATCTTAGAACCTTCTCTCTGAGGGCCTTTCTGTAAGGCTTAATTATTGTGAGTAAAGCTCATTTTAATTATAGTCCCTCAAAGATAAGATAATGAGCTTCTGAAATTTTAAAAGATGTAGCATTTTTATGTTGATTCTCTCTTGGACTTTCTGGTAGAAGGCTGTTTTATGTGTTCCAATGAAAGCAGTTTAAAAGAGTCCTGTTGTGACTTTTGGGGTTAACGGCACCTCCTGATTCTCAAAACCATTGATTCCTAGAGGAAGTACCTTTTAAAAAGGATGTTAAGTGCATCCTTTGCCTCCTTCACCTCAAGAAAAGCTTACTGGTTTTCTTTAACTTGTTTAGGAAGCACAAACACAACTGCTTCTGTATCCAGGAGGTGGTGAATGGGCTGCGCCAGCCTGTCGGTGCCCTGCACAGTGGGGACGGCTCGCACCGGCTCTTCATTCTGGAAAAAGAAGGTTACGTGAAGATACTTACCCCCAAAGGAGAAATTTTCAAGGAGCCTTATTTGGACATTCACAAACTTGTTCAAAGTGGAATAAAGGTTGGCTTTTTAAATTTTATTTATCTTTGCTCTGGCTATGTTAATTTTATTTTAGTGTTATCATTCTCACCGGAGGTATTTGTAATAAAAGAAAGAATATTTAAGGAGAAAATAAGGAGACAACATAAGGGAACAAGAATTATGGCAACTGAATTGGGACAGTGGCATTAAATGTCTAATGTTATTTGGTGACTATTAAGCAGTGCAATGAGATTGATATCTTGACATGCTTTCCCTATGTAATTTACACATTTAAACTAAGTCTTGGTTTTATATAGTATGTGTTTAAATGTTGTTTGACAGGCATAATGCGTAGAATTGTGTATCAGCATTTGCTAGTAGAAACAAAGAGGTCTTTTGGTTATTTGGGCAACAGCAAACCATTCTTTCCCTGCATCTGTTTGTGAGTCTGTGTCATAAAAAAAAATGCTACTTATACTGTGCCTTCCTTGTACAATGTTTTTGCAGGTAAGTCAAATGTTTTAATCTATAATTAGCCATCTTTATATTACATATGCACATATTGCCTTCTTTCTCACTTCTCCGATTGAATTCTCGTGTTAAATAATCTAGCGGCATATAAATAAAATTATTGTCAAGTTTGTTTTACAAGAGTGTGACATGCTATAATATTGGCAGTACTAAGCTGTAAAGCAAATTGTGGCATTTTAAAACTGAGGCACATTCAACAGCTCATGACTAAGTTAGGTTGAAACTAACAGTATGATTTGGGAAGAACTGGTTATCTTTGTCATGTCTTACCTGGGGAAAGAAATCAAAGGAGGATTTATACTCTTCTACTCGTAGAGAAATAAACTCCTCCTTGCTTTGTTGAGCTCTATTCAAAGGTAAGAACATCAAAACCAGAAGAAACAGTCGGGGAAAAATATAGGTATATTCCTCACACCAAGTCATTACCTACCATTTAAAATCATTAGAACGATTCCATTAGAATATAGGGATTGCCACATCATTGACACCACCCCACTTCAAGAGTGTGTTGTCAGTGTCACTAAGACATCCTGCATACGAGAGGTACCTTATGGTACTTTTGGTCCTTTAAGGAAAAGTACTTCAGCACCAACACACAGATCATTTGGAAAACCTGTTTAGCTCAGTAGTTTCAACTTTCTTCCAGGAAAAGTTTTCATTAGACTTCACAGCAGATCATCAAAAGTCTCTTAAAATGAAGCATTTGTGTTTTGCACATAAGACTTCAATAAATACTTTTTGGAATGTGTTCTGATAATTCACTGCCAGTGGTACCTAAAAGAACAAAGAATTAAGATACGGCAGCAAATACATTACTCACTAGCAGTGTATTTTTCTTACTGTGAAAGTTATACTCTCTACGAAAGAAAAAATTGGGACTGCATTTTAAAAATCATCACCTATCATCTCATCAGGTAAAGAATATCACTACTTACATTTTGATATACCTCCAACTTTTATGTTAAAATTAGATGAACTTATCCTGATTACAAAGGTAACACAGGTCCATCCATATTAATAAATGTGGAAACACACAAAAATATGTTTCCTTGCAGCTTTTTCCCTAAGCAGCTTTAAAATAAAATTGAAATCAAACCATATATACATCTTTTTAACCTTCTTTTTTTGACATAACAATATGTCGTGGGTATATTACCAAATTTGAAAACTTTTCTCAAAAACCTAGTTTTAATCTCCTCTGGGTATTCCATTTCCTAATTATGAAGTGTTTCCTTTTTAACATTGTAAATAATGTGCTTTATCATTCTTGTATGTATTATTTAACCTGCTCATGAATGACTTCCTTAACGTCCATTCACAGAGCATGACTGAGATGGGGACATAGATCATTACACATCTTGCCAATGGCTTTAGGATATGTTTTCAAGTATTTGAACGAATAACATATAGGGGCACCTGTCGGTTAAGCGTCCAACTTTGGCTCAGATCATGATCTCAGCTCAAGCCCCGTATTGGCTCTGAGCTGCCAGTGCAGAACCCACTTCAGATCCTCTGTCTCCCTCTCTCTCTCAAAAATAAATAAACATTTTTTTTAAAAAAAGAATAACATACAGCTTTTAAGTATTATTTGAATAACAATGTTGGTATTAAAAAGATAATGAATGGTAAAATGTAGGTGTTAGAAATGAGCTCAATTTTGTTGTAAGAAGTAAAGAACTGATATTCTTGTTTCTACTTTAACTACCTAAAGAATGACTGCCTCTTAATCAGGGTTCCTTCGGAACGCCTCCGTTTCAGTTTGTGCCCATTCGTTGGCGTAATGAATGAAAGTTTATCTACTCTGACTTTGAGACATTTTATCATGCAATAAAATTGTATAAGCCAGGTTATGACAGTGCTATGGTTCTGTGCTGTCTATGTTCCTCAGGCCTCTGGAAATTCTGCAGAAGCCCTTGTGTCTTCTTTCTTATGATAGTTCCAGGGCTTTTAGGGCTTAAATATAAACTTCAAAATCCATTATTCGGCATTTGTAGAATATATGACATGACATGTTTTAAAGTGCAATATTTGAATTCCCTTAAAATTTGGCACTAGTGATGTCAGTAAGATAGGAATCTATCACATGGATTTTTGAGTGTGTACTGTGTAGTGAGTAATGATACCACAGCCTTGTTCCCTCAGGTAGGTGATCTGTCCTTTATCTTAGGCTCCATGAAACTTCCATCTCGAGTCATGAGTTGGAAGTATTAGGAGAGGCTGTCGTTGGTATGATGGGGCAGATGCCAACACGTTCCTGAATTGGTCACACCACTGATTTTTGTGATATGCCCCTCAGAGACTTCTGGAGTAAAAACATTTTTAAACTATTTCACAGTAGTTTCTTTAGGCTTCTTGATGTATGAATAGTTAGTGTGTTCATGACAGTATTCTGTGCCAACATTTTGTATAGATGACACAAATAGAATTCTCAAAAATTATTATGTATATCACTTCTCTGTTCTTTCCGTTTTAAAATTCTAAGAGAGGACATAAAGCTGTTTTAACTAAGGTATTGATTGCAATACTCCGTTCACAGAAATTAATAATGTATACTAACCCCAACCTTCGTATGTTTGAAATGAAAACAAGACAAACCACAATGAAGATCCCTCCATGACAGTAATTGATGACCAGTCTGAGTATATTAAATCAAACATAAAGAGGAATTCCTGATTATAAGAGTTTCTAAAAGCTAGGGCTTGCTAGAGGGGAATCTGGAATTCCTTTTCTGTTAATGGTCAAGTAAAAATCGACAGGGGTTTCTATCACCTGGTAATGGACTGACCTTTTTGTGGCAAGGAGTTGGACTTGGTTGATATCCTCAAACCTTTACCAGCTCTGATTCTTAAAACTACTTCACAGAAGTGCCATCCACATAGCCAACCATCTAGGGAACTTAGTCAACTCTTCCCTAAACGGTCCTGTCTGAAGCTAAAAATATGTTGTCTTATTTTTAAAAACCCAAATTGTGCTGCCTATATTGCAGGAGATTTCAGTACACACAATTGTCTGTCTCACCAAACCAAAGTTAGATGCAAAACTGCAAAACACAAGCTAAAGACTTCTTTTGGCTATAGGAAATAAATTGTGGAGTTGGATTAATGGAATAAATTCTATGCCGTATGAATTTAGACTATCATTTTATTTGAGAAAAGACAATTCTATTCACAACTCAAATCCTAGAAGACTGGGGTTTGTGACGTTGCCAAATAAAGAGTGAGTCAGAAAAATGTTTTAATTTTTTTTTAACGTTTATTTATTTTTGAGAGAGAGAGAGACAGACACAGAGCACAAGTGGGGGAGGGGCAGAGAGAGAGGGAGACACAGAACCCGAAGCAGGTTCCAGGTTTTGAGCTGTCAGTACAGAGCTCGACCCGGGGCTCGAACTCACAGACCACAAGATCATGACCTGAGCTGAAGACAGACACTTAACCAACTGAGCCACCCAGGTGCCCCAGAAAAATGTTTTAAAAGTATGTAGTGATTTGATCGAGTTTTGATTATAGTACACTGTAGAAGCTAACTACTAATACTGACACTGAAGAATGACCCAAGTGATCAGCTGGTGAGCAGTCTTTAAAATCATCATTTGTGGATGTATATATGTGTGCACATGCATTGTTTGTTGTTGTTTTATCCCAAAGGGAGAAATTTAAAAAATTATACTCTCTATCTCCCCAGGTAAAAATTTGTTTAAGATACTGGTAGTGTGAGGGGCACCTGGGTGGCTCAATGGGTTAAACATCTGACTTCGGCTCAGGTCATGATCACCTGGTTCGTGGGTTCCAGCCCCACATTGGGCTCTGTGCTGACAGCTCAGAGTCTGGAGCCTGCTTCAGATTCTGTGTGTCCCTCTCTCTCTGCCCTCCCTTGCTTATGCTCAGTCTCT
This sequence comes from Panthera onca, assembly GCF_046562875.1. Taxonomy (NCBI): domain Eukaryota; kingdom Metazoa; phylum Chordata; class Mammalia; order Carnivora; family Felidae; genus Panthera; species Panthera onca. The sequence goes on from NC_138342.1 coordinate 122,731,833, forward strand.
GTCTCAGTCTCTCTCTCTCTCTCTCTCTCTCTCTCAAAGATAAACATTTAAAAATAAGAGATACTGGTACTGTGAAATCTTTAAATTGAGCTTCTGTCTGAATTCTGAATCAGATCTTCTGGCAAGTGCCAGAACCAACTTCATCTATCTGAAGTCTTTGGAAATGACAAACCTGTGCTTCTCAAGAATGGATGCACAGTAGGGGCGCCTGGGTGGCTCAGTCGGTTAAGCCTCTGACTTTAGCTCAGGTCATGATGTCACGGTTTGTGAGTTTGAGCCCCGAGTTGGGCTCTGTGCTGACAGCTCCGAGCCTGGAGCCTGCTTCAGATTCTGTGTCTCCTTCTCTCTCTGCCCCTCCCCCACTTGTACTCTGTCTCTGTGTCTGTCTCTCAAAAATAAATAAATGTAAAAAAAATTAAAAAATAAAAGAATGGATGCACAGTATAATTGCCTGAGAGAGCTTTCAAAATTTCTGCTGCCCAAATTAAATCCCCCACTGTCTGGGATTGGGACTGAGGCATGGGTATGTTTTTAAAGCTTTCCCAAGTGATTTCAATGTGTAGCCAATTTGAGAGCCACTGATCTAGACTGAACCAAACCCCTGGGTCAGTTACATGTTGAATGAGACACATTTTTCTCTGCCCAGATTATGCCCAAGTGCTATTACTAAAACGACCACTAAGAACAAATGGTTGAATACTGGTTGTCCTTTGCCCTATACTTCTTATCACTTAATTGGCCTATACATATTACTTGTCCACTTTGAGTGAAGAGAGGAGTTAATTTTCGTGCCATGTAAGATTCTTGAAGTTTTGAAAAATAGTATTTAAAATCTCAATAATTCTGTGAACAATTGCTTTGCCCATTAAATTTTTCCTGTTTTTGTTCCTTTTGGGCCCTGGTATTCAGCTAATTGGCAAAACATTATCATTCCTGTCCCTCAAATATGCAATTTGCTTTTATATCTGTAAACCCTTGTAAAAATGACACCAAAAGCTAGTCTAGTGCAATTTTACCAAAGTTCTCCTGACTACCAAGGATCTGAAAGTCAGCCTTAGCTTTGTGTGTGTGTGTAGTAAGGACAAGCCTGCACCTGTTACCTACAGGGTGGCCCCTCAAGGAAACTAACACACAGCTTTCTCTGCCACTCAGTTCTCATGAGCGGCCAGAAGACGGAGGGGCTCACACCCACAGCAGCCCTTTTGGCTTGCAGAGTGCAGCAGACAAAGCCGAAAGACTTGTCTGTCACTGGAACAAGTGTGACTGGACTCCTGTCCCTCTCTATCTACTTGGATCCTCATTTCAAAAGATGCTTTTCGAAGCAATCCTTTTACCAGGGGAGGAGAGGACATAAGGCTGAAAGCTGCTGATTGTCCGGGTGACTGAGCCCATTGAGGTGGGACTCTTGAGAGACAGTGGCCCGGGCGCCGGGGAGCTACAGGAGCATGTGGAGGAGGACGCAGGGTGTGCCGGGGCAAGCCCCAGTGGGGCAGCCTCTGATTTCACATGCTTGTAAATCACACGCATAATTATGAGCATCGAAAGTTTAATGAAATCCAAGTGCTCGTCAACCCATCAGGGCTGATGTCCTGCTTCTTGAAAGTTTGTCCGAGACTTAACCTTTCATGTTTTTCTCTGCCTTTAACTTGCTGTCTTGATGCAGCCTCTGGAATGTCAGTATATTTTTGCTCGAGTGAAATCTAAGTGAGGGCAGAAGTGAGAAGCAATTTACTTCCCAAAAGTGCAGTGGAACATAGCATGCACACGTATGCATATGGCTGTGATTGGACCATGTGTCACATACTCCCTCAGAAAATCATTAGAAGTCTGCTTTCAAGCATACTTTAGGTTGGAAGAAAGCATGTGTTCCCTTGAAAGAAAGCTGCAAGATATATTTGGCAAATATTACAATAGAAGAATCACCATCCTAAAATGTTTTTGTATATATGACAAAATTTAAAAGTGTTTGATATTTAATATTTAAAGTGTTTGATGAAATTACTGCATTAAAAGAGAATTGCTATAGTGGTGGAAATAACCATTAGGTAACTTCATTCTGAAAGTGGGTAGAGAGTTAACTAAATAGTCCTCCTCCAAACAAAAGCTTTAAAATGCCTTCCCTTTTTTGACGTTTAACATTCTGGTTCCAAACCATTAAGTTAAAATGTAAGCAAAATGTAGATTGCAAGTAAAATTTGGGTCCTCAGTTATTTTTTTTTATATCAAAGTAGTAAGTAATTAACGATATGGTATTAAACCCAACTCTCTTTTTTTTTTATTGAGTGTAGCTGACACTTTACATCAGAATGCCCTGTACTCTGTGAAAAATGTTTTTAATTTTCCTATAAGTTTAATCTCATCTGAAATCTGCAAATGTCCACATAGAAATTATTTTACGGAAAGCAAAAAGTCCCTTGGTAATGTGAAATAATCTCAGTGTAATTTTTTGTTTGGTTAAGTTGGTTTTCATTTCTGGTGTTCTTATTTCTTTATTTTGGCATTTGCATTGTTATTGATAAAACATTTTAATAAATATAAATGAGCGTATATATGGTGCATGCCAGTGTAAGCCAGTTTAATCTATAAATTATTTTCCATCATGTATCATGTTTTTTACTGAAGCAGAAACTGAAGTGGCAGATGTAATGTCCCTCCAGTTGAACAGAGAAAGGTCTGCCTTCTCCTACATTTTAGATCCCATAAGTCACAGCTGAGGTGAGGAAAGTTTTTACATTAATGTCTTTATATTTATCTAAGACTTGAAGGGCAAAGGAAATAGAGCCTATAAATCTCAGAAGTCTGTGGTAATCATTAAAACAAGTGAAAAACTAAGAAATCTGGACCCCAGAGGAGGTCTCTGCCACTCTTAGAAAGCATCTGTGTGAACATGGCTGCCGCCACCTCACGGTATCTGACTAGAAAGGGAAGAAGAGCTATTGTTGCTACCACCTGTCATTGCTTTCTAGTGGCTGCATTATCTAATGAAAAGGAAATAGCAGGCATCCCAAACTATCTGTAAAGAGTAGAAAGTAGCACAGCACTCCCTTTTAGAGACATTCAATAGCGTTCTTTCCCAAAACTACAGTCCTCAAGCAAGCTGCGTTAACAAGTAAACTGCAGTCTGCATTCTTACTAATCGTAACCACCATTTCTCCAGCACTTCCTTTGCTAAGCCATGACACAGATTACCTCTGTAATCCTGGCATAACTCTGTGAGGCATGTATTAATATCCCATTTCACAGACGAAGAGTCTGAGGCCCAGAGGTTAGGTAAACTGCCCAGCATAGCACAGCTAGCCAGCACCAGGGCCGGATTTCCAAGGCAGCTATCTGATGCGACGCTCTCAACCCCAGCGCTCTCCTGCTCTGTGCCTTTGGTCAGCTGACTGCGTGGGAGGAAGGACGGAGAGGTGCGTTCCAGAAACAGAGATTAGTGACGGGCATTCAGTAGTGCTCCACTGGGCTGGCAGGACAGTGAGGAGGCAGACAGCCTAGATCCAGCGTCAAGCATACAAACTTGGGTTCCAGGCACTGGGTCCCTGCCATGTGCTAATTGTTTGGCCTTAGGCAGATCTCTCTAGTCTTAGTTTCTTCATCTGTAAAACAGAGATAATAAAAGGTTGCACCTAACACTTTATATGCACAATTTCACTTTGTTTCCATGGCAGTCCCGTGGAAACAAAGTGGTATTGATGTATGTGTGTGAGTTTTCTTTAATTCAAAAAGATAAACCTAGACTGTATTTTTATTTATGTGTGTAACTAGGAAAGACCATACCTTCATTTTTACAGCATCGCCTCTTGATAGTAGGTGTATACGGCATTGCTACCTACCTCACGATGCAAAATTCCCCAGTTCTGGAGTTCCTCAGGGCACATGCCTAAGGATGGTTAAGCACAAAGCAGCTGACCCAAGAGGACAGCAGCAACCTTTCACCAGAATTTCCCTGCTTTCATAGTAGTTTTTCTCAACCTGGATATTATAGTAATGAAGGTCTTTTTGTGTGTTTATTTTGGAACATGGTTTGTGTCAATCTGCCATAGAGTTAATAAATTGTAGGATTTGCAAAGGAAATATACTGGGACTGAAAACTAAGAAGGCACATATTTTTGCCCACTAGCAACTATTACTCAAAGTACAGATGTAGAATCTCAGGATTTGGAAAGGAAGCAGTTGGGCAAAGTTGCTATGAAGTTAACATGTAATGTCATGATACAGAGAGTGTATTACTCAACAAAGTTTTGCTTTGCTTTGCTTTGTTTTGTTTTATTTTAGAAAAGTAGATCAGGGGTGCCTAGGTGGCTCAGTTGGTTAAGCATCTGACTCTTGATTTCACCTCAGGTCATGATCTCATGGTCCTGGGACCAAGCCCCAGTGAGGCTCCACGCCAAGTGTAGAGCCTGCTTGAGATTCTCTCTGTCCCTCTCTCTCTCTGCCACTTTCCCATTTGGGCTCTCTCTCTCAAAATAAATAAATAAACATTAAGAAAGAAAGAAAAGTAGATCAGTAAAACTTACCATGAGGTCAGGGAAGAGAGAACTTTAAAGGAGAATTTCAAAGTTAAACAAAAGCAACCACAAACATCAGTGAAATGTACTAGAGATCAGGTACAGGAATATAAAAATGCAATGACCTCAACTATCTCCCTCTTGTTTATGTAGCATTTTGCTTTCAATAGACTTCTTTAATTTTTGTATTTATATGACATATAGATAGATTGATTTATATAATATATGATAATAATTTACAATAAATAGGTTATCAATTACTATAATACATTTTAGTTTATTTCTTGCTAGTATTCATCAATTGACATTAGGTTATTTTTAAGTCTATAAAGTCTGTTTATGTTGAATTTTCATAATGTCAAGGTGGCCAGAACTGAGGACATATATAAAGTGTTTTTAAAAACTGGATCACTGCCTAGATAAAAATCAGCTTTGGACTTTGCAATCAAAATATGCTTTGAAAAATAAAGTCCTGGGGTGTCTGGGTGGATCAGTCAGTTGAGTCTGACTTTAGCTCAGGTCATGATCTCGCGGGTTTGTGAGTTCAAGCTCCGTGTAGGTTTCTGTGCTGACAGCTCAGCCTGTTTCAGATTCTGTATCTCCCTCTCTCTCTGCCCCTTCCTTGATCAGGCTCCCTCTCTCTCTCTCTCTGTCTCTCTCTCAAAAACAAACATTTAAAATTTTTTTTAAAAAAGAAAAAGAAAGTGCTATTTATCAAGGCCATTTTGTAATGTATTATAATGAGAAAAGCTTCAGAAAATCTTTTTCGAAATCATCTAATTTCCTATCCCAGCATGACTTTCTGATACCAGGTGACAACACATTTTGTCACAGTGGCTCTCAGAAATTACCATCGAAAGGGAGGTAAAATTTGAATCCTTTAGCAGGTTAATTTCCATTTCTATCTGGGCATGACATATACAATTTAATTTTAAGTTCATCAATTCACTCATTTTAAAATAATGTGTAGGGGTGCCTGGGTGACTCAGTCAGTTGAGTGTTCAACTCTTAATTTCGGCTCAGGTCATGTTCCCAGGGTTGTGGGATTGAGCCCCGTGTTGGGCTCTGCACTGAGTGTGGAGCCTGCTTAAGATTCTCTCTCTCTCCCTCTGCCCCTTTCTCCCATGCACTCTCTCTCTCTCTCCAAAAAAATAAAAATAAATAAAATTTTTAAAATTCAAAGATAAAATCACAAAAATAAATAATGTGTAATTCCACAGGCCTATATTTCAGATCACAGAAATTCTGTAAAAAGTCATCATTAAAGATACAATATGTGCTAATTACTCTATCATACATATATATAGGTAGGAAAAGAGAACATCAATTAATATGATTAATTACATCATTGCTGGTAATTGAAATTATTTAATCTGATGTGAACTGAGCCCAATAAACTGAAGCTAATATAAAAATGAAACATTATGACAAAAGATATTAACTGTATATATTGTTACAAAATTCTTGAGAAAAAGTATGCCTTTCAAATATCCAAATATCCAATATTCCAGCTCTCTTTAAGAGCAGCTAAATTCTTTACTTTGTTTTTTAATTCTAATAAGTTGTTTCTAAACCAGCCTCTTATCCTAAAGCACCTTTGATCCAAATGGATCACAAACTTAAATAAAATTACATCTGTCCTCAGGCTATTTCTAGATAGGGAAAACACATCTGTTCTAAGAATCCTTAGCCAACAGTTTGAAACTGTTCAAAAAAATTCCTAAAAAAAAGAAAAGACAGTGTATGTAGTGTCAATGGAAGACTCTTGAAGTTAGAAAAAAATTAGGAAAGCACTATTCTAAAAAGGATGAAGAGATAACCAAATTTAATTCCCATTAAATCTTAGGTTTTCTATGAAAGAATTGATGATGAGGCTTTCACAATTCAAACATCTTTGTTGGATAAATGTGAACACACCTGTTCAGAAGAAGATGAAACAAAACTTGAAATGACTTCCATCCACCTACAGGTCACCAAGCATCTGTCATAAGTTATATTTTAGACTGGATTCAAGCCTGTGACCGAGGTTGAAAAAGCTACGTAGCTCATTTGCTCTCTTATGCAGTTGGCTGTGGTTTTTCCTCTTTTAATCACCATTCAAACTTCTGTTTAAATCTCCAGGGGTTTGGAAGGTCAGATTGACCCCATGACATTAATAACGTATTTACACCCAGGGTCTCAGTGCGTGTCACCTGGGGCTGATCTTAGTTAGAATTTTGTGACTTGCAGTAATGCGGCTAGCTCCAAAAAGATTTACCCAATAGCTGCCATAGCTCCTTAATTGCAACATAAAGACAATGAATGGCTCCTTGTCCAAGGAAGCTTGTGTATGAGTGTGTGTGTGTGTGTGTGTGTGCGCGCGCATGTGCGTGTGTGGGTGTGTGGTGTGTGTGTCTATTTTAAGATTTTAGTTTTGATTAAATGTCAATACATATAAAACTTCTGCAGAAAAACAAAACAAAACTTTTGGACATGACTGATTAGGTAAGCTTCTTCCCTTGTAAATAATCATTAGAGGCACTACTAAGTAAAACCTTTGGTGACAGCATCAATTTCCAACACCTTTGATCCCTAATGTGTTACATTCCTGTCATGTCCCGCCTCACTTGGGTATGTGTGAGAACTAATCACTGCGTGGCCTTAATACTCATCCACTGCCAAGACAAGGGTACCAGTTTTGCCATTGGTTGTGTGACCTAGAGCAGTCTGCTTAGCCTTCTAGGATCTCTGGGTCCTCATCTTTGAAGTCAGATGACTAGGCTAAATGATACCTTAGGTCCTTTCTAGCTCTAAATTCTGTGAAATAGAAAGCAGTGTAAGTCTCCCAACTGTTTCTGAGGGAATTACAGTAAAGAGAAGCAGTCGGTGTGACTCAGGCATTGGGAGCTTCATGCTTGCCCAGGGTCAGGGAGTGTGGGGCTACCTTTGCTTTATTTTGGTTTTTGTCTTCTTTGTCCTGATGCAGCAACCCCATCAGTGTCTGCCAATGCAGAGCTTACTGGACACCTTACCACGCTGACCAATAAGTGCCCTCGCCTTCTGTATGATCATCATCACTCCAATTAAAGCTGCATAACTCAGCATGAAGTGAGACTTCAGGTTTCAGTTAATAATGGCAGGGCAATGTCTTTAGTGTATAGGGATAACGGCTGGTTAAGTTTTCAAACCTTCAAGTCTGAAGGTAAAGATCTATTCTGACCTTGAGGTGGGCTGAGGAAGAGACCACTCTGGAGCTGGGGAAAGAAAGAAGAAAGTAGTTCTAGAAGATGAGGTCACAGAGTTGGGCATCTGTGTGTTGGTGGGGGCAGGAAGTATGTATTCATTATTTAATGCAGGGTCTCACATGTTCTCGGGTCTTTGGCTTTTACTCTGAGAGAAATAGGGAATCATTGGAGTGTTTTGAACAGAAGAGTGACATGATTTGACTTAAACTGTTTAAACAAGATCAATAGCAGCCTTGTTGACAGTAGACAAGGAAGAGCAAGAGAGGAAGCAGGGATATGGAATACTGACTTCTAGCACCGGCTCTCCTGTGAATGTGGCCTGTCATTGAGCACTCAAGCTTCGATTCCTCACCTATAAATGAGCAGATCGATAATGGCTTAGTTCCTTTCAGTTCCAACCTCCAGTGGGTCAGTACTTGGAGGAATATTTAGAAATTTATCCTATTTAATGTAATCACGTTTACACACAGTGTTCACTGAATTTACCTTCTTTCCCATAGTTTTAAAGTGCTAATTTTCAAACTCGGTACATTAACAATGTAGAGCATTCAGTGGGTTCCGGTGAAAGGTTGTAAATTATAGGAAAGTATCAATTGTGATACTATAAAGAAGAGGGCTCACTCTGCCAGCTGTAAATGATAATTCCTGAAAATAATAACCACAACCAAAAACTATGTGTGCACACATGCGCACACACATACCTCCTTGGGAAATGCAAATTTAAGTAGAGAAAAAGAGTCAGATGACTTTTTTAAAAAGATAATTACACTTAGGATCGCCTGGGTGGCTCAGTTGGTTGAGCATCTGGCTTCAGCTCAGGTCATGATCTCACGGCTCGTGAGTTCAAGACCCTTGTGGGGCTCTGTGATGACAGCTCAGAGCCTGGATCATGCTTTGGGTTCTGTGTCCTCCCCCCAGTCAAAAATAAGTAAACATTAAAAAATGTAAAGGATAATTCCACTTGGATTTAGCGTACCAGAAGCCAAATAAATCTAGGTGTCTTGAAGTCAGAGAGGATTAAAGAGATGATAGAATACAAAACTATGGACCTTTAATAAGAAGGATATGCAAATGTTGTCGCAGGGAATTTCTAACCATTTAAATGATAAAATAATGGCCTTATAAAATACCCATAATTCACTCTCAAGTAGAATATTCCCAGATATACTCAGTGAATTTCTTCTTTGTGGTTGGCAACTGAACCTCATTTAACTAACCAGTCTTTGGGACTATAAATTCAGCTGGCAAAAAAACGATCTCCTTTTCTACCTGCCTGTGAATCTACAAAAGTTAATTTTGTTGTGGATAGAATAGACTAGATGTGAGAAATTGAAAAGGGAAAGAGAGTAATGCTTGATCATTTTACTTGCACTTGTAAGGATTTCAGTGCTCTGTGTTTCTTTGAGAGAAATCCCATGGTGCCAATTAACCTAACTTATTCCAAAACAATTCGCTGTTTGGAAAGAATAATTTTCATTGTGGGTGTTCCTTGAAATTGTATGCCTCATCCCCTGTTATTACTGAGATGTGTGCTGTGCAATTGAAAGTACCAGCTTCGTTTCCATGCACTGTAGAGATTAGAGCTGTATCCCACACACAGTGTCAGATAATCTGCTTTAATTTTGTCCAATGCACACTTTTAACCTTAAGTAATTTTTTAAATGTGGAAAAGCCATCCCAACTTAATATTAAACCAAATATTTCATGTCAACACTATCAAAAACACGAAAAGCAGGAGATTTGTTTTAATCAGGAAATCAGTTTTCTTGAAAAAAAATGTTAAGTAAGTCAAGTTTCTTGGCTCGGTTTAAATGACATTTTTATTTTTCTTTGAAATAATGTGAATGTGTTTTTTTGCCTCCAGCATAAGACAAAACTGGACTAGAAAAGATTGAAAATAATTTAGCTAACTTGGTAAATGCATTCTCCACTTTGTTAGACTGTGTTGTCTATTTGGATTTCTGGAGTATTTTTTTTAAAACCTAATAAATCAATTAACCAGTATTCATTCTAAGATTTAATTCAGTGAATAGAATATATGTGCTTTTCATCAGGCCACACATCTTTTTTTAAGTCTGAAACCACCACACACAAAGAATTTAATTCTGACAGACATTTGTTCTCGGCATAAATACTTTAGGGCCAATAGTTGTCCCCACTTAATCATGCTTCTTAAAAGTGAATTCCAGAAGACTTGAGGCCCCCAATGACCCCTGGTAAGGTGAGTTGTCAGTAAATTACTTTTATGATGTGCCCTAGGGAAGCAGGTCTGCTAGAAACTTGGTAGGGAGCTGGCCCCCTCTTGCCTGTAGGGATGACCTTTAACTTTATCTAACCTTTGCATTTCTAATTCTAAATTTCTGGGAGGCATTTAGTCACATTGTTGGATATCATACGAAAAGTGAGACCTTTCTTGTGCCCACAAGATAGGGTTAGCCCCACATTTGTTGTTAAACTTCCAGATGAAGCATGCCAGTAAGCTTTTTATTTCTACAATTTAATTTTTTCCCTTTCTATAATTCGTAACAATTTAATTTTTAATACCAAACATTTAGTGAGTTGAAATATAAATGAGTTCAAAACAGACTTATAGTTAAATTATGACTGCCTTGGGTGACATTTGGAAAACACTGTAGAAAATTTAATCCCATAATTTTGGTAATTTGAATTTATTGTGGCATTTGAAAATTTATGGCAGCTATTAAAGATGAATGATGATATTGCATCAGAATACATTTAATTTTTCACAAAACATTTAGTTATTGAAAACAAGTCTTGTCAACTTTTTTATTGTCTCCATCATGAGAAAGTTTTTATTGTGCTTTTTGGGATGCTAATGTACATTGAAATTATCGAACAGAGGAATTCAGATTAAGTTTTGGATTAAAAAAAAATATACCCTCATTTGGCTATATTAGACTGAAAACATTGGGAAATAATGCCTTTTTACAAGATAAAAGATACAAAGTGATCATTAATGAAATGTCCATTAATAATCAGGGCATAACTTGGTTGACCCAGATGTTCGTGTTTTATGTGCATGAATGTCTAAGTTCCCTTCCTTTCCCATTAGTTTTGGACATTTAATGGGGCAGTATTTTTAATTCTTCCCTTTAAAAAAGTATTTCACTGCTCAGTTTTATTGTCTATAAGTGTATTACATGGTTTAAAAATATGTAGTATTTACATATTTACACACATACTTCTACGTATACTTGTGCACAACAGAACCTTGCATGGCTGGATAAAATATTGCTAAAGAGAAGCTTGTCCTCAAAATTACACACCTAATTTTTATTCAGACAGTGTTTAGGTATATAAGTGTAAGTGCACAGAGTAAATGTAGAATATTTCTATGATCTTTTTAATTTTTATTTCAGCTTATAGCACAAGCTAAGCTAAACTGTCTAAGCTTTGCATTTCAGCCCTTTGAAGAGATCAACAATAACAGTCGTAGAAGTAATTACTATAACGTCAGTGATTTTTTAGTGGGGAAGGAAAGAGATCAGCAAATTCCTTCCTGTAAATCAAAGGTTCTGGCTCAAGAGCATATATAAACAAGATGTAAGTTTTAAATATAGCTTAAATGCCACCCAGGAGAGAAACTTCATGGTAAAAGAATTGTCAACAGACAGGAATCTTTAAATGACGGGGACGATATTAAATTGGTGACACTAACATTAAGAGTACACATGCATGTGCTTCCAAAAATTTCAGCACAGAATGTCCTCTTCCCCACACCCTGCCCCCAATTGTTTATCTCTGGATCTGGGAAACAGACTAATTAGTAAAGCAGAACGTAGATGTAACTTGTTGATAGCCCTAAGAAGATTTTACTTGAGAAAATGGCAAACCCACAATTTTGAACTGAATTTGAAAACTAGAGTGAGAATAAAATAGATGATATGTGTTAAGACACTAATATTCAGACTGTCTTAGGTTGTTTGTTTGTTTTAATCCTACCAAAAGCATTTGTTTGTCATCATGTCTGCACCTGCTGAGATATGGCCAGGTGGCTTTTATTTGTCTGTGTGTTTGTTTTTGTTTTGCTTCATCAAAAATTTTATGTTAAGGTATCTTGATGATTTTAGCCAGTACAGCCTGCTCTGACACTGTCATTGTCTGGAGACTTGTTATTCAATTACCATTAAACTTGGACCAAGAAGCAATTTATAATATGTGTTAGGTACTGAACTCATCTTTGGAACCCAACCCAAAACCCAGGACCTGGAATGTGGAGGATAGTTGCCCACAGGAAAATCAGAGTGCTCTGACCACAAGGAATGGATGGTCCTTGCAAGAAAAGCAATAGGGATATGAGAAACTCAAATCTAATGAGGGAGCAGGAACAATAAATTACCTGGTACATGGGAAACAACTCTTAAAGGGGATGGCCAGAAAAGAGACAAGAGCCTTTCAATGCAGAAGACATAGTCGGGATTGAGATAAAGCTAGAGGCAAGGGACAGGACCCATAAAGGGTCTTATACCCTCAGCCAAAGATTCTGAGTTTCTTTCTATGGTAGACGACAAGAGCAATGATGGCCAGCTTCCAGTGATGTGGTTGGCCTCTCTGTAACCAGTTGGCTTCTTCAGGCTGCTATGACCGTTCTACTTTCCCTTGTTGGTGATTTGGGAGCTTTTCCTTGTCTGGAGGGCAAGGCAGCTTAAGAACTGAATCTAGAAAGAATTGAAAAATGCATGCAAGGGGAGAAGATCCTAGGAAAAACAAACGCAACTCAAACAGGCTTACTCCAAAAACAAAACAAAACAACTTCTGGCTTTGCTTTCTCCTATTTTGGCATGGGTTTCTCTTATGTTAGCTTCATTCTTGGGCGGACTTTCTTCCTGTGGCACAGACTGTAGCAGCCCCAGGCTCACCAGCGTAATTCAGAGGAGTGCAAGCTGCTTTTTTCCTATGAGTTCCAACATAAGTTTTATAACTGAGGCCCTCTTGAGTTTCAGAACATGTGCCACTATTACTGGCCAGGCCCGGGTCATGTGCCCTTCTCTGGAGCTAGAGGCAGAGATTAGCGTAGCCCAAAGCACTGAACCCCAACCGTGGAAGGGGTAGAGCCCCAGGGGAAAGTCCAAGTGTTCTTACTAGAGGAAGAGGGCATGGCTTCTAGGCAATGTAAACAGCAGACATTTATGCTCTTGGGCCAACTAAGCCTGCTCTGAATCAGAGTCCTGAGCTTTCATCTATGTCATATTTTAGGGACATTCAACGGTTGCAAAGTAACCCAACTAATGCTTTCTGTTGGTGTGATATACCTAATTAGGTGGTGCTTTGTCAATGCTCACTTAATACTAGTTTCTTGCTTGTGTCCACCTTCATCTTTAAGACCTATAGACCAAGATACCTAGATTTGATGGACCAGTAAAATATGCATCAGGAAGCATTGCTGAATTACCAGAAACAACGGGGTCCAAGAGACTGACTTAATAACTTCCAAGCTGCAAAATACGACTGCTATGAAAAAAGGGCAGCTGAGGCTCTGTATGAAACACATCTACACAACCCACAGGCCTCTCCTTATTTCGAAAGACTTTTTTAAAACTTTAGTTTCAACTCCATCTATCAATCTTATTTATTGGTGAGGCACTGTAGAGTGTACATCCAAATCTACAAGGATATCAGATGTATGTAGGGAACTGTCTCCAAAATGCTTAGAGAATATGAAATATTTAATGATAAGGTTTTGTATTTTCATAACATGTAGTTTTGGAATATCTTGCACCCTGTGGCTATAAAATTCACATTCTCTTTCCATTGAAGTTGAGCTCCATTATGTGCAATTTAATTAACCTTGGGAACCAAGTATGGTATGTTTTCATTTGTCTTTAGTCATAATAGTGTGATTAATGTGCCGTAGACTACTTAAAGAGTGATCTTGTACTTTTTTATACTTTGAATATTTACATGAGTCTGTTAGTGTGACTTTGCTAGGTATTTAATATGCATGTTAAAATATGTTCTTGCTTATTAACTTAAATGAAAGCAAGAGAAAGTTTGAAAGGCGCAAATCCTGACTCTACACATGATTGTGTATGTTTATCTCTAACAATTAGGAAGATCTTTAAGGTAGTCGTTGGTTTTTTCATTGAAAGCCTTTGTCACATTTAAACATGTTTTTCATATTAATGCTAACTGCATGCAACAAGCATTCAAAAAACAGTTAATTTCTTTTTAATGGAAAAAAACCTAGTTTATATCTTACATGTCTGAGTTTTAAGTGGGAATAGTATTACAGAAGTATATGACAGACTTTCCCTTTTGTTCTCTTTGCCTAAAAACATGCCTAAACTCTCATAAGCCTTCACTTAAATGGTTAACTTGTTTTCCTTAACATATATTATACCATTCTCAGTCATATTTGTTCCTTCTAAAAGCAGTGTTAATGCGCTCATGTAGAAAGTTGAAATGACTTGGCCCTTCTGCTTTATTTCACTACCCAGACCCCTTGTCAGACTGTTCATTCTGCCACTGTTATGTCATATGATGGGAAGGCATTTTTCTTTGAAACTGGCCTTTCACTCTAGGAAGGTCCAAGTGGGATCCAGCCAGGGGATTATTAACTAGGAGATGGTAATAAAACTACTTTTGGTTCAATCAAAAACCTGACAGAGCTGTGGAATTCAGCTTAAAGGAATAACCTATTTTCTGAAGAGTTTTTGTGCAGGAGCTTACTGAATGTCTTGTAGATCTGCAAAAGTAATATGGCTCAGCTCCACACGGGGATGATGGCTTTAAGTGTGTCATTCATTCATTGATGGACTCATTCATCAAGCTAATGTTTATTGCATTCTTCGGATTGAGCCAGAGGAATTGGGAAAAGTCCAGAAATGCTCTCTTTGTATTTTGATAGATTACAATGAATTAATTATAAACATTTAGATAGAGATTGGTAGCATTAGAGAGAAAGATGGATGGGGCGCCTGGGTGGCTCCATCAGTTAGGAGTCCAACTCTTGATTTTGGCTTAGGTCATGATCTTGGGGTTCCTGAGTTTGAGCCCTGCCTCAGGCTCTGCTCTGACATCGTGGAGCCTGCCTGGGATTATTCTCTCTCTCTTCCTCCTCTCTCCCCTTTCCCTGCTTGCACTCCCTCGTTCTCTCTCCCTCTCTCTCTCTCTCAAAATAAATAAGCTTAAAAACAAAAAAGCAAGATGGAGGGAATGAGGACTTTTGAATTTGTGTGCCAGGGTTACTTTCTCAATAGGTTCAAATATCTTCCCATTTACTTGTTCACTTATTTGGTATGGGGTTGTCTGATTGTTCCCAATATTGACCTGCAAAATACTAAAATGTGTAAAATTTCCATTTATCTGTTACGGGAATGGGAACTTCTTATTAACTGAATATTTTAATTAGCTAATAATTTAAAAGACACGTGGTGAAAATTATCAGTTTTCAACGAATGTACTTGAAGTGTAATGAAAAACATGAAAATAATACCAAGCATCATTTATTCCTCAATGCTGAATTTGAAACATTGTAGTACTCAGGTCATCAGGTTTGCCACTTCTCACCATCCTTTACATGAAACCCTTGAGACAAGATGAGTTTCAGAAATCTGGGATTTTCAGATTCATCCTACATCAAGGCGATTCACATATTACAATCCTGCTGGGGTCTGGGATGGCACCTTGTAATAATGTACAGAAAAATACCCAAATATTCAAACTGAGTGGAATAAAAAAAAGACTATAAAAACTTTACAAGAGTTCAGGTCTAGTTTTGCTGGCAAATAAGTTTGTGCTAAACTTGTAAGAAAGCTTTTGCTTTTCAAAGCTTTTTGGATCACAAAAATGCCTAGAAGAGATCGCGGACCTCCTAGATCATAATACCGAGCTTGAGCATCTCATTTGTCTAGCAGTTGGTTCAACTTTTAGTGACAGAGGTGGGAAAGCAAAATTAAGCAAAAATGGCTTCTGAGCTTCAAAGAAAATAGCTGTCACTAAGCACCATGTGCTTTAGTCATAAAATCATGAAACTTTTAGGAGCTGAACAGATCTTTGGAATCATGTAACCTAGCTCTTTGCTTCTACAGTTGAGGAAACGAGAGCCTAGAGAAACAAAATGATTTGTTTGAGGTTGGTTAGCCACACAGAGTCAGACTGACATTGAATTATATGTAAAATTAATCTTCATTATTTAATAAGTCTGATGTTTTGCTATTAGCGTTCCCAGAATGTTCATGTTTCTGAGCAACAGTGAAGAGTGGATTAGAAATATGGAGAATCTAGAGGGCAGCTAAGGGCTGACTTACTGAGAAATGGAAACTGATAGCAGGGTAGGAAACAGCAGATTTGCAGGGCAGAAAAAACATGCCATAACATACCCTGACGTCTAGACAGCACGACTGATGGATTCATGTCAGGATGACAATACCTGCTGGTTGTTCAGATGCACTTCATCAAAGGAAATGCAGTGTTTTTCCATGAACACAAAGTGAAGGTCTGCGTGGCACTACTTGTTGCCAACCTGTTCACCTTGGGTTAGATTTTTTCTTTCAAAACATCCTCACATATCAAGATAGAAAGACGATTGCATTCACTTTCCATGGATATTTCAATTAAATGGAATTTATTAAGGAAAGAGAGACATGAACCAGTATACTACCAATGCTGTTGATGATTAGCATTATTCCCAGGAAAACAATCTCTAGGTGTGAAACAAAATGCAGATGAGATCATTTCTTTACAGGATGACACTAAGACATTAAAATTGTTTTTACAAAAGCAAGAATATATGAAATATATTTTACAAGATCAACAGAAAAATTTTTATTAGTTTGATCTCTTAAAATGCAAATGACCCTGATAAAACTGCTTATCCTTACCAGTCTTTTTAGTGTAGTGAGAACAAATACCAGCTCTTTTCTCAAATGCTGATTTTGATGGTAAGAACGTTTGAGGATCTTTGGGTTCAAAGAGGAAAACACAAAGAAATGTAAAACCTGAGAGAGTTTAGGCACTGAAAACAAATCTCTAGGTTTATAATCTGGCCCACAATTCTAAAGTAGTAACTTTGGTAGAAGTGTTAACTTCCAGAATTAAGCTTCATTATCAGATCACGAGCTTTTCCATTCTCGTTCAAAATTTTGAAACCTTATTAATTTGTTTAGACTATTCGTATGCAATGTGATGTTCCTCATTTTCTCTTTAAAATAAAGAACTTAGATCAGATTGAACAGATAGAATATTTTTCAATCTCAATCCTCACTTAGGATAAATGTCCAAAGCAAATGCTTTTATTTACTCTTCATTTTTGTAGACAAAACAAAGAATAACTATGGTATATTTATGAGTTTCTGAATATAAGAGGTGACCTATTGTTAAAAAACTAGAGCTAATTACATCATTTTCTTTTGTTTTAATAATGTCAAAGATTTAACAAAGGGTCACTGTTGTTACAGTGGTTGGTCCTTGGAAGATAAATTTAAGATTATAGTTAAATAATTGAATTTAAAGCATGTAACAATTATACCAACTATTTCAACACATGTGGATATTATATAGCTTGTAGGCTAGAGTAAAGTATACTTAAGACATACTGTGTGGTAATCACTTAGATTAAGGGTTGGCAGACTACAGACCAAATCTGGCCCACTGCTTATTTTTATAAATAAAGTTTTATTGGCACACAGCCACAACATTTTTTCACATATTATCTGTGGCTCCTTTTGTGCTACAACAGTGGAATTGAGTAGTTGTCACAGAGACCCTATATGCCCCACAAAACCTTAAATATTTACTATTTGGACCAGTAAGAAAAAGTTGGCTGACCCCAAATTAGATGGTCAATTAGTTATTCTCAGTACACTCCTCTCTACGAGGTTATGTTGCTTTAAATCTTTGAAGACTACTAGACTATCATTTATACAATATCTTAACAAAATTAGGGCTGTCTTTAAAGAGTTAATATATTTGTCTAAATGCACATTTTAGTCCTATCAAAAAAATCCTAATTTTCTTATGATTCGTATTTCCTGGAGTTTTACATTTTTTAGGATACCATTAACAAGAACTGTTTTTGCAAGTTCTATATATGGGACTGGTAAAAAGAAAATCTAGATGCTTTTGATTGTGTTCTGCAACTTCCTCCTCTAAATGACTTATGTTGAATTTCCATCTATCATTGGCACACCTGAGACTTTTATACATCTCTCAAATCCCAACTGCATTCTTGACCCCCTAGACATACTGCTGCTTTCTACCATTAACAGTGCAACATTGTCTATGTATATAACTCCATCCTTCTGCTCCATACAAAATAGGAGAAGAACATTCTTTATGAGTTACATCCTTTATTATAAGACTAATCACCTTACACTACCATTATTTTTCCGTATAGACCATAAGCTCTTAGAAGACAGGGACCATACTGATGTTATCTTCCTATATTCCAGCCTTCTACATCATTTACTCTACAAAACTGATATTTTTGTCTAAAAAGTGTACTTGTAGAATTATCCTCCTTTGCCCATGATTAGCAGATGAAATATGTATTAAAATAAGGGTGACAATTTAATTTGTCCTCCGAACTGGTATACTTTTGAGAGTAAAAGTCTCTTGATTTTACTAGAACATAAATGAGAAATGCATCCAAGCAAACTAGGACAAATAGTCACCCTACGTTTTATAACTTTAAAGTGATGGGGCGCCTGGGTGGCTCAGTCAGTTAAGTGTCCGACTTTGGCTCAGGTCATGATGTTGCAGCCCATGAGTTCGAGGCCTGTGTTGGGCTTTGCACTGACAGCTCAGAGCCTGGAGCCTGCTTCAGATTCTGTATCTCCCTCTCTTTCTGCCCTCTCCCACTCACACTCTGTCTCTCTCTATCAAAAATAAATAAACATTCAAAAAATTATAATTTTAAAGTGACAAAATGTACTTAACTATACCACATCTGATCATTAACTATGATCAGACATAAAAATGATCTTGATCATGGCAACAAAATGACTGAAAGCAAACATGTTTTAAAAATTGAGAGAATATCCATTAGCTTTAACTTAGTATATCTTGTGCCTGATGAAGCAGCACGGTGGCCAAACCTCCTTCTTCTGCTCTCCTACTTACTTGCTATCTTCTCCTTTCAGTCTTCAAGAAAAGCAGGAAGAGCAGGTGGTTGTCATTACCAATAAAAGAAAAAGAGAAAAAAATAGGAGTAAGAAGCGGGCTGATCCAGGCTTGTGTCAGAATTAGGAAGCAATATATATCTTGCACAAGCCATCGTGTTTCCTTTTTGTTTTTTAATCACTGTTTCTTAAAGAAAAAACATAATCGAGCATGCATCAACGTTGCAATAAGCTTCACTTATATGGTAAAACTCGAGCACATGTTAAATTATGCAGTTCGCTATATCCAGCCAGGACTTTCCAGTCCACCCAGAGTTTCCAGTAAAGTTCTGTTTGACCTTTGTATAAAAGACCACCTTTACTAGGTGACTTATTTTTGCTGCCCTCTTGGGTGGTCGAATGAGGCAGATTTCCGTGTTGAACAACATACAACCTTCTTTTTGCCAACTGAACATTACACTGGGATGTGGCTTGGAGGAACAGTTTCTCAATACTATAAACAACGGCTTTCTTGGAACAGCTTGTTGCTGAAGCATAAAGAGAGGTTACTCTTGGTTTAGCCTTGAGTAGCATATGAATTGGTTAAGGAAGTAAGTGTGGCTGACCCACCAAATTACAGTGGCCATAATATAATTAAGTTCAGTATCCTCCCTGGAGGCTGTAAGAAGTATTATTATGACACCAAACTTAAAGAAAAGGAATTTTTTAAGAGCCAGGAAATTAGTGAGAAGCAGTCTTTGGGGAAATGTTGCAAGGCTTAAAAAAAATCAGTAGAAACAACATAAAAGTTGTTCAAGGAAAAAGGCTGGTTAAAATGCAGAATTCTGTTATCTGTGATCCTGAGTGCATTAAATGTATCTTTTAAAAGAGGAGGAGGTCTTGGGATTAAAGATGCTATTGCAGTTAGGATGGGGAAAAAATAGGGAATTAAAGATGTATTCAAAATAGTGAAAACAAAGTAAAACTAGGAAATGTTCTTAAAAGAAAGCATTTGCTCTCTGCTTATCCAAATTAAGTGGTGCTTAAAAATAAAATTTCTAATAACAACTTAGACTAGTAAGTTATAGGCTTCATATAGATTATTAAAATGCCATTAAGAATGTAAATGACTCTGAGTGGAAAGAAGGGGACAGAAGATTGAGACTGTAGAGCTGTTTATGGGCTTGTCAGAAGGCCACAGCATTCTAGGCAAAGCAGCTTGGGTGGTTATCAGAGCTTCCCAAAGTCTTTAGTCCGGCCTCAACAGTCACAGGGACGAAAAGTTTCTCAGAGTATGTATGAAAGCATAAACACTGAAAAGAAAGATGCTTAGTCTGGATTTCTTTCCAAATCATTGTTGTTCAAGGTATTATTCTTTGTTTCTTAGGCTCCATGACAGATTGGCTTAAAATAAGCGATCAAGTCGCCAGGGCAAGGGTGATCTATTCTTTGGTAACATACCACAGTTTTGTCATTCTGTGTAATTGTTATATTTAGACAGTCCCCTAGTCATTCCTTGGTGACAACTGAATAATATAGCAGATAATCCTACTTATGTCTCCTTCGATATCCTAATAATATTGCCTTCATGTGTCCTGCCCAGAGACATTGCAATAAACATTGCTTTCATAAAAAAAGAGTGCTTTGACGTAGAGAAGAAGGACTGCTACTCGGTGTAAAGTGTGACCCTTCAGATGATGCTGGCCAAACAAATCAAGGGGCCGGATATAGTATCTGGCAAAGCCATCTTTATACAGCCAGTCTTCTGCATACCTTTAGTTTAGAGAAGAGGATACGCCTTTTTGAAATTCCACTACTTTCCAGCGTTGATACAGAATACACATCCATTTAATCCTTGCAATAGTCCTATAATCGGGCATTGTTATTCTTATTTTATAGATAAAAAAACTCATGTTCGGAAGAGTTAAGTTAACTTCTGAATGATAAATATCTAGTAACCGGCAGAACTACGATTCAGATTCATGCGGTCTTACCCCAGTAATTATGCACAGTTCAACTAGTAACCATTCAGAATCCAATCTATGAACATTTGAAAACAATTTTGTTCCAGAATCAGCACTGATATCCAATGAGGCTGTCTTCTGTGACCATTACATAATAAACTAATAGAAAGTTAGCTCATCAAGTTCCTGCTCAAGGCAGCTTCTGTTTCCAAGTGGGGGTCAACCTTGGACTAACTTGTTGAAGCAGAAAAAGTAGCTACATTTGATTTGGCCTTGAGCAATATGAATTGTAAAGGAAGCCATATGTGGCTTGCCAGAAGAGCCCCAGTTTGATACTGGTTGACAGAGTGCCCTTCTGTAGAATTAATTATAGAATCTTTTTGAAGTTGTACGCAGCCAACAGGTGTAAATGCATTATTCATGCAGGTCTTAGGGAAAAGTTTCACCTGTGGTGAGATAAGCCTTTCCTATCCTGGGTGAGTGGGAAGTTTGATTTTTCTGCCAAAATAAATTGAGAGTCTAAATATTAGAACTTATGGGGAAGGGTTAGGCCCTTCTAATGTATTTGAAGAAACCTGTGTTTCCTTCATTCTTTTGTTTTCCTAAGTCTATTTTATACTCCAAAAGACACATATCACGGGGTGCATGTTAAGTGTCAAAGAAACTATGTAAAGTGGTATATATTAATTCTGCCAGATGAAACCCTGCGAGAATGGGAAGTGAGGAAATGCATCATCTAAGAAGTTATATGCAAAAATGGAAGGGTTGAGAATTCATTCTCATACATACAAATCTCAATTCTCTTGTGCCTCAAATTCTGTGTAAGACGTAATTACCTGTAAATTGAATGTGGATAAAGGATATGATGTTTTATGGGTTTAAAGTGGGAACACCAAAAACTCTAACTATAAATGTCATCAGAGCACTCATTCTCCATGAAGTTTGGGGTGGTATAAATGTCATCTAATGCCCATGCCATACCAATAGGCAGATGACTTTTGGGAGCTGATTTTAGATACTGAATCCATTTCAGTGACAGATGAATACCTTCCAAAGAGTTTGGGTCGCAAAAATGAAAAAAATCTTTTCACAGTATGCTGGATTGGGCCATACAATTGTCTCAGCCCATAGTGTTTAAGCTACACCTGCACATATGCAGTTTGAAAAGATAGTTTGACTTCAGAAAGCTTTTCTTAATGTATTTTATTTCACCCAGGAGGTGTTCTCTATAACAAACAGGAAACCTCACTAAATATAACCCAAAGTTTAAGCAATGGAAAGGCACATAGATGATGTCGTACATTATAAATATTTTTTGTACTTGCTAGTTTATTTCTAAGGAAATTATGAGAATGACATCATAATGATGACTGACTTTTATTAGTGTTTGTGCTCTGAAGCTCTAGACAAGTAGTTATAAGAAAAAACAAACTGTCTAGTGTTACTCCCTAATACTTTGCTTTATGTCTTCTAGTGACATTATCCTAGGAAGTGACTCTAGGACTACAATATTATCATTAGTTGCCTTTTACGCATTTATCCTGAAGAACAGCAATGTCGTAAAGCGCAAACTTTCCTAAACTGCATAATGGGAAATAATTACCTTTTATTTTTGTCTGAACTACTGCATCACTTTGTCTCCAGCTCGAAAAAAAATTTTAGGCTAATATTTTATTGTATATGTTAGCAATATGCTCCTTTGTTCTACTGATACGAGGGGAAGTCATACCTTTTCTAGATAAATCCTTTTAAACGACTTATTTGATAAAATAAAGTCTTAAAAGAGTATAGTATAAACATATACACAATACATGAGATAGAGCTATAGGGTTTATAGTTTTCTATTCATATACTCAACAATAGTTGAGGGCCTATGAGGTATCAGTCATTGGGCTGAGTGCTGGGGTACAGTCAAAAAATAGTGAGACTTGACTTACATTGAAGATTTCTTTATGGTGTAGGGACACTGGTAGGTACAGTCAACACCAAATGATATGACAGTGGTGTGGTATCCTAGCAATATGCAGAAAGCACTAAGTAGGAGAGGCCTGTTCAACTCTGGAGTCTGAGAGTAAATACTTTGCAGAAGAGCTGGATCTGGGTCTTTAAAGATCAGTGGATTCCTCCAGAGCAACTAAATAGGGATGGTCTTCTAAGCAGAGGAAGGATCCAAGTGTAAAGCCAACAGGATATGAAAGCCTAGGGGGCATGGAAGTTGCCTCGCTGAAATGGCAAGAACATGAGATCAAACAGCAGAAGTTAAGGCTGGAGAAAAAGGTTAGGCTGTCTTGTGATGGGTCGGTCTTGTGTTCCCTGTTAAATAATTTGGACTCATTCCTTAGGTGGTGAGAGTCAGAAAGTTTTGTTATTGTTTTAAGGGGGCCGCGTAAAAGGATCAGATAGGTTTTTCACAAACCTGTGTGAAAGAAGTAGGGTAAGGCTGTTCTAAGCATCTGACAGTAAATAGAAACAAAAAACTCTCATAGCCAAAGAAGAAAAATGAGTTGTCCTTTATCCTGTCCATGCTTTTCTTAACTCCATTTTGACTTATATCAGAAAATTAAAGGAAACTTCAAAGGAAACTTACCTTTATCTGTGTTTCAACCAGTGCAGTGGTTAGACACTAAAGTCACTCCAGCATTGATAAGGGCAGTTCTGTCTCAGGCCATTTCCTTCTTCTAGACTATTCTGGAATGACATGTGATATTATACAAACTAATACTCATTGTACATTTGGAATTTCTCTAGACAATCTTACACGTATCTGTGATAGTCTGCTCTTTATCACATGTTGAGAAGATTGCCAGTTTTCCAAGAAAAGAAGTAATTTCCTTTATCATTTTTTAGCAATAAAAGGTAGGCTTCCAGATACCTGGATTTCTAATATTCACATGAACATGACCCTACATTTTGGTTATAAATGTAAGGAAAAAAATCCTTTAAAGGTTTTATATAATGTGTATTAATTTTGATAGGTAATTTTTTTTTAATATTTATTTATTTTTGGGAGAGCACAAGCAGGGGAGGGGAAGAGAGAAAGGGACAAAGGATCCAAAGTGAGCTCTGTGCTGACAGGATTGACAGCAGTGAGCCCGATGTGGAACTTGAACTCATAAACCTAGAGATCATGACTTGAGCCAAAGTCGGACGCTTAACAGACTGAGCCACCCAGGTGCCCCTTGATAGGTAATTTCACATTGCCTGAGTCCCTGATTCCCACAATCCAGGCTTAGAGGTGGAACATAAAAGGCAATATATTTTGTGTCCGTAAATATTTTTAAAGGAGAAGAACAAAGCAGTTTGTTGATATTGCTGATATTTATGTCCATAATTTGGCTGATGAGTTGCTATTTCTAGAATTTTACTTTTTTAACCATATGATGAGTTTTTTTAATGTTTATTTTTGAGAGAGAGAGCATGAGCGAGGGAGGGACAGAGAGAGGGGACAGAGAACCCAAAGCAGGCTCTGCGCTGTCAACACAAAGCCCAAGGCAACGTGGGGCTCTGACCCACAAACCATGAGATCATGACCTGAGCCGAAGTCTGGCACTCAACTGACTGAGCCACCCAGGTGCCCCTAACCATATGATGATTCTTGAAATATCTATATAGTTTTGTGTTAATGTATTTGTGTTTATGTTTTCTTTTTTAATATTCACACATCACATATAAATACAAACGTAAGTATCCTTATTTATATAATTGAATGAGCCTATGTAGATTTAGATTTCATATATAAGAAAGCCTTTATAAATTGTTTCCTTTGTTTGATTTCAAACAATTACAAATATACAGTAAAACAGGCAGCTTTACTGCAAATGTCACCCATGAGAAAACTAAGTGCCATTATCAGTGCCCCTTTCAAGGCCCTCACCCCTAAAGTCACTCATCACACACACCATCAAATGAGGGGGAAAAAATCAAACATTTTATCTAACTGTAGTTTTCCACTTGAAACCATGAAAATGGAGAAAATAGTTTTCTCTATCAAAAATGAAAAAATTAATAGTGCTTAGGAGGAATAATTGAATTATCCTTTCTTCTGAAGCTGACCTTATACTTTTTTGGGGGTAGTGTCTTAGCTTGGGGTTATAGCTCTGGCAGAATAATCAATGAATGAATACATGATTATTCATCCCTGGTAATAATCTCAAACTTCCAATCCTTCCTTACATTTAAGGATAGCATTCCTGGGCCCTCTGTCATGTACGTGAACTACAAGTCCATCCCTCTGCTCTCTAGCTTGAGGAAGAAAAGAGCTGATTGGTGAGCACCTAATATGTGCCAGCTAGTAACCGAGTTAACAGTTACCGAGTGTTAGTAACTGTGAACCTTTATTTTGTATATTTTTCATTAAAAAAGCAATCTTGTAAAGTAGAAGTTATAATTCATTTGCAGTACAAAAAAACCCTGAAGCTCAAGGGTATTGTATTACTTTCCCAAACAGCCTGTAAGTCACAAGGCAAGGATTCAAGCCCAGCTCTCATATTGAAGAACCCACATTTGTTCCACTCCATTAACATGTGCCCTCAGATACCAAGCACTCTCACAGCCAGAGAGCAAAGATGGGAGAGAATATATATACTCTTGTTCTCTTCCCTTGCATCTCTCTTTTCCCAAAGAATCATACTCAGTAAAGCTTCTTTCTGGGAGATGGTATTTTTCTTTCCTTGGAATTTTCTTCCCTCTCAATCTCTGGCCACCTGAAGTCCCAGCATGAATGTACATCTTTGGAGAGGCCTTCTCTGACCCCCTGGTCTTAATTAAATTCCCTCTGATATGCTTTCCCATAATACCCTCTTCTTATATGTTATAACCCTTTTCAAAATTTAATTATGTATTTAATTTAAGGGCTCACTTGTTTCAAGTCTCCTTCCACAACTAGAATACAATAGCCCCAGGCATTGGGTACAATAAGTGGCTAATTTCTATTGACTGCCACTGGTGTGTTGGAATCCATCCTATACTCTCTCCTTAACTACTTCTGGACAACCTATTAGATAGGAAATGCCCCTGTTTTGAAGGTGATTAAATGGAGACACAGAGAGGCCAAGTAACTTTTCCACACCAGAAAGCTAACAAGTGAAGGAGCCAGGTTCCAAACCCAGGCAATCTAAACCCCTGAGCCCATGCTTGTAAACATAAATGCATAGGAATTTGATGCACAGTGACACGGAAGCAACTGGCTTGCCATATTTACCCCTGATGATTGAGTGGAGTTCTGGGAATCTGAGAGCAAGGGATGTGCAGTAAGCAAAGGTAAATGGTAATGACATTACAGGTGTTGCAGAGAGTGGATGCTTTATAAATACTTCATTTGATTTAGAACCAGGACCCTTTGTCTGCATGGTGAATCTGTGCATTAAAATGGGAATCATTTGTGTGCCATCAGTTTTGTTCAAATTGCTACATATGCTGAACTATAAACATTAGAAAACTCTAGTCTGTCTTTCACTCTTTGGCTCTTCCCTCAGGTTAACTAAGAACACAGTGTCATGAAATTTGAATATCAGAAGTTCCCCAAATTCTGCCTTTTGGCCCCAAATTATAGTATCCCTAGATACATAAAGTAAGTTTTCCATAATATTAAGAATTATAAGAAACAGAGCTTCCTTTGCATTGAAAACTGTCCTACTGTGACACTTCCATGGAAAAGGTGAACAGCCATTGTCATCCTTATAATTAATCTTCATGTATTTGAGGCAAGGTGTGTGTACTCAGAGTTTTTTCTTTCTGCTTTTTTTAAGTTTATATATTTATTTTGAGAGAGTGAGCATGAGCAAGGGAGGGGCAGAGAGAGAGGGAGAGAGAGAATCCCAAGCAAGCTCTGCATCATCAGGTGCTAAGCCCAATGCGGAGCTTGATCTCATGAACCGTGAGATCATGACCTGAGTCAAAATCAAGAGTTGGATGCTTAATCATGTGAGCCACCCAGGCGCCCCTTTTTCTTTCTGAACTTAAGAAATCCAAGCCCTCCCTTTTATCTTTCTTTATAAATTCCATGGGACACCTGGGTGGCTCAGACAGTTAAGCGTCCCACTTCAGCTCAGGTCATGATCTTGCAGTTTGTGAGTTCGAGCCCCATATCAGGCTCTATGCTGACAGCTCAGTCTGAAGCTTACTTCAGATTCTGTGTCTCCCTCCCTCTCTGCCCCTCCCTGCTCACATTCTGTCTCTATCTCTCTCTCAAAAATAAATAATAAAACATTAAAAAAAATTTTAAAGATGCAAGGAATTTGATTTTGCTATTTTATTAATTGCAAGTTTAATTGACATACAAATCCTGTAATACAAACCCTAATAGAAATAATTTTTAAAGTACCATAATTTTTATATGACCTTGAAGTTGCCGTAATATATTGCATAACTTTTCAAGAGAAGTAACATAGAGGAAACCTCATATTTTCTTAAATTTATTAGTGCTCCTTGGTGGTCTAAATGGTTTGGGTTTTCTTTTTTAAAGGTTTCTTTTCAAAGCAATAATCTTACTTAATTGTTTAACGTTTGTTCTCATATAAGTCAATTTGAGTTCTTAGAGTAACGATAGGAAATATATAATGGCAAAGAGCAGTGAAACATGGCTACGAAACTCAAGTATACTAGTGTTATATTTCTATATAATGATGTGAAGATAATGCTTTTAGCTGCATGACCACCATATTAGCCACACATCATAAACAACAAATTTGATAAAAGCAAGAGGTCAAATTCATTAAAAACAATTTTGTACTCTTTGCTGTAGTTAAGCATTTATTTTCAGTATTGTCATTTTCTTCATTGAAAGGACACTGAATCTCTTTTTTCTGACAGGAGAAAAAAGACTTTTCAAACCAAAAAGGTATAGATCAGATGAAACTCTCAAGGAAACATACCTTATAGTTCTAGATTTAATGTTTAAAACAGAATGTCCAGACATTATGCCTCAAATATTTTAGTTTTAAGGATGGTAAGTGAAATCCTACTAGTCTATTTTATTTCATTAGTTTTCTAATTAAAAATTTAGTATTCCTAATAATTCCATAAAAATTTACTTTTATTCTTACAAATATTAGAATTATTAACCTTCATAAGACCCTTATTAATAAACTATGAAAAAAATATGTTTCTTTATTATAGACAAAGTCATTCTTTTTTTTTAAATTTACATCCAAGGTATTTAGCATATAGTGCAACAATGATTTCAGGAGTAATCCCCTTACCCATTTAGCTCATCCCCCCTCCCACAATCCCTCCAGTAATCCTTTGTTTGTTCTCCATACTTAAGATAGACCAAGTCATTCTAAGAAAGATATTTCCAAACTGCATGATGATAATAGAAGGACATCTTCTTTTTCCTACTCGTTTAAGTAAAATAAATTTGAGGGGTTTGTAGAAATTACTAACAAGGCTTGCCCAACATTTATCAACTTAATAATTTTTAAAAAATAATATACTTTAAGAATGATCCTGTGGGGGCACCTGGGTGGCTCAGTCAGTGAAGCATCCAACTTCAGCTCAAGTCATGATCTCATAGTTCGTGACTTTGAGCCCCGCATCGGGCTCGTGCTGACAGCTCGGAGCCTGGAGGCTGCTTCAGATTCTGTGTCTCCCTCTCTCTCTGCCCATCCCCTGCTCACACTCTGTCTCTCTCTCTCAAAAGTAAACATTTAAAGAAATTAAAAAAGAAAAAAAAAAAGAGTGATCTTATGAAGGAAATTCTTGAGAGAGTAAAAGGTGGAAAAAATGAAATTCCTCAAATATAAATATTTCCTTTATTCTGTAACATCACCTAATTTGGGGGGATATGTATATTATTGAATGGATGTACATTGTCTCATACATTTTTGAATAATCTTAAATTCTTCCTTAGTTTATAATTAATATCCAAATTTGAATCTAAATTCAGTATCTTTTATTCATATAAAAGTATTATATTACTCAATATTGCTCTGAGGTCATTTTCACAGTTGTTTGTCAATATCAAGAATGCATATTTTTTTTTATCATAAATCTTAGAAGGGCATTTGTCGATAGAGTTTATTTTTGGTAGAGAGGAAGGATCATTGTGATCTGTATCGGTATCCTGAGAGAACACTCAAATGTTGGGGTTGATTTGTTTACTAAAGAAATTACTTTAGGGGCGCCTGGGTAGCTCAGTCAGTTGAGTGTCTGACTCTTGATTTTGACTCAGGTCGTGATCTCAGGGTCATGTGATTGAACCCCACATTGGGCTCCTGGGCTCCAGGAGAGCCTGCTTGAGATTCTCTCTCCCTTTCCCTCTGTCCCTCCCTGACTGGCACACATGCACAGGCATGCATTCTCTCTCTCTCAAATAGAAAAAAAAAAAAAAAAGAAAAGAAAATATATTACATCATGGTTAACTTTAGAGTACCTGAACACTATATGTATTTTTTTAACTAAAATAATAATAATAATAATGTTCCTGTGGTGGCCAAGTATGTATATTTCAACTCTAAGATACATTCAGATTACCTCCAGTCTTGCAAATCATTTATAAATAAGCCATTGGGAACAGATACCATCTAAATCTTCTGAAGAGATGTGGAATGATCTTTATCAAAACTATGTGGCGAGCCTGGTGCTAAATAGAAGTATAAATGTGCCTCTCCATGCCTGCAATTTTCTGAAGTCTGAAAGTTCTCTGAATGATATGGAGCAAGACAATACTTCCTGTGCATATTTTAAATGCACTCCTCACCTGGTGAAAATGTAAGACTACACATGCTGTATTTCAAAATTACATTCCCTTCCAAAATCTTACTATTTTACAGGTCAGTTGAATTTCAGGATGGCTCCGACCTCTCTATTGACTGTAATCGCTATCTTTTATTCAACTAGCATGTTGGAATGTACAAAGTGATTTCACATTCTTTGATTATCTGAGCAACCTTACGAGAAGGCAGAAAGATAATTTACTAAGAAGTTTTCACTTGCTCTGTTAAATAACCAAGTAACCCCTTTGAAAGGATTCTTGAGTGTTCTGCTCTGTTTCTTGGTGGTATGTTAGCTTTTGTGTATGTTTCATTTAAAAACAGGTGAGAAATACCACCTCCCTCATGTTTAAATAATGATTTATTTATTTTAACCCCCCACTTAACTTACAAAAATATTTGGGTACTTAACATTGAGAAGGACAGGTATATTAAAATTTTTAAGCAGGAGAAAAAAGAAAGGAGCACAATAGTAATGGAGAGAAAGAATAAAAGAGGTTTGAAGGAGAATAGAAATATTCTACAATGGCAGTCATGGGCTTACAAAAGCTAATTGTGTTCATCTCATCACATACCCGTCAGTGACATCAAGTTGCCAGTTTGAAATTGGCCATGGTGAGAGTACTTATACCATGGACATATACACAAATCAGGAATTTCTTTTTACAGATAGTCAGTTTATCAGCCCATTGCCCTAAAACCTAAATTAATTTTTGTGTTAAAATAACTGAGATATAACCTTCATTTTATTCCCTCACAAAACTTTGGAAATTTAAGTAGAGCTGTTTAAATAATGCCTCAAGCCATGAACAGAAAATACAATCTATCCATTGTTTGTTCATTTCTTCATTTAGGAAATAGTTGGTGGGGCAATGTAACATAATAGTTCACATTATTTGTCCTCCAATCACAGACAATCTCTGCTTTGCCACTTCTTGTTGTGCATTTTGGACAAGTTACTCAAATCCTCTATGCCTCTGTGTCCTTCTCCAGAAAATAAAGACAATGATAGAATAGTATTAAACTCTAGAGTTGTTATAAAGTTTCTACAAGATAATACTTGCAAATTGCTTAGCATGGTCTCAGGCACATAATAAGAATTCAATACATGTTACCTTCTATAACAGGGCTCCCACTGTAGATGAGATCCTTTGTAATAAACCAGAAATACCAAGATGAGATCCCTGCCTTCAAGAAGCTTACAGTCTAGTGGAGAATTGTTCTGGTTCCTAATTTACATATCTGGCATTTTGCTGTGTCTAACAAGGTAGCTGCCCAATATTTTATCTGTTTACAGTTCGATCTAGAAATGTGTACATTTTCAAATCTAAGGTCTAACAAGTATTAAATCTCTAGGCTGTGATAGCAAAGTTTAGTATAGCTCCAAAATTTTTTAAAATTATCGTTTGTATTCATTTTTAATTCCCATGAATATTACAGTTTTTGCCAAACTCTTGTTAATTTATTTTCATGCAGCCTAAACACACAGCATAAGAGCTGTGCTTTCTCTAAATGTTTACAACATCTCTATAAATTTTCCTTTTTCTAAAAAGCATTTAGGGCTAGGATTTTGTTTTTGAGAAGAATTTATACTTTTTGTAGTTTTATTATTTTTCTGTTATTTCAAATAGATGCTTCACACAATTTAATTTTATTGAAGTACTTCTTTTTCTTTTAGAGAAGTTGTTTTGGAAAACTGAACTTTGGAATACCACAGATACTATTATCCTTTGACACATATTAAGACAAATGGTCCCTAGTGTTCAAGCCATTCCGTGGCATCATGTTGGATTTCTTGAGCAGCATATATTACCAGTTCTACAGCAGTTCACGACTGCCAAGACAAAGTAAAAGGTCCAAGTCCATCCACTGTCTAATATGCCATACTGTATCAAATATCATGATTAAAATAGGTAAAAAGCTTAGGGAGAAATAGAAATATGAAACATCATTCCATCTGACAGATGTAAAGTTTATATAAAATCATGTACATCCATAATAAAATATTATGACCATAATAGTTTTTAAGTATATAATTGAGCATTTTATATGTCTTTCCCTGTAGGTGTGAGACAGCAAAAGAATATTAGTATTTGGACTAAGAAGCAACTGGGAAGCTGGATTTCTAGAAAAGAACCATTTCTAGTATCTTTCCTCTGTGTAGGTCATAACTTAAACCCAGCATGACTGATTTATTTTGTTTATGTTTAAAAAGAGTGGGGAAGAGAATTGTTGAGGAAAGTTAGTGGTCTAGTGGTTTCCATCCAGAATAGCTCCCATTTGTACTTTTTTAGTCTGTTTTTGCATTCGCTTCAGAAGACAAAATGTACCATCCTAAGCATAGATGCAACACGGACCAATTGCTACATAACAGAAATCATACACCTCACAAAACACTTCCTAAAAACTCTGAATTGCTGGGTAACCTCCAGCAGCTCTCCAACTTCGTTTGAAACAGGACAGACTGTTTTCTTTGTCAAGGGAGTGTGGCGGAGATGCGCTTGGGTTCTGCAAGCATTTGAGAATTGTATATAATTTCTTGGAGAACTAGAACAGTGAGTAAATACGATTAAGCAGAAACGAGGCTTCAAAGAGACAAGACAGTGCCTCGAAGAGCATACAGTTATCATGAAACCAAGAGAATAATTGGAATAACTTAAGGACATACCTAAAAGAAAAGCCAAATCTGGGGAAAAAATAGAGGAAATTTTAAAGAAAAGGAGCAAACTAGTACTATAAGTGATAGTTCCTCAGTATGTTCTGGCTAGTTTCATCCCCAGAGAACAATGAAAGTGAGGAAAGCCAAAAGAGTGAATAATAAAATGACACAAGATATTTTATAAAAATGTGAATTTCCAAGTAAGATTTGCATGACTGGAAGACTACCAAATTTTTCCTGACTACTCTCTAACTTCAGATTTTCAATAGAGTTGATCATGATCTCCTTCTCCCCAGCAAGGAGGATGGGCTAAAGAACCTCCCAGATTTTTTTCTGGAGTGTTTTCTGACACCAAATGAGAGAGTTTTTTCCTCATACTAACCAATCATCCCAACACCAACTGGGTGTCCGACAATTCACTTCAATTCTGATGCTAGCTATCTGGAATTAGCCCAGACAGTACTGATTAAGGGCTTTGTCCCACAAGACTTCCTCCACTTCAGGTACCAGTTGCAAATAGGGTGCCTAGGCTGCCCACATTTCTGCCCAGCTGACTATAAATTCAGAGGTTCCCATTAGCCTCCCCTCAGGCTTAATAACTTACAGAACTAAAAAACTTGCTTTACTTACTATTGCTGGTTTATTATAAAGTCTACAACTCAGGAGAAGCCAGACGGGAGAGATTCATATGGCAACATATGGGGGAGGGAGATGTGGAGCTTCCTGCCACCCTCCCAGCACCTCAATATGTTGACCAACCCAGAGGCTATCTAAACCCTGTTGTTTAAGGTTTTTATGGAGAATTTATTATAGATGACTGATCAAATCATTAGGTGTGATGATTAGATCCTGTGTGGTGGTGTTTGAACTCAATTTCATCTCTCTCCCTTCCCTGGAGGTTGGAGGTTGGGGTGGGGGTTGGGGGTTGGTACGGTTGGGCTGAAGGTTCCAATCTGCTAATCATGTTTTTGGTTCCTCTGGCTACCAGTCCTCATCCTGAAGCTATCTAAGAGCCTGCCAAGAATCCCTTCATTAGCATAGACTCAGGTAAGGTTGGCAGGGTTTATTGTGAATAACAAGACACCCCTGCCTACCCTTCCCATAAGCTAACTCAGGGTCCTCAGGGAATTGATTCCTCTTATAAGACCAAGTTAGACTTTTGAAACTACTGAAAAGCAATGCTTGTCATCTTTTCCAGGAGTTATGAAGATATTAACACTTTACAGTATGTTTCAAAACTTATGAACAAAACAAAATAATGGTAGTAGAAATGGTTTGTCTACATTTTATTTTTACCTTCTTTGCATCCTGTGATTAATATAGCAGTTTTGCTCTTGACTGAGTTTATATATGCCCACATGTTACCAGGTGGTCTTCCCCTTCTCTTCCTCCTCCTCAACTGTGAAAGGTGTTCTCACTTCATTTTGAAGGGTGTTGGTTGTTCTTTCATTATTAACAGCTAAGAGAGAGTGCTTGCTGTGATAAACCTTTCCTTAAGTATCTCTGTGAACTTGTACATGAACTTCATTTGTCTTCTCATTCAGGATGCTCCCAGTAGGGCACGGCCAAGATGAGTCAGGTCATAAGTACTTTCAATCCTTTTTCAAAAACTGATTAAAATATCCATGTACTGGGCAGAATAATGGCCCTCCCCAAAAGGTGTCCTTGTCCTAATCCCTAGAATATGTTACTTTACACACAAAAGGGAATGAAGGTTGCAACGGAATTGAATCGCTAAATGGCACATAGGGAAATTATCCTGGATTACCTGGGTGGGCTCAGTGTCATCACAAATTCTTAAAAGTGTAAGAGGGAGTAGAGGATGTCTGCATGGTGCCATAGGAGAAAGATACATCCCTTTAACTGGTTTTTGAAGATGGAGAAAGGAGGAGACAAACAAAGGAATGCCAGATGACTTCTAGAAGCTGGAAAGGAAAAGGAAATGGAGTATCCCCTAGAGGTTCCAGAAGGAAGCACAGCCCTACGGACACATTTATTTTAGCCCAGTGAGACCCATATTGGATTCTAACTTACAGATTTTAAGATCATACATTTGTGTTGTTTCAAGCCACTAAGTTAGTGGTAATTTTTTTACAGCAGCAATGAAAAGTGAATACTTCTGGTATTGTGTTTGAATGAACAATTCTCAAACTAACCTATTTCTCATTTCTGAGCTGCAAAAGGTTCTAGTCTAAGAGAAGCAAAGGAGAGGCCCATGTTGGTTTCCAAGTTCTCTTGTTCCTTTCCTGGTGTGCACCAACAAAATGTAGACATGTGAATAACAAGTAAAAAGGGAGCTGGGATGATCAGCCTTGTAATAAAAGTATATATTTTGTAGGGAATTAAAAATAGCATCAGTCTGTCCCTATGTTAATTCTCAGAAACTTGTTCATTATTAAGAGAACACGAATTCTACCAGAGGTCCTCATTCATACCTGTGTCATGGGCATAAAATAAATTGGAAGATGGTCTATTTGCAGAAACTCTACCTAATATTCTTCAGGTAATTTAGATATCATAAAACCAAGCTTTTTTCTTTTCCTTCCCAAGTTTTAGAGTGAAGAAACCTCAGATGCTAATATACTAATTAGCCTGTGTGTCCAAAGTTACCCAGAATATGTATTTATTCCCTTTAATACTCGTTTTTTTGGGCCATGCACATTTATAATAGTGTAGCAGTGTTTAACTGTCTCCTTTGCACCCCAAAATCAGCATCACAAAGAAGTATGGTGGGAGTGAAACAGCTAAAAACTTACCTTGTTATCTGACTTTGTTATCTGCTTTCATGTATACTGTAAGCTTGCAAAGGACAGAGATTGGTTCTTATTGGTTGTCTAGTCTTGTCCCTAGTGCCAAGTACAATGCCTAACACATACTAGGTATTCAATGAATATTTGTTGAATGAATGTTAAATACAGACTTTTTTTTTACAAAGATTATACATAACAAGGCATATCTTGAACTTAGCACTGCATTATTTAGTTTAATTTACACTTCATTGCTTTCTCAATACCATAAGGCCATTCTGTAGGCTACCAAGCTTGAAGCTAGTCACTTGCCAAAGAGTCACTAAGAAAAACTGTGCAGAAGTGAGAAATGGTGCTTCTAGTTCAGTGTTGCCCAGTCTTGTTTCCTAAAATATACAACCCTGAGAAAGGTTAAGGCAAATTTTAAAGATAGAAATCAGAAAAAATTAACTTTAACCACATTGAAAGTATGAAGGGACTGTTTTTCTTAAAAATCAATGAGAGACCATGCCCACCATTTCTCTTAAAAAAGAAAAAAAGGGGTGCCTGGGTGGCTCAGTCAGTTAAGCATCTGACTTTGGCTCAGGTCATGATCTCGTGGTTTGTGAGTTTGAGTCCCACATTGGGCTCCACACTGACAGTGCTTGGGATTCTGTGTCCCTCTCTCCCTCTCTGCCCCTTCCCCACTTGCGTGCATACACATTTTCTCTCCCAAAATAAACTTTTTTTAAAAAAAAGAAAAGAAAAAATATTTCTATTATAATCATTTTATCATTACCTTTCTTTTTCCAGTAGATACTTCCCTTTTCTTCAAAGAAGAGGAATATTAGTCAACTGGTTAGAACTTTGATGTGTTCATCAGGGAAGAGTGTCCCAAAACTATAGGACTAGATCTGATCTTGTATTTACATTAAAGTCGTCAATACTCTCTGTTTGGAGTTTTTGTCTCTTTTCTGTTGACCCTGTGAAATTGCTCTGAAAGCTGAACGATACCTAGAATGGCAGTTAACTACTCATTTAAAGTCTCTAGGAGAATTTTATGATTTACTCTGAAACGGGTCAATCTCAAGGTTTTCAAGTATACAGGGACGTTATTTTCAAATCATTCACCTACCTGTGCTTGGTGAGGGGCTGTCCCAAAGTCGGTGCAGTTTGAGAAGGCTGAACAAAGGGGAAGGAAGTTCCCAATGGTAGCCTAGGATGCTTGGATGAAAAGTTTCCGGCAGTTAATTTTAACAAAACAAAACAAAAAAGGGCATTACGAAAACAGAGGGAACACTAAAGTGTTCTTTATAAATTACTCGGAGCCAATTTCTAGCATTCTAGCAGTGGTGTATGTTCCTGGAAGTGTGCACATAGTGAAATGCGCACATAAAGCATTCGGTATTAATAATGAAGTACAAAGTATAAAGTGAACGTTTCGATAAATCACTGCTTTTCACATGAGTCAGGATAAGCATTTTGGACCTCGGCTAATGTTTTCAAAAGTATAAGGTTAGAAGTCAATGTGTTTTTGAAAGGAATGTCTCCCTAGACCACGACTCTTCCATTTGCCATTCTATTCATTGTTTTTCTCCCTTTTTGGCCAGCTTGGCTGAACTAATCACTAGAGGTTCATTCTCCCCAGATGCTCACTAGAAACAACTTGATAATTTGACATTTCTGGAAGGAGTGCATGATTTTTTTTTATGATTTTTAATTCCATAAAGCGACACATAATTGAGAGGAGAAGATGGGGAGTAGTAAGAAGAGAGTCAGTAAAATGCACACAAGGGCTTCCCCCTGAGCCTGGACAGCTGGTCTGCGGGTCTGCCCTGCCTCCAGACTCCAGCGCTCAGGATCTCAGGCTGGGCAGTTTCCTGGTGAAGACTATCATTGAAGCCTCCCATGTCCGGTGGTGTTTCTGGCCTTTTGGCCTGTAATAGACCCTGCCTCAAAATTAAACCTTTCATGCCCAATCAACATATTTGTCCATATAGATCTTGAAAAATCACCCAGACCTCAAAGATAGGTTTGCATTTGTGAGGAAAATCATGATGTGTCGGTAACATACTTTAAACAGATGATCTAATTCTAAAGGCCAATTCAAGGTAAATGTTGGCCTATCGATACTTTAATCTCCTGACGGTGGTGGTATACACCCCCTCTTCCCAATCTCTGAACATTTAGGAGCCATGTTATGCTACATAGTTTACAAAGCTAATTTTGAGATACACTAGCATATTTATATAATACATTAAATTTTTTTATGAGTATCGTTAAGAGAGTGAGTATTTCTCTGAAATAACTTAAGAGTAATTAGTCATGTTTCTAAGAGCCAACCAGATCACTACCTGGAAGCTGACTTTAAAATACGAAATCATAGGGGCGCCTGGGTGGCTCGGTCGGTTGGGCTTCCAACTTCGGCTCAGGTCATGATCTTACAGTCCGTGAGTTCGAGCCCCGCGTCAGGCTCTGCTGACCGCTCGGAGCCTGGAGCCTGTTTCAGATTCTGTGTCTCCCTCTCTCTCTGCCTCTCCCCTGCTCATGCTCTGTCTCTCTCTGTCTCAAAAATAAATAAAAACATTAAAAAAATTAAAAATAAAAAAATAAATAAAATACGAAATCATATGTAATATAATAATTAAACAAATGTAAATCCTACATCCTAAAAACTTCAGAATTACTGACTTTTAAAAAAATTGTTTTCTTTTCATTTATTTTCTTGTAATTCAAATGTCTCATTACGTTTCTATATTTGGCACCTTAACAAATGCCAGTGATGCCCCCACATTCATTTATGTGACAGGTGAATCTCTAAAGTGAACAATTACCTTCTGTCACTTGTGGATTTGTTTAAATCTCTTTCCCTATCTCTCTATAGTGCATGAATTCTACACTCCTAATTCCTGAAAAGCAGTGAGTACAGTTCTAAGCCATGTTGCTATCCAACTCAAATTGTATCTCAGATGATTTGATTAAAAACTATAAAAGAACTGCTTTCAGCAAAAGCTCCTTATAGTGGAACGCAAATATTTGTGAAGTGGGTATAAAGTACTTACCCTGCACTTCAGCTTTAAAGTGAAATACATTCGGAAGAGGAATTAATCGCAAACTAAATCCCGCCCCTCAGCTTTCTTATACATCCATCAAAGAGATTTAAATGTGCTTTTCTACAATCAATTCTTAGTCATGCATCCCAGCTTTCAACATCTCATAAGAAGAGATATTTGCTTAATGAAGTTATTTAAAAAAGCGACATCAAATCAATACTAAAATCACTCTAAGAAAAAAAATCACTCTAAGATCATCTGAAAAATAGAGGCTCATTTTCATTCCTCACAGTCATTAGATCCATCCCCTTCAATGAGATTGTTTTGATTAAAATTAATATTAAGCATATTGTAGCTTACAAATGAAGAGGTTGGCTTTTTTGACATTTCAATTATGCTTTGGTAGTTCTGGAATATTTGCATCCACTTTCTTATTTATACACTCTTAAAAGTGTTTCCACTTTGGATGGCATCTCTCTGAAAGCAGTTTTTCTCTAATCCAAGAGATAAATCAAACAATGGTTATTAAAAGTGAGCTTTTATACCTACAACTTAAAAAAATTTAATGTTTATTTATTTTTGAGAGACAGAGCGTGAGTGGGGGAGGGGCAGAGAGAGAGGGAAGGACAGAACCCAAGGCAGGCTCCAGTCCCTGAGCTGTCAGTGCAGAGCTGGACGCGGGGCTCGAACCCACAAACCACTAGATTGTGACCTGAGCTGAGGTCGGACACTCAGCCCGCTGAGCCATCCACTACCCCCCCCCCCCTTCCCACAACTTTAAATTCTTCAGTCCATGTAGAATCCCACCACACACAGCTCTGTGCTTCGGTAGTAACACATGGTCTTCTGGGGGAGAAGAGCAAAAGAGTGCTTCCATTACCAAGCATAAACTTGTGAAGAAGTCGTAGTGTTCGAGACTTATTTCCCTCCTGTAAGATTTCCAAGGGGTAACTTCTAGCTGTTTGCCTCAGGAGACGAGACGGGTAATGAAGTAGCGGGGGTAAGGTGATGTCCTAGCAGTTGCTTCATTTCAGTTTCTGTGTCGTATTCTTCACCAGTTTGGATAATGCCTCAGACTACAGAGAAAGCCCTCACTGGCTTACTAGAATTTGAACTTTTAAGTCTCTGATCTAGATAATTTCAGATACTATAATTTCATTATAGAAATTCCGGGACTACTTGTGGGATAAAGCAAATGCTAAGACCATATTGAGTTTCATTAAGCTGAATTAGCAGGCAAATAAAGATAAAATGCCTTTCTATTTAAGAACATAATGATGTTTTAATTGTTACAGCATTTGGCATGCCTAATGTATACAATCCTTGACATTCATGTAATAACAAAGAAAGTTGTTTGGGATCTTTTTTTTTTATTTCCTAGTGTCCCCTTTCCCCTCTAGCATTTCTCCCACCCCCGTCCCAGCCCTGGTGTTTAGCTCCCCTCCCATTTCTCCATCCTTCTGTAAAGAAAAGCTCGATGCTGTGAAAGGATACATGTAAAAATACCTCCTTCCTCTGTAGATAGGCCAAGGCTGCTTATTACCTAGTTATGATGAACAGACCACCATCGTTGTGACAAGTGATGTAGATGCCTCCAGGGTAAAACAAAGGTTTACATATTACACAAGCAATTTAACTGTTTTCTAAACATATTGCCAAGACAGTGGGAGTTGGCAGCCCACACTGTGTTTTAGGTTTGGGAGACTTGGATTAGAAGTGACTGCTGATTATGAACCTTTTTATTTGTCTTCTATGAGCTACAAGCAACCTAGTAACCCAGCAAAGAATCACAACAGTTAAACTTGTCCTCCTAGCTTCCCAAGATTGCATACACAAATCACCGGACAAAAGTGGTGTAAGGGTCTTGTGCATAGAGAGCCACACAAGACAACTGTCTTGTTCTAACCCTTAAAGAGTTCCGCAGAGTGAAATGTTTCATGATCTTTTTTTGTGCAGTGGGCAAGGAAGAAAAGAGTTTGGGCAAAGATTATCCAGAAGAAAAGAAAGAGACTCTTTTGGGGTTCCAGTTGAAACACAATAAAGAACATAATTAACTTCACAATTCTTTGTGTTTTTCATTTGACTGCAGGGAGGAGATGAAAGAGGTCTGCTAAGCCTCGCATTCCATCCCAATTACAAGAAAAATGGAAAGCTGTATGTGTCTTATACCACCAACCAAGAACGGTGGGCTATCGGGCCTCATGACCACATTCTTCGAGTTGTGGAATACACAGTATCCAGGTATCACTCACTACAATGCACTGAGGCATAAATATTTTTCAATCTTATCTTCTCATTATCTCTTCCTAATTATTTTAGAAACAAAGGTGACCATAATTAAACCACAATCTTCACCTTGCTGAAAACCCCCTATGTGCCCTTAAGGAGAATTGAGAAAAATGATAGCTTTGGCACTTTTCCTCTCTTATCTTTCAGCTTAGGTGCTACTTCTGAAACTTAGAAAATAACGTAATTTTTCAGTAGTTTTTATTAGTTCCATTTCAAGCATGTTTCCTTATTTACATGCCAAGTGTTTGCTCCCCTAATTTGTGTACCATTTTTACCTTCTAGTGGATTCACCTAAACACCTTTAACAATCATGGTATTGTTTCCTCCCCCCAATGTAGAAAAAATCCCCATCAAGTTGATTTGAGAACAGCCAGAGTATTTCTTGAAGTGGCAGAACTCCACAGAAAGCATCTAGGAGGGCAACTGCTCTTTGGCCCTGAGGGCTTTTTGTACATCATTCTCGGTGATGGGATGATCACACTGGATGATATGGAAGAAATGGATGGGTTAAGGTAAAAAAGAAAACAAAACCAAAAACGTTCCCCTTGATGTTCAAATGTCTTAAGTGTCAGCCGGGGAAAAAGGGTCAGAGCAGTGAGTTTAAGAGCTGTCTTTGGGAAAAAAAAAAAAAAAAGAACCGTCTTTGAATTATGTCTCCTTGGTTAAACATTTAACTTTTCTTATGGGTGTTTGCATTTGTAAAATGAAGAAAAATTCAGTAATATGCTGATGATATTTTTGGAAGTCGCTATACCCAGATGCTCTAGAATGCATCAGTGCTGCGTGGTTTGCACAATACACAGGCTGGATGCACAAGGTCCAGTGGCGCTTCTGGGGGCGCAGAAAATCCAGGGATTGGCAAAAACTAAGGAACAGCTGCAAAATGTAGCACGCTACTGATGCTGCAGTCCTCGGCCACTACTCAGCTGTGTCAAGGTGCTGCCGTTTCTGTGAAACCAAACTGCCCCGGTTTCCTTTCCCCACGATATGGAATTCATAACTTTAAAAATTTTGTCTCAAATGGGGGAATGATTCTTTGACTGTGGAGCGACCTTCCCACATTTAGGTTAGGTAAACTATGTAACAAAAGCAGAAAACACTGACCCTCTCTGTCCAATTTCTCAGTGATTTCACAGGGTCGGTGCTGCGGCTGGACGTGGACACAGATATGTGCAACGTGCCTTATTCCATCCCCAGAAGTAATCCGCACTTCAACAGCACCAACCAGCCCCCGGAAGTGTTTGCGCACGGCCTGCATGATCCAGGCAGGTGAGAACACGACCTGCCCCCCTCCCCCACCACCCCGCACCTGCTATAAACCCGAGCCCGGCCGGGATTCAGGAACTGGAAAAAGAATGAGGGGGGCGGGGAGGGGGGGGGGGCAGGCACTGAGCAGCCACGGGTGGTGTCCAAGGTTGCACCTGTAAAATCACACCAGCTCATTATCTCAGCACTCTTTCTTCTATTAATGTGTGAAGCAGATTGAGACGGCAGATTAGACATATGGAAGAGAACAAATTCATGGAGGAAAAGTGCCTTAAAGTTCTAGAGTGTT
Organism: Panthera onca; assembly: GCF_046562875.1. Lineage (NCBI taxonomy): Eukaryota > Metazoa > Chordata > Mammalia > Carnivora > Felidae > Panthera > Panthera onca. Next base: position 122,773,582 of record NC_138342.1, read on the forward strand.
GTTTTTAAACACTATTGGACTAGTGTAATGATTAAGAGTTCCGTTTTTCAGATTTAGATGATAAACTTTTTAATTTTTCTCCTTAAACCCCTCTAAATGAAATTTTCCATACGCACCGAATGGAGGTGGTAACAGCTTTTGAGGATGCTGTCATGATTAAATGAAAATCTAGAAAAAAAGCAAAGTAGAGTGCCCGACACACCTGATAGGTTTTAAATAAATTGTGTTTCTTATTACAGCTTCACTTAAATATGATGATGCAGTATGAGTTTGTAAGGAGTTGAGCTCAATGTTCACATTTTTCCACCTGAAAAAAAAATTATAAGTAGTAAAGGAATTCATACTGACCGTTTACTACAATGAACTATAAAGAAAGGAACACTGAGATGTATGTAGAGTGAGAAATTTGGGGTACACTTAAAAATGCTATGGAGTATAATATAGCAATTCTGTGATGAAAGCTTCATCCAATCTGTGGTCTCTTATTCATACTATGGGATATTTGGCCACATTCATTCATTTACTAGCTAAGTTATTATTGCTATTTAATGTTTATTGAGTGTTCACTATGTGCAAGGTGAGTATTTCTCGAACTTTTTATTTTTATAATCCCTCATGCCCTTCATCTCCCCTCCATCAAAGTCCAAGTCTACAGTTCATTTCCTTTTTGGCATCTCAGCAGATCTTAAAATCTGTGCGACAGGGAGTACTTACGGTGGGTTCAGGATGTGGAGGAAACTGTCACATTCCATTCCTATAGCTCAGAACTCGCAGATACCACCGCAAAGCAGCACTTTGAAGTTGAGCAGCCTGAGTCACCACAATCCCACTGGAGCTTTCGTGCAACCTTCCAGGGGTCCTGGACCCTCAGTGCAAAAACACAGGATGAGGCACTTTACAGACCTTGCATATGGCAGGATGCCTATGCTGTAGAGTCTTACCTCCTCCGGCAGCAGAGAGCTTAAGGGAAACTGCACCTCCCTTCAAGAGTATTTCAAGCGGAGAAAGACTTAATAAAGCAGAAAAGAAAGTAAAACAATTCTTGGCTAAAAGTAAAGCTGACTTGTGTTAAGTACCTTGGTGCAGAGTGCTGAACTCAGTATCTTACGCACATTATCTCATTTGTGACATTCAGCAGTACTCTGAGGTCCTGCTGACATTAGATACCGCTCTTTTTCTTTCTTTTTTTTTTAAAGACTTCAGTTTTAAAGACGGCAACATTGGGCAGAAGGTACAGAGATTTCCCACATGTCCGCTGCCCCCACACATGCCCAGCCCCCCCATTAGCAACATCCCAACCAGAGTATTCCATGTGTTACAATGGATGAACCTACATGGACACATCATTATCACCCAAAGTCCAAAGTTTACATTAGGGTTCACTGGGGATTGTATGTTCTGTGGACTTGGACAGATGTATAAGGACCAGTACCCATGTGTACCCACCTCTTTTTTTTTTTTTTTTTTCTGAAAAGAAACTAAAGGTTAGAAAGGTCAAGTGGTTCCCAGTGGACATAGTATTCAGACAGAGGTAGGCCTGATGGCATCCGGCCTACCTATCCACCTTTGGGAGACCTGGCCTTTTCTTCCAGATTTGTTCTTTTCTTGATAGAAAGTGGTCAAACCTTCTTTTGTCATAGTTCCTCCATCTTAAAAAGAAAGGCAAGATGGGAAAATGTTCTCCCTATCCATGGATTTAGTTCCACCTTAAGTCACATCACGTCTGTGTCATGTTCCCTGCCAGGCATTGTACTCTGTGAATCGTTGAATTAAAGACAATAAAGGGACTGTTGCCACGGAACAACTAACTCATCTTTGGCAGGTCAGGCTTAGAGTTTCCCTATTATGAATGGGATCATTTGGATGCAACAGTTTTTATTTTGTGGCTGTTCTTGTTGTTGAGATGATTGCTGTGTGTGACTCTTAATATGTCTTAAGCCCCAGAACCTACTCCCGGGTTGTTTTGTTTTCTAGTTTATTTAGTAGCCCCAAAGATTCGGTTTGGTTGTTAAGTCATTAATGTATTTTGTTGACCTAAAGGAGTGATTCCCAATGGGATTATTTTGCCCCCAGAGAATATTTGGCAATGCCTAGAAACATTTTTGGTTTTCACAACTCTGGAGGAGGGGTTCATGCCACTGACATGCTGCTAAACGTTGTACATGCTCAGTACAGAACCTCTTCCTTCCAGTTTCCCGCTCAAAGAATGATCTGACTCAAAATGTCAAGAATGTCAAAGTTGAGAAACCTGAAAACAAAGCAACACTGTTTTCCACATTTGTGAGAACTTCAGAAGTAATTATATTATACAGCTTCATTCTTCTCGCAACCCAAACTCCACATGCCCAGTCCCTCATTGACTTAAACATTCAACAAATATTGAGCCCCTTTGATATTCCTGGGTTTGAATTAGGTAACAGAAACACAGTGATAAAGAAGTTGGAAGGGGTCCCTGCGCTAATGGAGTTGACAGTTGGTGGCTTAAGTCATAGAAATATTCTAACCCCAGATTGGGGGTGACGTGAAGACACAGTCAATATAACATAAAAGACTTCAGTGGTTGTGGGGACCAGCTTTATTTTATACCTTACATTGTAGTGCACGCTTTGCAGCTTGAGCTTTAGAATATAGCCATTCCATGTAAAAACACAAAACAAAGACCAAAACGAAGTCTGTTTTGTGTATTGCAGATGTGAGTTGCTGCTGCTGAAGGTTCTCCTAACTTCCCAGCATATTATATATGCGATAGTCCTTAATAACAGCACCAACAAATGTTTCAAGTCAGTGTGTATGTTCATACTAGCGAGAGATACCAAGGAATATTAGGAAATATTCTCCAGAGATCATTTAGCTTCAGCAGAGTGAACAAACAAATCAGGATGTTTCTGCTGAGGATCCAAAGGAAATAGCCCATAGGGTCCTTGCCAGCCCACCAAGGGGTTCCTCTGTCAGGAATCTCCAGTCTCAGTTTAGAAAATACCCTGGTAGGAATTCATGGATGTCTCCTTTTTGTTATGCAGATGTGCTGTGGATCGACATCCCACTGATATAAACATCAATTTAACAATACTTTGTTCAGACTCCAATGGAAAGAACAGATCATCAGCCAGAATCCTACAGATAATAAAGGGGAAAGACTATGGTAAGTAGAACATAATTTGTTGATTTGGCTTTAATTCGGGCTTTGTTTTACTTTAGCATATGCATTGAAGAGAAAAGGATTTCTACAAAATGAGCTTTTGGGAAGGCATAAACACACTGACCCAACAGTGGTAAGCGAGTAAATTGCACACGTTTTTAAAGGTCCAGTGACTCTTATGAGCCCCAGGAATTCCATTTGGGTAATTATCTTTCCAATGGATTAAACTGTGCTCTGTAGGTGCAAAAAATTTAATGGACCTTCAAAAATTAGCTGTTTATATTTTGCTCCTCTGAGAGTCAAGATGAGTAACTTCTAATATAAGGCAGAACTTGTCATAACATCTTATATACAGTGGAAAAAAACAAGTTAAAGGTAAGAAATTCCTCAATCCCCAATATTCTAGTCTCAACAATTAGAAAAATTGTGTTTCAAATAGTAATGTAATTTCTTTAAGATACCCATTGTAGAGAAAACAAAGTAATTGACATGTAAAAACATGTTATTTACCCACGTCATGAAAATGGAATGTTTAGACATTACTTTTACTAACATGATTACTAGAATGTTTTAGAGATATATATACAAAATAAAGTTGGATTATAATGAAGTCCAAAAATCTTAATATTTTTCAGTGTTTTATTATTTACTCTTTTTGGGGGAAGCAATATATCAAAATTATTATGATTCAGGGAACACAGTAGATTAAGATTATTAAATTGATTGCTTCTTCTATTTACTCATTCAATACAGATATTTATTTAGCACCAGGAATGAAGCAGCTGTGTTAGTTCATGTGGTATTCAGTTATTTTACTTTATTTTTTTTTCAGGTATTCGTGTGTGCGCGCACACACATCTTATAAAAGCCAAACCAAAGAATAATGTGGTTTGGGAAAAAAATCTCATGAGTCACTAGTCTGATGGAATTTTGGCTATATTTGTAGATTAAACTCTAAATTCTCTAATCACATTAAATGGGCCTCAGCTGAAACTGGCTACAATATTGATAGCCTTATATTTATGTTTTCAAAACACATCCACAGAATCCCCTCACAATGTATACGTATATCAAATCACCACAATGTATACTTTAAATATTTTATAATTTTATTTGTTATCTTTACTTCAGTAAAGCAGAAAACAGAAACGAGAACAAAATAACCACGTGTCAGTACTGACTACCTGCCAGCCCCTGTAGTAACATTATAAATTTGATTCATTTCATTCACGGAACAACTCCGCGTGATAGGCACTATTATTGGCCACATTGTACAGATGGGGAAACTGAGACACAAAAAGGTTAATTATCATACGACGTAAGTGGCAGGGCCTGGATTTAAACCCAAGCTGACTGACTCCAGAGTTCATGACCTGGAAGTTATGCTTCCTTGCAGTGCACTAGTTAAAACTTAATCTTTCCTACTTTTTATAATATATTCACCCTAATTACATGGGAAGGGACAATTACTTTAAAATTACTGTCTCTCCACCAAAGTTTTTGCCTAAAATACTGCCTGTTGATAGTGACTTATTTGACATTAAGCACATAAGTAGCAATTTTCAGATTAATTTGCAACTGGCTTTAGATCTTTTCCATTGCAATTAGTGTACATGTATTCAAGTATATAATGGCACGCATGGAAAGATTGAGATATGTGACTATACACATGTAATTTTAAAAAGAATGGCTGCAATAGACTTTGTTAACCATACAACTCTATAAACAAAACTCTTAAAATAGTTTAAACGAAGATATTACTTGAGTGATAATGTTTTTAAATATACAAATGCGGTTTTAAGGACCTTTTATTTCCGTTAAAATATGAACTCTCCAACATTTTATATAACTTGACAGAAGTCTGGATTAATTTACTACATATATGCAGAAGCATTTCTACAAAAAAAATCAACACAAAAAAATTATAATTTTTTAAAAGTCTTTGGTTCTTAAGTAAATAACCATGATTTCCACAATATCCAGATTCTAATGTCACTGAAAATTTGGTATGTGTGACAATTATAACAGCAAAGCATTCACAGAGCATTCCCGTTTCAGTACGATGCACATGGAGAGTCTTAATATTTGATATGGTTTAAGCAACGGGAATTATTTCTACTAAATATCTACAACACGGGTTCTGCCTGTGTACTGTGGAACATACTTCAAATGTAAAATGAATGACCATAATAGTATTACTTGGCCTACATTACTTTTATTTCATAAAAAATATGTTTCATTTGATCTAATGTTACATTGATTTCTTTCCAGAAAGTGAGCCATCACTTTTAGAATTCAAGCCATTCAGTAATGGTCCTTTGGTGGGTGGATTTGTTTACCGAGGATGCCAGTCTGAAAGACTGTATGGAAGCTATGTGTTTGGAGACCGGAATGGGTAGGTTTCCTGGTACCATAATTTCATGTATCAAATGACATATCCATCAATTAGTGGGCAAACTGCCATAAAATATTCAAATGATTGTCTCCCTTTGGGGGTCAGGTCAGGTACACACATAAAGACTATTATTTTCTTTTAGTTCATTATCTATGGTGGTTTTGTTAAAGAACTTCCTAAGAGATGCTTTTTAAACAAATTTGATTAAATTCATAATATAATTTTTAAGAGCAGAGAGGTCTTCATATGGACTTTGCATATGATATAGGCTTTTCCCTTCATCCTTAACATCAATTTACCATGATAATGAGTTACTTGAAAACTATTGTTATACACAAGTTGTACAAGTATTTTCCAAATTATTTGGAAATTGGGAGGCTAAGAATTTTTGTTTTTGCCATACTTTTTAGGACTTTTAACAATAGAACTCAGTTTGTCTTTATTGGTAAGAATACTACAAAGTTACATTTTAGCCTAATTTTTAGAGGTCACATTGTGGATAATTAGAAGGAACTCTGTGATGAAACCCAAATTAAGAACCTTGTTTCCCGAGTCACTGGCATTCAGGCATATGGCAGAGCTGATATGCTTGGTCACTAAAAGGAACTAGAAAAGTGTACTGACCCCATGATCTTCCCCCTGTCCCTCTCTCTGATTAATAGCACAGCATGGAGTCTAGTCCTGGAGAGGAAGTATCATTCTCTGGATGAAGGGGAGGGCTTTTCTCATACTCAGGTACTTTTAGTGCCCCCCTCCAAACAAAATATTATCTTTAAGTACTTTCTCCCTACATGAGAATTTCAGAGTATTTGCACACATTATGGGCTATATTACTTTTCCTTTTAGAAGCCAGGTTCATGGCACAACAATTATTTATTGTGAGCTTTATTCTAAGCCTTTTATTTATTTATTTTTTTAAGCAAACGCCTATTTTCACTGTAAGTTTACGGTATGTTTTTGTTGTAGGAATTTCTTAACCCTCCAGCAAAGTCCCGTGAGCAAGCAATGGCAAGAAAAACCACTCTGTCTCGGCAACAGTGGTTCCTGTAGAGGTTACTTTTCAGGTCACATCTTGGGATTTGGAGAAGATGAATTAGGTACTGTACAAACCATTTCTATTAAGTTGCTTTCTCACTCCCTTGCCCAAGAGGCTTTGTTTTAATAAGAATAACAATCTTGTCCTCCATTTGCTGACAATGGTAACCTGCAGCAAAGATGACCCACTGTGGAGGTTAGAGATGGCCCAGTCACGTGTTCTTTCCCAATGAGCTTTCCCTGGGCATCTTTTAGTCTTATCTCCATGCCAGAAATATAAAAGTAACAAAGCAGGAAAATGGAAGGCAAGAACAAAAGAGAATTTTTGAGTCCTAAAGAGAGAAAACCTTAAATATCTACTTAAACTTTAGGTAAAGCTGTGTCATTTGTTTCTATTCTCTATCTGAAAGCCTTTCCATGTCTCTTGGAACAAATTTTTAAAAAATTGTTGCAATCTGAGTCTCACCTTATCCTCTATTTCTGATTTTTTTTAATCCATTGGGACATGCAATTTGTGTAAGATAAGCTGAAGTTTTAGGTCTGCTTTCCAACAGAATAAAAATGATCTTCTGAATGACGATCTATGGGATAACACATAATATGTTTGTTCATATGTTGTCAAAATGTATGTAACTTACAAGCAAATAGAAGTTGAAATTGGAATGCGATCAAAGAGAAAAAATGCTACTAATTTTAAATCATAGAGATAAACATAGCTTTCATAATGACACTGTTTAAATATCAGCACCCAAACAAACCATGGCTACTATGCTCCCCCAGGCTGAGAGATGAATTTTAGGTGTTAAGAAAGAAGAGTTGTGTTTCCCATCTGAATCCGAATATTTTCTCTAGAGGTCCAGCTTTGGTTTTATTACATCAAATGGGGAATTCATAAGTAAATAGTTTTATGCCATTCACTTAGTTTAACAAGGGACTTAACATGGATTTCAGAGCCACAGGAATACAATGATTTAAAGAAGAGAAGTCCAATCTGTTCTTTTCTTGTTCCAACATTGAAAACATTTACAATTAATTTTCCCTTGGTATCTCCTAGCCCACTCAGAAAAACCAAAGAGATACCCTTCTCCACTGAAATACTCTGTAATGTAATTTAAATTTCATTGGCAAACCCTGGTTTTAAAATATAAATGAGGATTAAATTGTTTGTGGCAGAGTTAGAAATGAATATTTAGATGTTGTGACTGAATCATTCTGAGTTCCCCAGACCTTACTGCAAATGACTCACCATCAATCATCCTGTTAGTGTCACCACCATTGGTCAAAATATGCAAACATCTATCTGCACTTAATACTATGTTGGGAGTAGACCTAACAAATGAAACATATACAATCCCTACTGTCAAAAGCTACAGCATCGTGTATACTTTATAATTAAAATTAAACTGGCTTTCACTGAATTACCCCTTAATGTGATACTCTTTGGCTTTGATTAAGAGCCCTGTGGGGGTGCCTGGTTGGCTCAGTTGGGGAAGCATCCAACTCTTGATCTCGGAGGCATGAGTTCAAGTTTCACGTTGGGTGTAGAGATTACTTAAGAGGGCACCTGGCTGGCAAAGCCTGAGGAGCATCCAACTCTTGATCTCAGGGTTGTGGGTTCAAACCCCATGTTGGGTGCACACATATGTATATGTGTGTGTGTGTGTGTGTGTGTGTGTGTGTATAAAGAGAGAGAGAGAGAGGGACATATCTATCTATATATAGTGTCAACTGGTAAATGCTTTGGAGAAAAGTCCCATTGTGAAGAGGGTTGGGAGCAGTGCAATTTTAAATAGTGCAGTCAGAAAAGATGATATTTATGTACAGACTTGAAGGGGGAAAGAAAAGCCAACCTAGTGGAGATCTAGTGAAGGACAGGAGGCTGGGACAACTTGGGACAGATGCTGTGACAGGTAGAGCCTGGAACAGAAGCTGAGATAGGAACTGAGTCAGGAGCCTGACGAAGAGCCTGAAACTGGGGGGGGGGGGGGGGGGGGGGGGGGGGGCTCCTTAGACAGGAGCCTGGCACAGGGGCTGCCTCATGTGTACAAAGCCAGGAGGCCACTGTGGCTAGGAAGGAGTGAACAAGAGGGTGAAGCATAGCACATGAGGTCAGAGCAATAAGGGGAGGCATCATAGGCCACTGCCAGGACTTACTTTTGCTCTGAGAGAGATTAGAAGCCATTGGAAGTACTGAAACAAAGGAACGTGATCCAACTTAAACAATGTAACTTGCTTTAAGGATCTTCTGTGGATGGTATGTTGAAATTAAACATAGAAGAACAAGGGAGAAGCAGGGAGATCAGTTAGGAGGCTCCTGCCCTAATCCAGGACACACTGGTATCTGCTTGTTCTGGAAATAGTAGTAGGATGTGGAGACAAGTGACTGAATTCCGGATGCACTGTGAAAGTAGACTTGTGAGACTCTCATAATCTTTTTTTTAATGTTTATTTTTGAGAGAAAGAGAGAGAGAGAGAGAGAGAGTGGGGGAAGGGCAGAGAGAGAGAGAGAGAGAGACAGACAGACAGACAGACAGAATCTGAAACAGGCTCCAGGCTCTAAGCTGTCAGCACAGAGCCTGATACGGGGTTCGGACCCACCTATTGTGAGATCATGACCTGAGCCGAAGTCGGATGCTTAACCGACTGAGCCACCCACGTGCCCCAGAGACTCTCATAATCTTTAGGCAAGTGATTTTCTTGAGGCTGTGAGGAGATACATAGAGAGATACAGATACATGACATATACATGCGCATGCACATACACACATATACGTACACATACATATATACATATGTACATACATACGTATACATATGTACAAATAGATACAAAAATAAATATATAATGTCCATTTATTGGGACATCTGGGTGCCTTAGTTGGTTAAGCCCCCAACTTCGACTCAGGTCATGATCTCATGGTCTGTGGATGTGAGCCCCACGTTAGGCTCTGTGCTGACAGCTCAGAGCCTAGAGCCTGCTTCAGATTCTGTGTCTCCCTCTCGCTCTGCCCCTCCCCTGTTCACACTCTGTCTCACTCTCTTTTTCTCAAAAATAAATAAACATTAAACAAATTGAATAAATAAATAAAACAAAATATCCATTTATTTATATGAAATAATCTGCTTCGACAATAGGAAGTAAGGCTTTATAATACTGTAAATTAACTTACTGTATTTCACTTTTCACAGGTGAAGTTTACATTCTATCAAGTAGTAAAAGTATGACCCAGACTCACAATGGAAAACTCTACAAAATTGTAGATCCCAAAAGGTGAGATCTCTTTATATTCCTTGAAGTCAAGCAGTTTGTCCAAGTTGTTTCAGTGTCTTCACATTGAGGACGATGAATTGCAATTAGCAATCAACAAAGATGAACACTTCTGCCTTGTCCATATGCCAAGTGCTATCCTGGGAGAACCCTCCACTCCAGTCTATGAGGGCTAGACTTGACCCTGCTGAACTTTATAAGCCCCATTATGTCCACATATTCATGTCATTCTTGTTGCCATCGGAGAGGAGCATTTGATTTGTGGAATCAGCATCCTCAGTTACATGCCAGAAGAGGACCCTAATGTGAAAGGTATTGGCTTTCATGTTGGAAGCAATAAACCTTCCTCTTCTTTCTAGAAAACTAGAAACATATTGGCAGACGTTATAGCTATTCAGTATGATTTTTTTTGTCAGGTAATCAAGATAAGCTATTTGGCAGTTTCAACATCTGAGCCTCATTTCAAAACTATCTGGAAGCTCACAGCTGTCATGCAGGCTAATGTGACTAAACAAATGGAAACTAAAGAAATGTTGTCATTTACCGCAGCAAGAGGAAGATTTGATGTTTAATCTTCTTTTTTTTTAATGTTTTAATCTATTAAAATTTAATCTATTTTATTTATTTTTAAAAGAGAGAGAGACAGAGACAGAGCATGAGCATGAGCAGGAGAGGGGCAGAGAGAGACAGAATCTAAAGCAGGCTCCAGGCTCTGAGCTGTCAGCACAGAGCCCGACGCAGGGGCTCCAACTTGTGAACTGTGAGATCATGACCTGAGCCGAAGTCAGATGCTTACCTGACTGAGCCACCCAGGCACGCCTAATTTTTATTTTGTTAATGTTTATTTATTTATTTTGAGAGAGACAGAGAATATGAGTGGGGGAGGGGCAGAAAGAGAGGGAGAGAGAAAGTCCCAAGCAGGCTCCAAGTTGTCAGTGCAGAGCCTAACAAGGGGCTCGATCTCAAGAACCATGAGATCATGACCTGAGCTGAAATCAAGAGTTGGACTGAGCTATCCAGGTGCCCCGAATGTTTAATCTTTTAAATAACATATTTATCCCCCGTGCTCTTTTCCACCGACACATCACAACATTGTTATCTTGAATCATAATTAGTCAGTTCTTAATTTCATGGATAAGTTGGAACTATCAGAAGCTGATAAAATTATATACTGTCAAATAGATATTAGCCATGAGTTTAGAAATAACTGTTACAGAACCTAGGTGTCCTCAAATACCACTACTGTTGAATGCACTGTTGCCAGACTCTAGCTCCACCAGGGTGTGAATTTCAAAATCTTTCTGTATTAACTTATCTTCCTGAGCCCATTTGCGTATTTAAATTCCCAAATTTCACATCTCTTTAAAAAAATTTTTTTTAATGTTTATTTATATTTGAAGGAGAGAGAGACAGAGAGTGAGCGGGGAGGGGCAGAGAGAGAGGGAGACACAGAATCCAAAGCAGGCTCCAGGCTCCGAGCTGTCAGCACAGAGCCCTACGTGGGGCTTGAACCCTCAAGCTGTAAGATCATGACCTGAGCTGAAGTCGGACACCCAACCATCTGAGCCACCCAGGCGTCCCTCACGTCTCTTTTAGAAGAATAAATTCCAATATCTAAAAAGTTTGCTAAAAGCAAATTTACACTTTAAAATATTATCTGTAAGTTATAGTGTATGTTTTTCCCCCAGAAAACAAAATAGAGAGTTTTGTCCTCTTCCCATACCACAAAACACTATCTTTCTTGAGAAAAGTGTAAGTTAACATTGGTACTACAGAACAAAAAAAAAAGGAGTGATCAGTCCTAAATGGTCTCTTGGCATATCATTTTCTTCCACGATAAGAGAAGCACCTATTTATATGTTGTAGAGCTTTTCCTCCTTGGATGTGAAACGAATGTCCTCTTTGCCAAAAGCAAAGTGATGAATGAAAAAAATAACAGGCACTTCAGTGGTGGTTGAAGTTGGCAATATTAAGAACAAAAATCAAACTAACGTTAATTCACAAAGTAAGCATTCTAATGATTCATAATGGTGTCTGTCTAGGGATTTCACTCAGATCTAATGCCCTTCGTTTCAAAATAGTCATTGTTATTTCATTAGGTTTGTCAAAGCTGATATGCTTTTACAAGCTTCCTGGTAGTCTTATAATGAATTCTTCCTCCTTCTCACAAAATCTTTCTCTCGTCATCTGGATTGTTTAGTCTGCTGGTGGTGAGCTGAGGTGAATTTTACACCTTCAATCCATTATTCGTGTCTAATTAGCAGGGTTTCCATAAGGGACCTTGGCTTCGTGATCTGAGGGCCTCCTCTAGTAGGGTGGTCTCAGAGTGACATACCTGAAAAGTCCTGACTTCTCATTACAGTGCCTGTTTCTGCTGAGTCCTGTCATGTGTGGGGCCAGGGTTCAGATGTGTGTTTGGTTTTCAGAAGGTGGGGGTAGTAACAGAGTCCCAAACACACTGTCCTTGTACACAGGCATGGACATAAATTTTAAGATTAAACCAACTATAAGAAAACAAATGTTTTCATAAACATTTGTTGGGAGCCTCATGCTGTTTCAATTTGGATGCCAACGTTTATTATTATAGTATTTCTCCCTAGATGAGTTGAAGTTCTATAGAAGCAGACCCTTTAGTGTATGTGAACGGGATTATTTTAGAAACGTGAGCTAATTACTAGCTTAACATTGTTCAGGATGTCTGCTTGAGAGCCAAACTGTTTCTCCAAAACTTTTGAGAGAGAATTTGAAGAAAGAGCCTCATGAACTGAAGAAAACAATAGATAGACATTTCTTGTTATACCTAAAATCTAACTCAACTTAAAATCTTAGGTTAATTGTATTCTTGTGGAGGAGTTCCCAGACTTGTAACAATAATGTTTTCAGAATCATTACTTTCAAACAGCACTTGACTCATGGTCCTAGAAGAGAATAACACCAAATTATAAAATTTTTATATTCTATATTACATGTCATAGAAATTACATTCTTACTCACTATAAGATTTATGTTTTTTGTTTTTCCCTGCACACACACACACACACACACACACACTCACATATAACAAAGACGAGAGAGTTTAAAAACCATATGCAACATTCTTAAGTCATTTTGGCAAAACTAGATTAGGTTACAGCATTAACCTCAGTCTATAAGGACAATTTGGCCTAATGCTATTTGTTACATAAGCATTTACGTAAGCTTAAAATTATTTTACACTGGGCATCCTTCTCAGAAAAGGATGGCAAGATAACCTGTTAGAAAAATCAAAACTCATTATTTATCATTTAAAAACATGTAAATTCAATAACACTACAACCAGGTTTTCCTAAACGTTAACTAGAACTCAGGAATCATTTAAGGGAAAAGTAGAGAAAGAATGAATTTTCCTCCATGTTAGAACATTGAGGGGCACCTGGGTGGCTCAGTCAGTTAAGTGTTCGACTTCGGCTCAGGTCATGATCTCTCAGTCCATGAGTTCGAGCCCCGTGTCGGTCTCTGTGCTGACAGCTCAGAGCCTAGAGCCTGCTTCAGATTCTGTGTCTCCCTCCATCTCTGCACCGCCCCTGCTGGCACTCTGTCTCTCTCTCAAAAATGAATAAGCATTAAAAAAGTAACAAGAACATTGAACACACTTCAGGAATATTGTCAAAGTTGAACCACTTGCATCTCATGACAGAGTGGAGTTAGGATCAAGTCAATACCAATCACCCAGCTTCCTGAGTCAACTCACTGGATCCCCAAAAGTCTCTAATATTGGGTCCTGCCTGCCCCATCTAGGGGAGCTCCTTTGGCCAACAGTTCCAGAAAACAGATTTCAATACACTGAGTACAAGAGGTGGGCAATAATTTTAGTTTCACCAAAATTTAGTGCCATCTAAGACTAATCAAGACTAGGAACGAGTCCATCTTGTCAGGACACAGAGTCAACTGGTCTTGTCTCTGAATTTTCCTTACCGAAGGACCCTGCATGAAGGTATTTAACTCTACTGTGCCCCTTTGCTCATCAAGAGAGTACAGCTGATCATTCTGCCCCTTCCTCATTTCTGTGGAGTGCCTTTGAAGATAGTTAAATAATACATTTAGAACATCGTGAATTCTGTAGTATTGTTGGTATTCATCCTATGCATTCAAGAATTATTTTCATGTGGAGCCCTTGGCTGGCTTAGTCGGAAGAGCGAGCGACCCTTGATCTCAGGTCGTGAGTTTGAGCCCCGCGTTGGGTGTAGACATCACTTAAATAAAACCTTAAGACAAAAACATGTATATAAAAAAAAGAATTATTTTAAGGTGATCTCTTCCGTTTTCAGGATCTCTTCCCAAAATTGGGGTAAAGATGTTGGTGGAGCTTTCAAGAGCTCTTAATACTTAGTTTCCAAATGTCCAAGCATCATGCCCTGGTTGCTTGCTCTGAATTAAATCTTTTCAGAACCAAACAAATGCTCCTGTGGGGTGGAAATTAAAGAATTCTAACAGTTACATACCGTCCAAGATTTATTTTTATAGAACATAATTTTTTTTCATACTGCTGCCAAAGATTCTTTAATTTTTGTGTCAGATGAACTTAAACCAAATGACCCCCCCCCCTTTTTTTTTTACTTTGAAACATTTCCAGGGTTATTTCTCCAGGAATCTGTAAAACAAAATTCTTCCTAATCATATTGATTTAATTACCATGTAGCCAGTCTTGCTCTATTTTAACATAGTGCTTATCTGTTATCTGAACACGTCACACAAGACCATTCCCTTAAGAGGTCTACAAATTAACAATGCAAATTCCAGGCTTCAGAAGTCATCTTATAGAAACGTTGTATCTTCAGACTCCTGCAGTGACCAGTACCAAAAACTGCTCCCCATGCCTCCTCCCCATTTCTCCCCTCCATGGCCCTACTTACTGCCTTTTGTTTATTTTTTTCTTAATATCCTCATCCTACTCCTTATTATCCTGGATGCTGAAGAATACTTAAAAAAAAAATCACTTCATAAGAGGAAATCAGTTGTTTATCCTTCGCATATGTCTCAGGGAGCCTGCACGCAGCCTTGCCATCCTAAGGAAAGTCACACATAATAGAGAGGCTTTAGCCCAATAAGCCAGTCTAGTCCCAATTCATCAGTCAAAGTTTTATGCAAGTGGCCCCCCTAGGTTGATAAATCCCCACAGTGCCTGTTGACCCAGCTGCCGAGTCCTCTTGCCGCAGGCGGTGTTTTCATGGCCACCCTGACAGTAATACAAACTGTTTAGCAGCTCCATTGACCTTTCAACTATTAACAGGGACACAGGCTCCACTAGGGACTAGTTTTCAAACATGACAGAATTTCTTAACAGTAAAGGTCATGAACAAGTATATGCCCTATAAAAATCCATTCAGCATGGTGGATTTGAAGTCTAAAAGACAAGGATGCATGTTTTACATGTTTGTTATTATTCTTCTTCTACATATCGGATAACTACAAATGGATATATTCTTACCTGCCAGCTTGTATTTTACTCTTAATGAGCTATACTTTATGTTGCGATGCATAACACACTTTTGACTGACAAATCCTTTCTAAGCTGCTGTATAGCATTTGAAATTTTGAGGATAATATTACAAAAGAAAGGGGTAAGATCAAACTAAAAACTTCTATGAATGAAGGAGCATGCATGCATAATGTATGGTAATGACCTAAGAATAACTGGAATTTTGGTCATACTTTACTAAGATTTGCATATGGATACATATGCACACACATTTAAGCCCACTCAAGTAAGCCATACCCTGCTGCTTAGAACCCCCACCTATTTCAAAATAAATAGAAAATATTATTTAATAATTTATGAAAAAAATCATTGTCACTTAAAATGCTTCTATAAGGCGTTCTTTCTCTCTCTCTTTCACTCTCTCTCTCTCTCCGTATATATACACATATATATCTCCATATACACACACACACACACACACACACACACACACACACATATATATATGGATATACATGTATCCATGGATATACATATGTATGGATATACATATGTATATATATATGTGTGTGTGTGTGTGTGTGTGTGTGTGTGTGTGTATCTTATTTCCTGGAGATGTGACATATGACCACAGCATTCTGCTTTATACTAATTGTAATCTCTCTTAAACTATCAGTTTTGAAATGTTGAAATATCAATTCCTAGAATTAATTGTACAGATTGCAATGAAGACTTCATTGCCACCGAAAATGAAAAATATGAATAATGAAGAATATATTCTTCAAAATGAGACTCTTTTGTTGAGTAGAAAATTCTTTTTTTTTTTTAATTTTTTTGTTTATGTTTATTTATTTTTGAGAGAAAGAGAGAGAGACAGAGCATGAGCAGGGGAGGGGCAGAAAGGGAGACACAGAACCTGAAGCAGGCTCCAGGCTCTGAGCTGTCAGCACAGAGCCCAACACGGGGCTTGAACCCATGAACCATGAGATCATGACCTGAACCAAAGTCGGAAGTTCAACTGACTGAGCCACCCAGGCGCCCCAAGAGTCGAAAATTCTTTAAAGCTTTTCTTTTTAATTCCCATGTTACTCCCCTGCCTAGGGCAATGGTGAAGTCAGATATTATTAGATCTCCTGAATATTTTGTAGTTTCATTGTAAGGCAATGTGTCATCAGATATTGCAGTAATTGAGATAAAAGCAGATTTAACCTTGCATAAAACAGCTCCATAAATTTGTAAAAAGATGTTTTCTAGAGGAAGGTGTACTTATTTATTTATTTATTTAAGATTTTATTTTTAAGTAATCTCTACACCCAATATGGGGCTTGAACTTACAGCTTCAAGATCAAGATTCGCACGCTCTGTCAACTGAGCCAGCCAGGTATCCTGAGAAAGATGTACTTTTTAAAGGAAAAACTTCATCTTAGCATCTTTTCCTCCCCCCCCCCCTTTTTTTTTTTTACTAATTCAAAAAAAAATCTGTTGCTTACACGACTTGTTTTTGTCAACACTGACAAATGAATCAAAAAATATAACAACAAAATTTGGGTATTTGTCACCCTCATGGTCTTGAAAGAGAATTTAAATCGACATTCTTGTGTTCTTTTAAAGACAGAAAGAAACTTGTGTTGAATTTTTGCTTCCCATTTAAAACGTTTAGTGATATTTAAAATTTCTGCCTTCCTATGATGTAAAATTAAAACACTGATACCTCTACAGCTTTGTAAGTGAGAAAAAGATTTATTTATTTTTGGTGATTTCTAAAAGAATATACTGTAGGCTTTTAAGTCTTTTGAATCATAATGTAATCAAGGTGTTTTAAATGCCTAGTTTCCCAATTACAGGCATTTATTTAGTAGCTAAGTTTTTTTTATTAATTATGGTTTTATAAATTAAGTTCTTAAGTTAAAAATTGCTTTTGAACATAAACTTCTGAACAGAGTAGATTTCCTTCTTTATATTAGGAAGCAATGGCATTGACTTTTCACTGTGCTCCTATTTTTCAGTTTTTATTTTTATCTTATCAGAGTAAGTATACTGTTACACTCCAGAATTAAATCAGGAGATTTAATCAATCTACAAGTATCTTTTACCTGTCTCCTGTGTTCAAGATATTGTATTATGTGCTACAGAGGGAGGATATAAATGAGAATTTAGTCCCAACCTCTAAGGAGCTAATTTTTACCTTAAATTGGGAGATTACATACATTATCAAAAACATAAATAATATTATCTGAGATAAATAACACTTTGGGACAAAAAAAAAAATTATGCGAGAACATTGTACACTGTAACTTAACAGTATTAATAGTCCAGAAAGCTATGGATACTGAGATGGGTAAGACTCACCATGATTTGGCTCCCTGGCCCAGTCCGTTCTGCTACACTGTGATTTTCTTTAACACTAACTCTCAGATAAAAGAGAACAATGACCATATAACATGGAAATTATGTAGCTTTTCAAGCAAGTAGGGCTATTATTAGAAGAAAAAGAACAAACCCTCAGGCCGGCTGTTGCAAAGGCAGAGGAGGCTTCTCAGCTCAGAGGTAAAATGAAAGATAAGTGCCTGCATGGGTGTTCCTCCCCAGAGATGCTTCCTGCAGCCCCTGCTCCATGCAGGTTGCACTTCCCAGGAGCTCACCACCATTTTGTTTTTGTGTGTCCCTAATCTCAGCTGAGGCAGCCTCCAGCTGTCCCAGCGCTCTCCCAAAGGTTCCAGGTTTTGTTTTTTTAGTTACAAAGTTGCACAGATCTTGACAGATCTTCCCCAACCCTATTCTTCACATAAACCCTATTATTTTTAATATGCAGTTTTGTACCATAGAAGATTTTTCAGGAACGTGTACGTTGAATTAAAGTGGAAATGCCTATTTTTCTGTATTCACCGCTGATAATTGGGGTAAACCTGTTTCTGAATTTAGGACATTGAAAACATAATGCAATAGACATTGCAGGCAGTTTAAGAAAATTGCACTTTTTTTTTTCGGTAAAAGATGACATTATCATCTAGTTTCATTAATCATTTCTCCTAGGTTTTCCCTTTGAGGAAATACATAATTTTTCATTTCCCAATTTTTCCATGGAAATATATATACATTGAGTTAATCTGAGAAGTTGAATGAAGGAGACCCATATACCCTCGTAGATATTTGTGTATTGTGGTGGTGGTATTTGGATGGTGAGATTAATAGGGGCTAAAATATGGGTACTTTGCTCCCTTTTTCCTAAAGAAGACCAGTTGAATGGAAAGAACACTACGCTAGGAGATAGTTCCAGACTACCTGTAACTAGTTGCGTGAAAGCCATTTAATCTCTTTATACATGTACTGTGCCTGTAATTTGGGGAATAACAGGACTTGCCTTGCCTCATGAGGATAAAGTTGAATATGAAATTACTGAAAAGTGTAAGTGGCTTCATTATTTGGTTTTATTATGGTTGCATCTTTAACCATAGAACAGAATTTAGTGCTATTTGTTAAAGTTCTCATAATCTTATTAGCCCGAGGCAGCTAAACCTGTGGCTCCCTTCACCAAATCATCACTGCCTTTGCCCCTTTAGAATTTAGTGCTCACTCAATCCCAAACTGCCCAGGTATTAAAGCCAGTCAGCATGACTTCTGAGTGAGCATATGCTCAGCATTTAAATTGCAAGACCTCGAAATGAAGACAACGTTAGTCTCAGAGAAAAAGGCCAAGGCCCAGCCCCATTTTTTCAGCACATTTCAGAACAGAGAAATGTAGTAGCAATTCAAAGCAATGTCTAGGGGAAAAAAATGGCTTTATCCATCCTAAATTGGAATTCTAGAAATATACAGTACAAATTAAAAATTGTAATAGGATATGTGATGTACATAAGTTCAAAGCTATTCTCTTTCTTTTTCATGTTTATTTATTTATTTATTTATTTGGGGGTGGGAGGGGCAGAGAGGCTTGAGAAAGAGAATCCCAAGCAGCCTCCATACTGTTAGTGCAGAGCTCCATCTCACAAACTGTGAGATCATGACCTGAGCCAATACCAAGAGTCAGATGCTTAACCAACTGAGCCACCCAGGTGCCCCCAGAGCGATTCTTGAATTTAAATTATCTTTCCCTTTACTCCAATATCAAGGTTGCTCAAGACATGTATAAAAAGATATTTCTGCAGCCTCCATGTAATATAATGTCAAGGACAGCATTCCTTAATGACACTTCAAATAGTACTTGAAAAATACTGTTAGGAAATGTATTCAGCCATCTATAATTCCATGAAGTCCCAGTGAGACCATTATTGCATGGCTATGTTTTTACCTGGAATATGATTGTATTATGAATGTATAAGATTCCTTACAGTCAAATTGAATTTGTATAATGTATTGTCTTACTAGTTGCCACAAAATGGCTCTGTGTAGTCCCCAAACATGGTATAGATCTAGTGGAATACAAAATTCTACTCCTTGTGGATAAATTGACACTGAAAAGAGAAATGTGAACACAAGCAAGAAGAATTTAGTGAACATCCAGACTAAAAATTATCCAGACTTCAAAAAAAAAATCAATTTATATATTGACCTTTGAGAAAAGCACTAAAATGTGTATGTGAAAGATGGTAACAGTTCTACTAAGTTAGTGCTTATGCCTGTGCCCAAGTTACACAGATGGGAAACAGTAAAATCTATCCCATTATGAGAAGTTTCCATTCCCTTAGCTTTTCTTAGCTAAAAGTGCTGGATATTGGTCTTAGAGATGATGCATGATTATGGATTATCGCTGTGTATCAAAATGCTTACAGTGAGGAAACCCATTAAACCATAGAATCCATGGTGGCATCCAAAGACGGGCTTCCTGTGCAGTGGCAAAGACTCCCTCCAGTCATACAATTTCAAAGCATTCTTTACTTAGAAGCTCCTGGCCACACTAATTCATGGCCACATTAATTGCTACTGGCTAGGAAATGGCCCTAAGTGAGAACAGTGCTTCTCAAACTTGAAATCGCATGTGTGTCACCTGACACGCTGGCTATAGTGTAGAATCAGTAAGTCTGGGGAGGGGCCTGAGATTCTATATTTCTAACAAACTCCAAGGTGACGTTGGTTCTTCTGGTCTGGAACCATGCTATGAGTCGTAAGAACTTAGATTTATCAGTTTTTCCTTTCCCATGAGAATAGAAAAAGCATGGAAGAAAAATAGTTTTGCGAAGGTTACAGTTGCAAAGGAACATTTTTCCATGTGTCCCAGTGTGAATGTGGATAAAAGAATAAGACAGTTCTTACATCACCTTGCCCCCTTAAGCAGATTGTTAACTAAGAGAAGCTATAGAATTGTTACTTCTTCTGAAACCTCTAATGAGTCAGGATTTTATAAGTAGGTATTACTCATGATTTTATGTACCTTGTTTTACACTAACATGAATTTAAAATCTGGGCCGCTAACAAAAGTTTCAGAATGAGTCCCCTTACTTTTTGTAAAAAACACAATAGATTTCTGACATATTCAATCTGAAGAACAGGCCTGCTCAGATAGGATTTATCGTTGTGCTTCCATACAGATACACAGAGGACTTCTTATTTATTGATTGGTTGATTGATTAAATTAAATATCATAAAATTAAAACCATCTATAATCTCACTACCTAGAGACATTCACTGTTGGCCTTAGCTACTCACAAAAAGTCATCACATGTGATTATGTTACAAATCACTTATGCTTCTCAACTTCTTCCTTTATTTCAGGAAAGTATCTAAATCTTTATGATACTACCAAACAGAGTAGGTTTCTAAGAAAATGCAGAATAGAACACGTAGTAATGCAAAGCAATATCTCGGGGGTGGGGGGTGGGGGAACATTGGCTTTATCCATCCTAAGTTGGAATTCTAGAAATATACAGTACAAATAAAAAATTGTAATAGGATATGTAATGTACATAAGTTCAGAGCTATTCTCTCTCTCTCTCTTTTTTTTTTCCATTGTTTTTCCAGAAACAATGCTTTATGCACTAAAGAATTTGGGGCAGTTTTCTGGCACTAGCCCTACTGTTTCATTGTCAAGTGTAGAAAGATTATAAAGTGTGTTTTTCTGATTTAAATTAAGTTTGAAGACTATAGAGATAACTATCAACAAATGGGTTTGATGTATTCTTTATCACAAACCTAAACATCCTTTTGGGTAAGTTTTCTACTTTGAAAGCTACCTTGGACTTCATTCACTAGAGGTAAAGATCCACAAGTTAAAAAAAAGTAATTGTTTAAAAGAAGAACAAAACTATTTAAGCAATTCTTAGTACACCTACATTAAAACACCCAAGTTTCCAGTCCAGTAAGAATAAGAATGAAAAATGAAGCAATCTATCACAGCTATGTACTCTAGAATTTTGTTTAGATGCCATCTAGTTGGGTATATGTAGTATTCATGTAAACATATGATAGTCTATTTCAAGGTGAATAATAAAATTCAAATTTACTTGTTTTATTCCTTTTGTTTTCTCTTCATTCCATGTAAAGGAACCCTATTCTTTTCAATGGAAAAAAGAAATGTTAGTAGAACAAAGAGGGAGTGGAGGGGATGGTTGGGATGACCAAAACTCTCTGTCACACTTTACCAGATATATAACCAGAAAAATGAATTTTAATACATTGGCTTAATTCCCAGCTAGAGGAAATAAGCAATCATATTTCTTTATGTCATGCTTACTTTATGGTCTGTTGTTTATTTACTATGATTATAATTAGTGTAAAAATGTTTCTTTTAAAATGAATGTAACCATGCCTTAGAAGAATTTTGTAAGATTTGAGTTAATTTAGGCAATACAGAGAAATATAGCAAGTGTTTCTTAGTTTTAAGCTTATGATATAAAAGTATAACAGATTTAAATGATATCCCTCCCCTAAATAGCCCATATATTCCTAATGTCTTTACTCAGTAGCACAGAAAATAAACACTCTCTTAAAATTCCATATTCTTATTTGTTCATTCATTCAACAGATTTTTAAGAATCTTCCATGTGCTTTACATTTTTCTAGGTCCTGGAGAGACAAAAAGAAGAGAGGGAAACATTTGTCTTCATGGAATTTATATTCCAGAAAAAGCATTTGAGAAAGTTTCTACTATATGCATTCAATAAACACTTATTGAATGCCTCTGTAGTGTTTTCCTAGCTCCTATGTATATAAGTAGTTGAAGGGGATAAAATACTTTGGTGGCTTGAATATCATCTTTCTAAAACATCCCTCAATCCTAAACTAATTGCTTCCTTGTCTGTATTCCTGTGTGGCTTTATATGCACCTATAACATAACAAAGGTCACACTGCATTATACTTGTATACTTGTTTGTATACTTGTATACTTGTTTGAATGTCTCTCTTCCCCGTGGTGTCTCCATGATGACTGGAACCCAGTTTTATTTATTTCTTATCCCCATGAAGAGCACAGTACTTGCCTGAGGGAGTGACTGGTGTTGAAGAGGGTTGAATATGTCACTTTTGCCTTCAGAAAGCTTTCATTTCAATGGGGATGGAAAAGGAGATAGGAGAACCCATTCATTAAGTCAAGTTCTATAAGAGATAGGCTATCCATCGTGTAAATTTTCAATTAAAAGATCCCCAACAGAATAACAATTTAAAGAGAGAGAGAGCATTTATTTAACATGCTAAGTGAGGAATGTTGGCCACTTCATAAAAGAAAAAAAAAAGATTATTTTCCTAGATATTTAAATAAAAACTTAAGGGAATCATGTTTATATATGACAGCCTTAGTCTCAGATTAGCTAAAGCAAACAAGCCCACGTATGAAATAATTACATCCACAGAAAGATAAGCATTTACTAAATCTTTGGCAAAAACCAACTTAGAATCCGCCTACCTGAGTTTCCACATATTTGAATGGTGAAAAATACTCAAAGCATCTAATTGGAGGATCAGCAGGGAAACAGGAAGCGGATGCTCTGCCCTGAAGAATTGTGTTTCATTCGCAGTCCTCCTTTGTCACATCCTCATTCCTCTTCCCAGTATACACGGAATCAGTGCTTAACACTTCGACTTAAATGGGCAACATCTTCTGGCGGCTGTTGTTTAACTGGTCACTTATATTCTTGATGTAAATGGTGTCCTCTTCTCTATTTTTTTTAATGTGTATTTATGAGAGAGAGAGAGCAAGGAGGGGCAGAGAGAGACAGGGAGACAGAGGATCCGAAGCAGGCTCTGTGCTGACAACAGAGAGCCCCAACAAGGCTCAAATTCATGAACCTCGAGATCATGACCTGAGCCATAGTCGGATGCTTAGCTGACTGAGCCACCCAGGCATCCCAGTGTCCTCTTTCTTCCTCTTTAAATTCATCTGCTTAGACATAAACCATATTGTCAAGGAGTGTAGGAGCTACATGCCTGCATATTTTGCATCATATATAATGTGTGATATATTTTTGACACACTCTACTTTTTTAATATTTATTTTTGAGAGACAGACAGAGAGAGAGAGTGAGAGAGAGAGAGAGAGAGCACACACATGAGTGGGGGAGGGGCAGAGAGAGAGAGGGAGACAGAGGATCCCAAGTGGGCTCTGTGCTGGCATGGGCTTGAACTCAAGAATTGTGAGATCATGATCTGAACTGAAGTCAGACACTCAACCAACTGAGCCACCCAGGTGTCCCTGACATACCCTACTTCTGAGTCTTTTTTTCTTGAATGAGTCAGAAAGAGGGTGAATGAGTGAGTAATCAGTAGAAGTTAGATAAACAGACTTCGGTTACCAGTAAAATTTGAACAATACCTGTTTATTGAATGCCTGTGACTCAGAAGAACTTCATGGCTGTTGAAAAACAGCTCCTCTAGTGATCAAAAATGCCACCATTGTTTCACAAAGTAAGAGTTTTATTTTAAAGTTTATTTATTTATTTTGAGAGAGAAGGAGGGAAGGAGGGACAGAGAGAGGAAGAGAGAGAACCCCAAGCAGGCTCCTTGCTTTCAGCACAGAGCCTGACTTGGGGCTCAGTGTCATAAACCCATGAGATCACGACCTGAGCCACAATCAAGAGTCCGATGCTTAACTGAGCCACCCACCTGCCCCAAGAATTTTATTGAGAAAGAAATAGAGCCGACTTGGGGTATTCAACAACAAAACAGGAAGGTGAAAGTAATGCCCCCACTTTCCTTGGCATAACCATTTCATTTTTTCTCCACCTCATCGCACCTTGCCCTCTCTCCCAGAAAGACTCCCTTCCTTGGGGAACACATGGAAATTATTCATGTTGTCGGACTGATAATAGGCCCAGCCCATGGAATGCCTTGAGGACCTTTCACATAAATTGACATTTCTAGATTTAAATAAGAGGTTAAGGGAGCTTTCTGAATTGTCACATTAGTTGCAAAACTCAGTACTTTCAACGTAGAGTGGGACTTTTAGTGGAGAGAGAAGCGAAAGATGTCACTATGTATTTTGAATATGGTTTGAGTCACTGTAGACACAGCCAGAGGTCAGGCCCCAAAGTATTTTCACTGCCAGAGGGACAGAACAAGATAACCTGTCTCAAGAAAAAGGAGTCAACAGGGCCTAATTATGTGCTTCTCTTAGAAGGCTATATCATTTACTTCTTCTGGTGGCTTTGACCTATAATTATCACCTTCTTTGTTATGGTCCTTAAGGAGTCCAACTGCTTTGGCCATCCTAATGGTGGTGATCTGAGTAGTGCTGAATGTTTGTTTACATTCCTGAACTTTTGGAAAGCACTTGCTCCCCACACTGTGACCCAGGCAACAGTGACTGATAGAGGAATCCCACTGTGCACTGTTTCTCCTACATTAGGTGATGAGCACTTATGACCATGCTTCTAGCCCGACTTGAATGACAGCCTCTTATTTCAGAACCAGTAAGAACCACAGACCTCTTCTTTTGAAGGCATCTCTAAGTGATGGCAGTTGTAGAGCAATTAAAACAAAGTCTGTGACTTTTTACTTAGCAGATACGATGTTTCTGTTTGCTGCTAATAGCATTATTTTTCTTCAGAGCAGGACAAAATAAAAGATCTGAAAATGTATCTATATATCTATATCTATCTATATCTATCTATCTATCTATCTATATATATATGGTTTATTTTTTGCATAAAGGGTTGAAAATTTGAGTCAGTCATACACACACACACACACACACACACGATATCCCTTCGAGAAAAATCAGTCTGAGAAAGGTATTTCAAGAGAAATGTAAATTAAACAAAAAATGTTTCCCAAGCTTTCTTGGGCTGCAAGTGGCCATTTAGATGAATGCCTTCACCCCTGTGATATTGCCAAATATGCCAATAACAAGTGAAACCTATCTCAGATGTTATTCCTAAACATTTTTGTAAACCGGGGTGGGGGGGGGAGTTTTAAACTATGTGTCTTTATTTTAAGAATTTTAATCGCTAGAAATGTTTAGCTACCAAATAGAAAACACCAATACAATATAATTATATTTTTAATTAGTGAATTTTGATCATGACAAAATTTCTTGTAATGTTCATTATGATGTTCTCTGGTCCAGAACTGGTTAGGTTGTTTCTTCATTGGTATGTATTTTGTATTCTCAGAAAAGTTGTCCGTCTTTCTGACCCACTTAAAAGAAAGGAAAAGAAATGCTTTGCAAGCTACAACTTCACGGGATTTCATCCTGATACTGGTTTTCAACCCAAATACACTTTGATCCATTGTCTTTTGACGCAGACCTCTGATGCCCGAGGAGTGCAGAGCCACGGTACAGCCTGCACAGACATTGACTTCGGAATGCTCCCGGCTCTGTCGGAACGGCTACTGTACCCCCACGGGCAAGTGTTGCTGCACCCCAGGATGGGAAGGGCACTTCTGCAGAATTGGTCAGTATATCTGTTGTGCCCAGGAAAGGCTGGGCACGGGACAGTCCTTAGGAGCTCAAGAACTTACCATCAGCTATTTCTTCTAGAATTATCTACGGCTCAGAATTTAGCCGTTTATAATGTGAATGCTCAGCCTGTTTCTGAACTTGCAAATGAAATCTTTCCCATTCTCTTAATGTAAACAATTCACATACATAAGTTAATCATAAATGTAAAAGACTCTGAAATAATTGAGTCCTTTCAAATGGTGAAAAATGAAAACAGCACAACTAGATCATCTGTACAGGCTCTCAGTCCTAGGTTTGAGATTTCACACCAGCCAATGACCTAGTGTTTGCAAAGCCCCTCTCCAAGTGCCAGCATTTTCCAGACACCCCATAAATGCCCTCCCTAACTTTACTGCCTGCCTTCTTGCTACAGTGCACTAAAAACAGGGTTTTTCAGTGGGTGTTATTAAATAAAAAGGAGAAAACGCAATTATCTAGGGGCACATTATGAGATTTTTTAATTCTTTTTGCCACTCCCTTGTGAACCATCAACTAGGTATGCAGCTGCTCAGAGACAGCAGAAGAGATTTATTCCACAGTTACTCTATCCTTTAACCAGGGATTTCCTCAATTACATGCAATGATGTTTAAATTCTACTTGGTGTGAAGAAAATTAGATAGATTCAGATACCTAGCGTCTAGGATGTATGTGGTGAAAATCCATTTTCGGGAGAATTTTTTTTTTCTTTTTATGTTATCTATATGTGATGATGGATGTTAGCTAAATCTATTGTGGGAAATCATTTTGCAATATATGTAAACCAAACCATCATGCTGTATACCTGAAACTTTTACAGAGAGACATGTCAATGACTTCTCAGTAAAACTGGAAGAGATTTCCATGAGGACACATGCATTTTTAATGCATTTTCAACAACCAGCATATACATATTACTTACAAATATTTCAAATCTTGAAGCCTCTCTTGCCAATGAAAATGTGTTACAAATTCATACTTAATATTATAGTTAATGTGTAAATGTTATTTTTTCTTTATTTGAAACACATATTTGTTCCAAAAACTTCAACCGTAACTTCTCTATATATTGTCTAACAAAACGTAGGCCACATTTACAGTCACATACGCAGTGTACAATTTAAGTTTAAATTGATTCAGCACTAATAACACTACCTGGTTGATTAATACCATGGTTATATATCTAGGAGAGAGTTATCATAATTAAAAGTCTACAGAAATTAGGTAATTACATTAGTTAAAATAGCTGCTTACATTTTATTTACCCATTCTGTCTTCTTTTTCCTTAGTTGACAAAAAAATGAGGATCAGTGTTCAAATGCACAGATATTCTAATTCCTGATAATGTATCTTCATTCTGCCCCCTTTAATGCCTGACAATACCTATTCTCTCTGCTTCTTTTATATGGTGTCCATTCTGTTTTATTCCTTACTTTGCATTTTGCCTGACCTCGTAAGTCACCTCAAGCTATCAGATAACAAATATTTATTGAGTGCCTTCTAGCAACAGTATGTTTAAACTGAGGGTAAACAAATTATTTTAAATGTAGGTGCATTATACATCCCATTATAAATAATGATAATAATAAGTGATGTAAATGAAAATTGGCATTCTTTGAGATAACATGAAGTTTTATTTCAGTAAAGTACTTTAATCTTTCCAGTTATCAGTTTAAAGAGTTTGAATATATAAGATCAGAACCATTTTATAAAATAATCTATTCATGATATTTTTGACCTAAGCAAGAACTTTATTCATATACTAACATAGTTCATCAACCACAAATGTAAAAAAGAAAATCACCTCATTATTCTCTTGTTTCTTTTCCATTTGTCAACCACAGACTCCTGGGTTTTGATTAATGCATTTGAAAAGGTTAAAATAACCCTGTCTCTTGAAAGTATGAAGACACGTGTTCAAGAAATTTGTTTCTGTCTTCGGTGGCTGCACAGCCCACATTTATCCCATCAGTAAAAGACAACTTATAAAACCAATTTTATCTCTCCACCTCATTTTAGCAGTAAATCTTTACATTTCCCACCTATATTGTGGTGGTAAAAATCCTTTTATGAAGAGATTCTGTGTGGAGAGCCACCCTGAAAAGGATTGGCCCGCTGCACTGCCCCAGAAGGGGCCACGAAGTGTAATCAGAGATGAAGCGATGCTGTGCACCCCCTGGGAGCTAAAGGCAGGAGGAATGTAAGGGAGCTGTTCCATCTAACCAAAACTGAGAACTGACCCTTCCTGTATGTTGCCCTGGAGATGCTGAAGCTGCTGCGTCTCCCTCTCAGGCCAGGCCCTTCCCACATTAAGGCCCTGCCCTGGAGAAATGGGAACATGGAGTTACTTGGAAGGCCCTCTGTTGGAAATGCCCTCATGCAGCAGAGATATTTGAAGAACTAAAATCCTCGTTTTAAATAGAGTCAGTTCTGCAAGGGCTTGAAATGGTTTCCCGTGATCTCCGCTTCCCTGGAAATGTCTCCCATTCTCTACTGAGTCCTGGCTCCCACATAACTGTGGGTCTGGAAACCTTCTTTCCTTCTTGTTATTTACTATCTTTTGGATCACTGTTTGACTGGCTACCTCCTTCTTCCCCTCCTTTCCCTTACTCATCAGATATTTGTTGGCCTCGTTACTCGGTGCTGTTTCTGACATGCAGAATGAGAGTGTGATTTTGTCGCTTTTTCTTTTCCTGCCAGCAAAATGTGAGCCAGCGTGTCGTCATGGAGGTGTCTGTGTGCGACCGAACAAGTGCCTCTGTAAAAAAGGCTATCTTGGTCCTCAGTGTGAACAAGTGGACAGAAACATCCGCAGAGTGACCAGGGCAGGTATTCTTGATCAGATCATTGACATGACATCTTATTTGCTGGATCTAACAAGTTACATTGTATAGTTTCTGGGACTGTTTGAATCTTCCTTTCCAATGGGCATTTATTTTTTATCCTGTCATTAAAAAGAAAGACTGTTCTCCTGCTACACACTTCCTGTGATTTCATTTTCTTTTATTAATTTAAAAATAATTTCCAGAAATGTGCAGATCCTGTGTGTGTATGTCGGCACGTTTGTTCACATATGCACATACACACACACACACACACTCACAACCCCTATACGCGTGGTTGCATAACAGATGGGTTTTAAATATATATATTTCCTTGTGTGGGGTAATTTACACAGAAATTCCATTGTAAATTGATAACGGAATTTTTATGTCACCAAAAGAGATTATCTGACTTCCCAGGAATTTTCTGTCTGTAATAGCTAAAGTCAACTTTAATGGAGTTTTGAAACATTACTGTGCAATCTGATGGATCTAATAAAAAAGGCAATATTTTTATATTAAAGGATTATAATGTGAGAGATTGTTTCAGAACTCCCTGATGAATTTCTAAATGGGCGACGATATAAAATTGTAATCTTCATTTGTATCAATGTATCCAATTACAGAATGTTACCCACTTACCTTCTTATTGGCAGAGAAATCCGGTTACTCTAGTTTAATCTCAAGATTGTTTTCAAGCGTTTTATAATTAAATCATAACGGCATATTCTGAAATCAATCTTCCTAAAAGGTCTGCTTTTATTATATATTGTATCTAACAATAGGCACTGGGTTTGTGTTACCTATTTATATTTTTTATTTTATTTTTATAATATAGACATCACCTAGATGAAACATCTTTGCCCTGTCCTGTAAAATACTAAAGTTACATTTTTCACCAACTTAGTTGGAAAGAAGGGGAGGGAGAAAGCAAACAGTCTTTAATGTGCTGTGGATCTAATCTAGCAGTGTGCCCCTGTGCCAACATGTAATCATTAACGACGGATGAAAAAGCAAGAAAACAGCCAATCCTTATAAAATTCCAGCATTAAACATATGTAAAGTGCTTTTCACCATAGCAAGACTGTCAGAGTATATGTGATTAGAACGTTGCAGATTTCACACTGAATGAAACTCACTGGAGAAGAGCTCACTCGTTTCTAACAAATCTTGGCTATGTAAGCTTAAAATACTAATTCTTGCCAAATATGAGTTTTAATGTATATGTTCCTTTTAAGACCTCAGTGAAAATCCTCTTTGGTTAATGTATGAATAAATTTCTATAAATGTTCTGTTCAGGTTTTTAAAGAAATGCCATGATCTAATTTAAAACTGCAAAAAGTCTGATAGACATTTTTCTTACTGGTTTTTGAGGCCAGCTCTCCACATTTGGATTGTAACAAAATCATAAGGCCTCTTTGCACTACTGAGAAAGCATCTATCGTGACGTGCACACACCCGCTATGGGTTGTCCTTCTGTAAACATCTGTTCTTCCAGAATCTAAATTGTAGACTAGTATAGAATATGAGCACAGGCTGACTTTCCAAACCCACTCCTTACCTTTGGGAATATGAACCTCAATTAAAAAGAATAAAATCGGGTAACTAGTATTTCTCTATTGTTTTAAAGTGAGAGGTTTGTAATTAAAGCACAGTGAGCATTTATGTAGAAAGGTTGGTTAAGTACACTGCTCTTGTCTTCCATATATGATTGCTTAAGTTTCAAGTGACCTCATGCCAAATGGAAATGGGTTGAGAAATCTTGGTTCAGTGCTTAGTGAACAATAGCCTGCATTAAAAAGTGCATGCATAATTTTGCACAATTTAGATTCAATTGACAGTCTATTCAAAGAAGTCTCAGGATTAAATGAGCATGGAGACCAAATTGCCCTCTTACCCCAGAAAAGGGGTGGTCCCTTCTAGTCACACTAACACTTCATTGGCCCAAGAGTGTGACAAATCTTGCAATGAACCTGCAGTAGCCCGCATCTGGAGGTTAATAGCAGTCTTTTGTCTCCTTTGCTTTCTCTTCATAGCCCTTTTACTGAATTCCATCACAGAAAGTTTTACAATTAAAAAAAAAATGTCCTGACAACCATTTTTGTAAATGGACCTTACCATCTAATCGTCCCTTATTCAACGTGGGTGACATTAACAAAATGTGAACTTCTGGTGAGGGAGCCAGCTGTCTAAATCTGTCAAATTGTGCAGTTTTATTACACATTCTCCTGTTCATAGTTTCACTGAAAACAATAAGGATACTGCTATATATTCAGCAAAATCTGAAAAATCCAGGGTTTCTTCTTACACACTTAATCTTTCCATCTCTTCCAAAAGAATCTTTCCAAACGAAAAGGTGTTATATTGCCACTAGTCCTACTGTTTAAAAATATCTATATTAAATTGACCAGACCCAAACGTTTACACAGTCCTTTCCCAAGTGAAAGAGTTTCAAATGTCTTAGAAAAACATATGTACCCCAGGTGTCACTGCCTTTTCTATTGTGAATCATTAGAATAAAAGGCTAAACTCTTCTAAAAGCGAAGATAGCAAGATCCATGGATATTAAACCCGAGCAAAGAAAGTCAAGTCGTTGGAGCCATTTCTTTTTGTTCTTGGGAGAGACGTAAATAGCGGTGGCTAATTGATGGAGACATATTTTAAACTCAGTGATCATTTCAAAAAAATCTTTTGACCTTTCTTTTTTCCAGTCAGATTTTTAAACTGTGACTGGAGAATTCTCTTGAATGATACATGATAGGCAGGTAGGAATTGGTTAAAAGTATGAGCTAGGGAAAAAGTTATTGTTTTGTCCTGTGAATGGCAATGTCTACTTGGTTCTGGAAGCACACAATCAGAATGCAAAAAATTATGTCCTTGGTATGAGTGTAGATGTGTGAGATAAAGCTAAAATAAAGAAATGGAAAAATGTATATTATTACCCCTTTGTCCATTCTGGACCTTAAGCTTTGGGTGTCCATTTAATGTGAAACGCTGTTATGGAAGTTATAAAGGGTTGGGAAAAAAAAAAAACTTTCTACCATGGCTTTGGCCAAACTCTTGTCCTGGTTAATAGAACCCTGCTTTCTGGCCAGTTATTTAAGGTAATGAGAAGAAAACTGAATTGGCACATCATTAAACTGAAAAGAAAAGAAGAGTTAAAAAAAATAAGGTGTGCGATGATAAAAAGTTCCATCTATACCTTTTCTTCTTGGAATTTTGTTTCGGTGTGGCTATTGTAAAATATAGGTCTTATTCTTTCACAAAGAATACTCAGAAGTTTTCTCAGATTATTGGACTATCTCATAAAGAAAGAGCAGAGAAACATACACATACAACATAGACGCACGACCTGAATAGAAAACCATTCTCTTTTTCATTTATATACTTCAGAGCAGGTGCCTCTTCTCTATTGATTTCTTTGAAAATAATTACAGCCCAATGTATTAACAACCTTAATATGTTTCTTTTCGGTATTATTTTTTAATCTCTGAATCATAAACTGTATAATAAGCCTACCAGGTATGAAATATGAGGTTAGATGCTACATCCAGGGTCTTTCAAAGCATACATTAACTTAAACTTAATTATTAGTCTAACATTCTTAGCTCTGAAACAGAAAAGAGAAAGCAAGACCAAATTTTTAAGAGGAAAAATATGTATACCCTAGGCAGATGTAGTTGGCCGATTGATATATTAAAGTTTCTGAGCGTCTCTTCCATTTCTATCGGTTTTGACTAAACAAACATGTCTTCAGTAGTACACCCATAATGAAGATGTCCTGGGGTAGATAGCTATTGATTTTGCTCATTATGACCTTTGTTTTCCTGAAAAACACCCTCTCCCAATGTCACATGTGCTCAGACTCTATCATGAAGAACAGTAGACAAATATGAATATATTAGATCGACCTATTACAGTTGTCGAAAAAAATAACCAAAAGGATAAATGACTACAATCCTGGATGCTCCAGCTTGGCTTGTGTTCCATCATAGATACAGGAAAACACAAAGAATACCCCAGTCAAGAGCTTGAGCTAACAGTAGTAAAAGTTAGTAGCTATTTCCTAGTCAGGCATGACCATCTGTATGGAGTCTGTTTTGAAGATTATTCCAAATCTCTCCTTTCCCCACCTCTGGGTTGAGACTTGAACTTGCAGAGAAATCAGACCAAAGTTCCATGCCCAGAAAATGTACATATATCTGTATCCGTGCTAGGAAGTTAGTGAGCCTATTATTGTGAATACTTTCAGAAAGGCCCTCTTCAGAATATCCTAAAGAAATACGTTTGCTATCTTACGTTCTTTCTCTTCATCACTCTAACACAAATTAGTCATACCTCCAATAATTAACGATGTCAGAGAAGGTGGACACTGAATAATAGAAGCATTTTGATATGAAAAATACTAAAACCATGACCTTAAAATCTGCCAAACACTAATCCTAGCCAACTTCAACACTTCTGTCTCTTAAATATCTTCTCGTAAGGTTTAAAATTGCTTTAAAATAAGTGTTTAGGACAGTGAGCTGCATTCAAGACAGCACGAGTGCCATTTTCTTGTCCATCATAGTGGTACCCTCCCTAGCTGATAGGAAGAGATGTATTCATTTGTCAGCTCAGCACTTTTCTTAAAATCTCCAATTAAATCTGAACCCAGGAGATGCCCATCATTTACCTTGCTTTCTTTTGTATAGGTCATATATAAGCAGATTGAAAAAATAAAGAGTAAATAATGGATTCCTGGTATCCACATAAAGCCTTAGGTCTAAAAATTGTTAATGCTTTTTTTTTTTTTTTGCCAGATTACACACTGACTTACCACAAAAAAAAAAAAAAAAGATATCAATTCAACATGAATTCTAACCTATTAGAATTTGCTCATGTATATCACAGTCAGACATCTAGTTTCAGTAAGGATATTTTTTTGCATGTGTCAATTATATATTACTTAAAATCAAAATATATGTATATTTTATATATACATGCAAATTAACAAATGTTTGGTGGGTTATCTCAATTGACTATAATATGTTAAGTTAAAAAAAACACATTTTTAGCACATAGGATTGAAAGAACATAACATTAACAGTGCTGTAAAATTCATAATGGATAAATTTACAATAAACTTTGTCTTCATAGTTAGAAACTAATTCCAGTACATTTCTCTTTGCACTGACGACTAGCCAATAGTTTCCATTCATATGAACAATGTGTGATCAGGTTTGGTGTAGTCTATGCCCAGAATGTATGTTGGGTGTTTACCCCATTCTTAAAATCTGAGACATGACTTTTCCTAGAATAAGTTAAGATTACATGTATAGTAGAACCTAATACTATTAATACATTCTATTCATAATACTATTATTGAGAAATTAAATTGACAGCCTTATGAGAATCAGGTGCTCTCCGTATCTCATATCCACAGGACATTTTTGGACATGCATTTCACCAAGAACCACATAGTAACAAGATAAATGATATGAAGGTACTATGGAATTTGGATGGCTTGATTCCCTAGGACATATTAATTTGAAAGAAACCCATCTAATTAAAATGAAAAAATTATCAAATCATTATCATCAATAAGCATAAAAGAAATCTGAAAAAACAAAACAAAACCCCTGTGTCTTCCTTGGCTTTATCTTTATGATTAATTTAGTCCAGTTTTAAAGAATAGTTAGCTTTCTTATTCTTCTAACGTGTTTTCGTTCTTCTAGCTGTTCATTTTCCTTTAGGTTGTTGACAAGTAACGAATCCTTGCCTGAATTTCTGTTAGGACGTGGAAAGCTGTGAGAACAAGTGGTAAAGGCAGGTACATGTTTGAGGGAGCAGAGGTAATATAGGTACTAGTTGGGATTTGCATAAATGTTCTTCTGAAGGGTAATAGGCAAAGTCATTGGCTCAGATAATCCCTCTAAATTTGACTTAATCTGATTTATTTAACCAAGTTATTAAAACATTCAGTTCTCTTTGATCAATCCTCTATTATTCAGCTACCTTTCCATTCATTAACTCCACAAATATTTATTGAAGTGCCTGGAATGATTATGTGCTATAGAAAAGGCAAGGATGTTTACAATGGGGGATTGTGAGCCCAGTGGGTATGATGAACATGTTTGAAGCAAAAGACAATAACCAGTCACACCCAAGCAGCTCCAATTCAGCTCAACTTAGAGTCCAGCAATAATAGTACAGATGGCCTAAAGTACATCTGTGTGTATCTGTACGTGTGCACACACCCATGTATATATATATTTATCTATCTGTACAAACACTACATATGTATACACACTATCTATGTAATATATAATATATGTATAATGCATATAAATTCTAACAAGTGTATTTGTGTTATCTTTAAAATAGAACGATTGTATCTTAAAGTGGTAAATGCAGAGAATTGGATTTTATTGTTGATCTGTGGATTTAATGATTTTTAGGTGAAAAGGATGTTTAAGTGTACAATTTCTTTTCTTAATTTAATATATTTATGTAAATGCATGCCTGAAATTTGGTTAGATTGGCTGTGTTTTGTGTCCTTTAACATGATCAAATGTATTAAACTTTATCTTATGACCTGATATATATGTGCTATTCTAAAATTCTTTTTTATTTTAGTATTCAAAATTTTTCCTAAATATTCAGAATGGTTATATAAATGCTTATTTTTAAATATTCTGTACACAAACTACTTCTTTAAAATATGCTTTCCTGTTGTCACTTTTCATGTTCTAATTTTAAATTTTTATTCCCCAAAATATATGCCAATGTTAAGGGTCAGTTTCATTGCATATATATACATATATATATGTATATATACGTATATACATATATATGTGTATATACGTATATATACATATATATATGTATATATATGTATATATAATATGTATATGTATATGTATATATATGTGTGTGTGTGTATATATATATATATATATATATATATATATATATCAGATGGCTATAAGAGGTTATGTTGATTCAAATTTATTCTACATTGTAAATAGTTTAAATCTGATCCCTTTAAGTCAGTAAGAATTAATAAGTGAAAAATGTAAAAGAGCAGTTGAGAGTACTGAGTGCCCAAATTGAAAGGAAGAAGTATATAGAAGGGGAGGGACATGAGAAAAGATGATTGCAGATACCCCAAAACTTGCCATTTTGCCTCCAATTAACCCTATCAGGAGTATTTATATATATCGTCAGATATGGTATTTTGAACATAAATTTTAAATCTACCAATATTCTTTTTTTTTTAATGTTTTATTCATTTTTGAGAGACAGAGACAGAGCACAAGCAGGGGAGGGGCAGAGAGAGAGGGAGACACAGAATCCAAAGTAATCTCCAGGCTCTGAGCTTCCAGCACAGAGCCCGACATGGGGCTCGAACCCATGAACCGCGAGATCATGACCTGAGCCAAAGTCGGACGCTTAACCGACTGAGCGAGCTACCCAGGAGCCCCATAATCCACCAATATTCTTTAGAAGAGCAAAATGATTTCATCTGGGTCTCCTTTCTTCCTGAATAAATACATCTCTTTGACTCATTGAGAAGAAAAGCTGTTTCTCCATAAGAAATCATTATTTCTAAGAGAATAAAAAGTGTTATAAGGTGCTTATTCATAGGCAGAATCCCTGGGATCAGCTTAGTCTCTAAAAGTTTCAAGTTAGGCAAAATCACTCCATGAAAAGTACCCTTTAGTTCATTCCACATTGGCTGGGGAGCACCAGAATTCTGTCTTCCTCAGGCACTGCACTTCTAGGTCTTAGCGTGTGTCCCCACAGTTTAGCCCTTAATCACCCTGTGTTTCCTGTGCATGTCTGGTCTTCCAACCAGATCATAAATCTCCTGAGGGCATCTTCTACCTTTGTAATCCCTGACAGAGCAGCTCCTGCATACTTGCCTTAAGGAAAATAATAATCATACGTATGTAACAGCCTAGAGACGCAACTGGTTTTTTGCTGTTGCTAATCTCTCTGGGTTCCCTCGCTCTCCCTTGATTGGCTTCTCAGCTCTGCAATCACCAGTGTAACCAATTCCCCCACATTCAATTTCCTTTGTTGTAAACACTTGTGATGGTTTCTGTTTTCCTTTTTTAGAACATGATACATGTATTAATTAGAGTGCTTTAGACACAGACGAGAAGAGAGAACATAGTGGAATTACGAAGGGACACGATGAGATCTCCTGTAAGAGAACACATTCATAATTCATTGCCTTCAATCCCAATGTAATCACAGGAAGATGAAGTCAGAGAGATCTTACCTGGAAACCTGATACAAACCCTTAAATTATTTAGGCAGCTGCCAATGGAAAAGGCATTCCCACAGTTGTCATTAAGAATTTTCATACCTCATGGGGTGCCTGGATGGTTCAGTCAGTTAAGCATCTGACTCTTGATTCGGCTTGGGTCATGATCTCATGGTTTGTGAGTTTGAGGCCCGCATTGGGCTCTGCGCTGACAGATAGCTCGCTCTCTCGCTCTCTGTCTCTCTCTCTCAAAATAAATAAACATTTAATAAAAAAGAATTTTCACACCTCACATATGTACTATCAAAAGTATCAGCTCCAAAAACAAACAAACCAAAACAAAATCTATCAGCTTCTAGTTTTGTCCAGGAGTCTGATAGCTAATTCGAGAGATAGTTTTATGAATTTGCTTCTTTATGCTCATTTTATATATATATATAATATATATATTATATATATATATATAATATATATATATACATATATACATATGTATATATAATATACATATATATATATACACATATATATACATATATATATTTAGACTAATATACTATTTCCAAAGGAAGATAGCAGCTATGCTTAGTATCTCATAGAAAAGGTACAGTTTTTCCTATTTGGAGTTCCAAAGAGGTCTCTCTGGAGATTAAAACCTACCATCATTCAAAGATGAGAAGATAAAAGGGAGAAAAACAACTTGGATGAAATCTTTCTTCTGCATTTCCATAATTTAATTTATGTTTGATTTCTCTATGACATTTTCTAATGTTAAAACCAACAGAATTTAAAAGAGGAAACAAGGGGCCAGGAAGAGGGAGGGAGAAGCCTGGGTACCTCCTGACTATAAAACTCATTCTTCTTGGGAATATGCCCACATCAGAAACTACTTGAGCTCACTCTTGTAACTTAAGAAGATGTTGTCAGATCCTTTTGACATATTTACAGCCTTATAATTAAAACTACTTGATGCAAAATCCATGTGCTTTATGTAAAGCAATGTATATTATCATAGACACTCTGTTCTATGATCTACAGCTACCAAAGCCATGTATTCCAGGTAGATTGTCAGGAACCCCGGACGAGAGCTGTGAGATATGGATCCTGGTCTTGTATCTACACCTAATTAGCCAGGTGATATTGCATAAATCTCTCGCTGCACCAGGACTCAGTTCCTTATGTAAGGTTCCTTCCAGCTAATAACTCTAATACAACTAATGCTGTAACAAGTATTTCTGTTAATATTACTAATCCGAGAATCCATGTGGGTGACAGATTTGAAATTGGGAAATCTTAGATAGGAGTCTGTTAACTACTCCATTTCTTTTCTCTTTTTTTAAATGTTTTTATTTATTTTTGAGAGAGAGAGAGAGAGAGAGAGAGAGAGAGAGAGAGAAAACGAGCAGGGGAGGGGCAGAGAGAGAGGGAGACACAGAATCCGAAGCAGGATCCAGGCTGTGAGCTGTCAGCACAGAGCCCAACTCAGGGCTCGAACTCACAATCGGTGAGATCATGACCTGAGCCAAAGTGGGACGCTTAACCCACTGAGCCCCCCAGGCGCCCCGATATTAACTAATTTTTAAATAAATTCATTTTAATCTTAGCTAGCTGGACCACACATTAAAATTCCTTTTCAAAGATTTCTTTTCCACAAACTTTCTACAACTTACTATTCTCTTACCAATAATGCACACCCTTCCTTGCCTTCTTCTCATATATGGTCATTTTCTTCCCTCCTTATCGTTCATATCTATCTCTATATATATATTAGAATTCTAATATATATATTCCGTCTATATATATATTCTATATATATATTCTATATATTAGAATCCCTTAATTCTTAGTGAACACTAATAAGTAAGCAATTGTGGACCAACAAATTTATAAATGCGTTTTATAATACCTAGAAGCATACGCCCTTTTAAATAGTACAGTCTTTCAGTGTGGCACAAGACATGGTTGCTAACAGTCCTAAGTTTATCTTTAGTTTCTCAGCAATAGGAAGACAAAAGTAGACAAACCTATGTTCAGTGGTCAATGTTTTGGTGTTTTATCTTGCTTGGAAAATGATCCAGATATTTAATGAAATTCCAACATTTAATTTAACTTAGCAAAACCCGACAGTTTCAAGTTACCAAAAAAATCTGTGGAAGCTCCTTTTTTTTTAAGTACACATACCATAAAACATAATTATTGTGCCTAAAAACTCTTATTCCATATTTGTCGATCTAAATCATTTGTTCCCAACAACTATGTTTACATTACTCACAAAAACTTTGAGACATTGGACAAGGTAGACACTATCTCAAGTGGATTTTCTTGCTAACAAATTTTGAAACAGAGATAACATGAATTAATTTGACTAATAAGCCCAGGGAGAATCAGTTATTTATTGGCATTATATTTAATGCTGATAACTGTGGGGACAACTGGGTGCCTCAGTCTGTTGGCTGTTGGACTCTCGATTTGGGCTCAGGTTATTATCCCAGGGTTGTGGGAACTGAGCTCCACATCGGGCTCTGTGCTAGGTGTGGAGCCTGCTTAAGATTCTCTCTCTCTCCCTCTGCGCCTCTCCTCCACATGTACTCTCTCTCTCTAAAGTTAAAAAAATATATGCTGATAACTCTGAAGACACGCCATTTTTATTAAACCAACAACTTAAAGGAGATTTTATTTATCAAAGATTATCTCCAATCATGTGAACTCGAAAAATATTTGGATTAGTTTACTTAATTTATATAAGCGCTTTTTTTCTTTAAACCAATTAAATAAAGCTCTTTACAAATTAATTTTGCCAATATAATCCAGACATAGAAAAATATCACATATCTATCACATACATAACATACAAATAACAGAGATCTTCTAGCTTTTGTTTAAGAAATTTTGGGGGCGCCTGGGTGGCTCAGTCGGTTGAGCGTCTGACTTCGGCTCAGGTCACGATCTCACGGTTTGTGAGTTCGAGCCCCGCTTCGGGCTCTGTGCTGACAGCTCAGAGCCCGGAGCCTGCTTCGGATTCTGTGCCTCCCTCTCTCTCTGCCCCTCCCCTGCTCATGCTCTGTCTCTCTCTGTCTCAAAAATAAATAAAACATTAAAAAAATTTTTTTTAAGAAAAAAAAAAATTTTTGGCCATGCCTCAGGTATGTTGGATTTAGGCTCACCTTAACGACCTCATTTTAACTTGATTACCTCTGTAAAGAACTTTTCCTCAAATAAGGACACATTCTGAGGTACTGAAGGTTAGGACTCTCACATACACATTTTGTGAGGGTGACACAGTTCAACTCATAACCCCGCGCTCCACAAATGTCATCGGACTTACTGAGGTCTCATTTTCGTTATCTTAAGGCAGAGCTTCTCAATCTTCAGTGGGCCTCTAGTCACCGGGGGGCTTTGCTAAAATCCAGATTCTGATTCAGTAGGTCTGGGGTGGGGCCTGAGATTCTATATCTCTAATAAATTCCTAGGTAATGCTAATACAGCTGGTACGTGTCCCATCCCACACTTTGAAGGGCAAGGATCTAAAGCCTGTTTTATAGGTTTATAGGCTGTTTTAACTACAAGGCCAGAATCGTAATACTGTCCTCGATGGAAACATGGCTCTGCCTCCAAAAGGGAACCGAGGATGTGTCCTATATCTTAATTCCAGGCCTGTGCTTCATTGAGTAGAATGTACACAGGAGCACAGAGCGAATATTTGTGCGTGGCAGTTGGTCATCCTCATGGTGTGAAGCTGGGGCTGCTTGCTGCTGGTAACACAGCTGCTGTTTTCATTTCAGCAATAGCATCATAATTGCACAGCTACGATGTTTTCAGGTACGCTGGAATTCATCTACCTGTTCAAAATAAACCTAAACTGGGTTGCTAAAGCAATATGTAACCATAAACAAAATATATGCTAGTTCTAAGCTATGCAAATTGTGCCAAGATAGTAGGTAGTCATAACAGAAAGCTGTGAAAGACTCCTATCAAGAGAA
Organism: Panthera onca; assembly: GCF_046562875.1. NCBI lineage: Eukaryota > Metazoa > Chordata > Mammalia > Carnivora > Felidae > Panthera > Panthera onca. The sequence goes on from NC_138342.1 coordinate 122,814,778, forward strand.
AAATATTTTTAAAGGAAAATATCACTGTGAATAGATATATTTAAATGAAGATACAGACTTGAAAAAGTAGAAAATCACTTTATCTAGAATTATGTCAATTCTTGGTAGAGAACTTTTGGAAGCAACTTTTAATGCTGCTCACTATAGAACAAGACATACCATCTGATTCAAATATTTATGCACTTAAAAAAATTTTTTTAACATTTATTTATTTTTGAGAGACAGAGAGAGACAGAGCACGAGAAGCGGAGGGGCAGCGAGAGAGGGAGACACAGAATCCAAAGCAGGTTCCAGGCCCCCAGCTGGTAGCACAGAGCCTGATGCGGAGCACGGGGCTGCAACCCACGAACTGTGAGATTATGACCTGAGCTGAAGTCGAATGCTTACCCGACAGAGCCAGCCAGGTGCCCCTATTTATGCACTTTTTAGAGCAGGGGCTGCCCAGTAGAACTTTCTGTGATGATAGAAATGTATTCTGTCTGCAGTGTCCAATACAGTAGCCACTAGCCAGCCACATGTAGCTATCAAACACTTGAAATGTGTGACTGCGGAACTGAATGTTTAATTTTATTTAATTTTAATTAAATTTAAATTTAAGTTACCAGTATGAAAATAGAGTGTCTCCTTCAAAAACCAGACCTAAAGGCAATTCAGAGAGTTCAGTTTATATGTGTTGGTGATGTGTTTGTTTGATAATCCCTTATATATAATCCACACTAAAATATTTCACATTCCCTCTGACTTTGTTATGTTTTGATCCCATAGCTTATTCCAAATAGTATACTGTACTCTTACAGTACTAAAGAGTACTGTATAGCCTTTGCTCTGAAATTTTTTACATTGGCTTTTGACCAAAACCAATAAAATTTTTAACTCTAGGTATAGTTTTATAGTACAGTTAAAACCATTATGCATGTGTGGAAACTATGCACTGTAATAATGTGTACGCACATCTCTGAGTATACAGATGAAGAATAGCACCATATACATAGAATGTTGGTGGACACAAGTGATAGTGGCTGACTCTTATCATATGCCAAACTTCCCAAAGTACAGACAGAGGAACCAGGGGCATGGGAGTGCCCCATGTGCCTTTATTTTTAGTTCTATAAAATTCTCCTGGAAGAGAAGAATTTTGGAGCCATAACCAACAACATTCAGAGAGCACAAATCAAATCCATTAGGCTGATTCAGTTCTAACAATTTTACCACATGCAACCTGAAGTCAACTGTGAAGCATGAACAATAAGGTACAGTTAAGCATAATGTCAGGGGCCCCCCAAAAAATGAAAAAAAAAAGATCTTTTCCTAAATGGAAGTAGACACAAAAGGCATAAGACAGTAGCAGTTCAGCTCAACCATGTGGAAGTAAGTGCGGGGTAAAAGTAATAACATCTAATACTTAGTGCTATGTGCCAGGCACCTATTCTAAGTACCATAAAGAACTATGAAGGGTCTGAGATTTCACTCTACTTAGAAGCTAACAAATTAGGCTGTCACAATTTCATAAATGCTGGCAGAAGACATGAAACTCCTGGTTCAGAGACAAAGGACAGTTTATTACTCAAAACAATAACCATAACCAACATCCAGTTTTCTGAGCCCCAAATTTCATAAAGTAACACAAAAGGGGCCAGGTGCTACTTGCACACACAGTGGGTTCAGTTGCAGAAAAGGAATTTCGAGCTTAGGAACACCAACCCTTTTATGATGAACAGTAGGCAAAACTACCTGATCTTTGCATTAGAGGGAGAAGCTACTTCTGTTTTCCAAGGCTGTTTGCTATGTAAGCATCCTTGAAAAGATAGTTCAGAACAAAGGCATTCAGTGCTTCTGCTTTATAAGATATACAGAAACACAAAAGACCCATGAAGAATTGTCATTCGATGAGCATTTTACAAATATGAACTCACTTAACCTCCTCAACAACCATGTGAGGTAGGTATTCTTTCACCATTTCATACATGAGGAAACGGAGGGATACAGCATTCTCGTAGCTATTAAGAATATTAATATCTCATATTAAGCTATGAGAATTTGAACCCAACAATCTGTCTCTGGGAATGGCATTGTCCAACAAGATTATTACATAAGCCCTGTGTATCACTTAAATTTTTCTAGTAGCCACATTAAAGAAGTAAAATAAGAAATAGGTGAAGCTATTTTTAATAACATATTTTATATAAATCCATGTACCCAGAATATTATTTCAACATGTAATCAATGCATAAATTATTAATGAAATATTTTCTATCCTTTTTTATACTAAGTCTTTGAAAACCAGTGTGTATTCCACACTTACAGTGCATTTTAATTCAGGCATGAAATTTTTATCAAAACTACTTGACAGTTGAAAAAGTAGATTCACATACCCCAGTTGTTCCAGGCATACTTAAATGCTTCTAATATCTGGACCAAGTTTTTACAGGTAAACCAGTCAGGATTAAGCAAATTAAACATTCACTTCTTCAGCCACAGTAGCCACATTTCAAGTGCTCAATAGCCATGCCAGGCTAGTGGCTCCTATATTGAACAGAATAACTTTAGAGCCTGTAGACATAAACTCTGTGCTCTCCTGCCTCCCAAAGAAAGTGCATTAAAAATGCACAGAATTGTAACTTAATTCTTTGTTTTTCTATTTTAATTGTTTAACAAAGTCACAGTTGTTTATTTAATTATGCATGCCCTGCAGGTTGTGAGAGGAGCCAAGAGAGGGGACAGTGCAGTGTGGAGAATCAGAGCGCAGGCTCACAGACAGACTCAGTCCGATCCATCGCTTCTCAGCACTTCCTAGCTGTGTGACCATAAATATATTCCCTGACCTCCTGAAGCTCCAATTTATCTTTAAAGTAGGGCAATAATAGCCCCTCTGAGGACTAAACGAAGCCATTCACATGAAGGGCCTGGCCCAGTGCTTGGCACATGGTTCATGTTAATAAATGTCAGTCATTATTTGGTAACTAGAGAAAATTTAACATGAGACCAAAAGTGTTTAATAGTACCTCATTTTAAGATGCCCATTTGCTTCCTGGAGGGAGGCCTTTCTCCCTCAGCTGTGCAGCCCAATGTCACCCTCTAGTGCCAAAAACCTTGAACAGCAGGCATCACATACCAAACTTGCAGAACACCAAGCTCTGAAAGAATGTGTTCGTTTCTTCAACTTCAGATGCTGTATCTGACCTCGATCCCCCAGTCCCAATCCCCAGTCCTGTTAATTAGTATTCTGTCTTTTGGGCCAGTGTTTCTCAAACTTTAATGTCCTTTCTTACCAGTTACCTGGGGGATCTTGTGAAAAGCAGTTTATCCACTAAGTATGAAGTGGAACCTGAGAGTCTACATTTCTAAGCAGATTCTGACTCCAGTGTTGCTGCCCCATAGACTCCTCTTTGAGCAGCAACACTTCAGGAAATCCTATTTATCATTTCAGCTCTTTTGAAAGTAGCCTCCACATTGTTAGAAGAAAAAGACCCAGGATTAAACTAAATGTTGTCTTCTTTCTCCTGTAAACATGCACAAAAGGGAAAGCCTTAACTGAATACTGAAGCTGAAATACACCTGAATTTTGGATGTATTGGATGGCTTCCAAGAGGGCAACAGTGCTCTTCCAGGGGGAGTGCCTCAGCACATGGGGGTGGACGGGCTACTATGGCAATTCTTGTTATACTCCTTTGACTTCAGAATGTAATTCAAGATCGTGCACTATTCTAATTGGAAATCTATGAATTAATGATGACGATATAAATTAATCTGTGTTCGGGGTGCCTGGGTACTTCACTTCAGTCAGTGAAGCCTCCAACTCTTGGATTCAGCTCAGGTCATGATCTTATGGTTTGTGCATTCGAACCCCACATCAGGCTCTATAGAGCTGACAACGCAGAGCCTGCTTGGGATTCCCTATCTTCCTCTCTCTCTCTCTGCCCCTCCCTCTCCCTCTCTCTCACTCAAAATAAATAAATAAATTTAAAAAATAAATATACAATTAATTAATTAATTAATCTGTGTTTCTAGTTAGAAGCCCAAGGTAATTTGAACTAGATAATGGCATGATGGTGGAGTTGCTGGACGAGCACTGGAAATTAAGTCAGAAGCCACTGATCACTGTGGTCTTTCCAATGTCTTATTCAAGAGACACTGAATGATTAACATTTGGAAGACATCATGATCTATATTTATTTCAATTTTTTTTTAACGTTTATTCATTCTTGAGAGACAGAGACACAGAGCATGAGTGGGGGAGGGGCAGAGAGAGAGAGAGGGAGACACAGAATCCGAAGCAGGCTCCAGGCTCTGAGCTGTCAGCACAGATCTGGACGTGGGGCTCGAACCACGAACTGTGAGATCATGACCTGAGCTGAAGTTGGACACCCAACCGACTGGGCCACCCAGTCACCCCTATCTATACCTATTTCATATCTGATAAAAATGGATATAAAGATAATTGCCAAATTTCTGCAAACATTAAACAAGATAACATAGTGAAAGTCCTTTGAAAATAGTGTTCCATGGATATAACTGCAATTCATTTGAAGTCTGACTGACAAAACTGGCCCAGCATCTCTTTAGTATAATAAACAATACTGTTTTTTGTCTTTTTTTTTTCTGGTAAGGAGAAAAGGGGGAGGGGGTTTGGAATTTATTTAAATCTGTCTATCCATTTTTCTAAAAACTTACTGAGATTACAATGACTTCATTACTCCAAATTTCTAGGTATTTGCATTGCCTCCCACAATGTGACTGCCAAATTAATGATAATATTTATTCTCATTTTGTTTTCAAACATTTATTTCTGATGATGAGTTTCATACACTACAATGTAGTCATACTTTGTTGGTAAGTTTGCTTGTTATCTAGCTGGACTCACTATGTTACCAACTTTGGTAAAAACACAGCCCACAGGATTTTTCAAAGGCATGCTGAATATCAAATACAGCAATCACACGGCGGGGAGGGGGGTTCCATAGCATTTATCTCACAAAGCATTGTGATATTGTTCCGGACATGAACTCACACGTCGTACCTACTTTCAACCTCCTCCCGACACAGATACATGTGAAAACTGACCTCTATACTTCCTTGTTTCATTATAGGAAATTATCTGATTTGTTTCTGTTGGCTTCTTAGAAGCTTGTTTTAAAGTATTTCATTTCCACTCATTTTGAGTTAGGCTCTCCTATTAATGTGCTTGTAATTGAGCCCTCTACAATACTAGATATCAAAAAAACCACATTCATATCAATGTATTATACTTACTACAATGTAAAGGGAGAAAGGGAAGTTTGGTTACCAAAGTTTCAGAAAAAATATGAAAACAAAATAAAGCCAGCCCTACATTTCTATTATGAGAGAAAATCAAAGAAAGAAGGTAGGAGAATGGAAGAAAGGAAGAAATTTGGAGGTTTCCTTCCTATACACTTTCTCTCACATTTACACTATAGAACCTGACTTTAGGGCCAGAAAATACAGAACTAATCACAGAGGGCATTAAGAATGCTTACAACAATGCACCTAGTGACAAATAGTTACTGAAGACTAGTCCAGGCCCTGCTGGGAAGACAAAGGTGTAGAGGGCAAGTTTTTTTTTCTCAAAATGCTGAGAACGTGGGAGGAAAGACAAGATCTAGACATAAAAGATAACATATGTGTCTACAGTATTTACCTGGCAAAGCCAATTTTTTGGTTTAAATCCAACCCACTTTGGTTATTTACCTAAGGCCTGTGTTTGGAGCCTGGGTCAAGAGAGGATGGTGAGATCTTGTGTCACAATTAAAATTCCAGATGAGATTTCCACTTAGTCCATTAAATGAACCCAGCATCATTTGTCACTCTGGGCATTGTTAAATTTCCCATTTCCCACTTCCCATATGCAGGCTGACTGGACCCCTGGGTCAGCCGTACAACCTTGCCACCATCACTGTTTCATAAGCTCTGGCTTCCAGGCTCTTTGATCAGCCTGTCTATTCAACTCCAGTTCAGGAAGGATCGTCTTCTTTTCATTATTGTGTTCATGATCTACCTCACCAGAAGCAGAGATAGCCACAACAAAATACATAGCCAGATTCAGAAAAGTTTATTTGCAGGCAGGTAGCCTGGGCCAATAACAGTATGGCATTATCATACTGCTCCAAACATAATATATTTAGGTCATGTTCTATGAAGTTAAATTTCCTAACAAAAAGATACAACCTGGATATATCATAGTGCCATAGAAGCAAAGCCAGATTATGGAGCTTCTAGAGATTAGAACTTGGTACTGCCGGTCTTACTTCATTATCCAGTTTGCTTCTCTCCTCATTATAAAAGAAAAACAGCAATGCTGATATTTGTAAGGAATCTTCATCTGAAAACCACCATTACTCTTCCTTTAGGAGACAAAGTGCATTTTGTGTATGAAAAAAAGCAGTTTTGAGATTGCCCCCAAAAACTATACTTAGAAAACTTTGACTGGACCTATTCAATCTCAATTCCACTTGTCCCCCAATCTCTTTCCAAGGGATTTAACAAAACACTGGAGGCATATGTAGTGAAAGTTGAGCTAATTACGGGCAAAAACTTAAAGGGAGCCCAAAATGTTCAGCAAGTAGTTCCTACCCAGATGTAAACAATCATATGGAAAGCCAATCAGTAGCCAAATGTCTCACTATCTGGCTAGGTAAAATGTGATCAAAAGATCATACAGTGAGGTATCTGTAGCAGAGAATTCCCTTGACATAACCACTGCCCTTCTAGAAAAACTAGATAGGGCAGCAGACTAGAGGGAAGGCAGGTACTTGATAGCAGAGGCTGCTCCTCTAGGAAGAGGGTCTGGGTCGTGGGCTTCGGGTACAAGAAGGCCAAGGAGCACAGGAGGAGTCTCAGAACGTCCGTGTCTTCTGAATGAGAACTAAACCCCATTGGAGAAATGCCAGCTTATGAGGAAGAAGGGGTAGGGGAGGCTTCTTACCACTGCTGTGTAGTGATTGCTGCATCCTTTAGAAACTGGGTGGGTCAAAGGGAAAGGTATTTCACAAATGATGTGTTTTGGTTTCTTGAAAAAATTGAGTTAAAGCATCAATTTATCCTGGCATTTAGGCATTCGTTGAACATTCAGCTAAATAACAATTGCACACCCACTCTGGGCTAGGTACAGGAATAACCGAGACAGATTAGGCTCCAGGCCTCAGAGAACATACATTCTAAGGAGGGAGACATAATAAAGAAATTAACAATAAACAGTATAATTACATATTGTAACAAATGGATTTGTGGCAGATTGTACTTTCTTTCCAAGGTTGCATGTAACAAGATCTCCCATCCCACATGCTTTCCTAGAGCCACTCCCCATTAAGACGTGGAGGTTTATTCCTCCATCATTGAATCTGGGCCAATAAAACGTAGAAATGAAGCTGTAAGACTTTCAATGTCACTATGTCATAAAAGGTTATGCAACTTCCACTTTGCTCACAGGAACACTTGGCCTTTTGAAGTCTCAGCCACCATGTAAGCAGTTGGATTACCCTGAGGCCACTATGCTGTGAAGAAGCTAAAACTAGCCTGCTTAGAGAGACTAAGAGACTACACGAAGGAGAGTGAAATCCATCCAGACCCCCCTGCTCCAGCCACGTGCTGTTCCAGCTCCGGTCACTTCCTAACTGCAATTGCTTCTGCTGAGCAGAAGCCACTCAGCCCAGCCTTTCCTCAATTCCTGTCTCAAAGAAATTTAGAGATATATCATAGAATGATTGCTTTTGCTTTAAGCCAGTAAGTTTTGGGGTGATTTGCTGCATAGTAATTGATAAATAGAACAGTTAAAATGGAAATGAACAGGGTGATGGCACAGAGAGTAACTGGGAGTGAGGGCTACTTCAAATAAGGAGGCTACAGAAATCCCATCTCAAGAGAAGGATGTAAAGAGGTCTGGAAAAGGGCATCCCGGACAGAAGCAAAACCCAAGACCTGGAGGGAGGAAAGGACTAGTCATGGTCATGGAGGCCAGCCTGGCTGAAGCATTGGAAGCAGAGGGAAGAATGAGGCTGGATGTGGGTAGGAGACAGTTATGCAAGGTCTTGTAGGTCATGCGAAGGAGCTGGGGTTTTAAGTGCATTGCAAAGCCTTTGGGTGATTTAAATCCACTAACTAACACCAGTCCAAACCATTACTCCAGATGCCTTAGTTCCAAGGCCCATCCCTCCAAGCCACAACTCTCTTGCTATATGATCATTAATTCAAAGAATGGGCCTCAGTGTCCTTTGGAAACTGAAGTTAAGTGACATCAAGAGATAGCACATCCACAATCTCAACCACCAGTGTCTGCTCATATTGCTGTGGCACGTGTCTCTTTTATCTCAGAGACTGGCACTCTATCCTCTATAGAGTTTCCTGGTGACCAAGATGTCTGGTCTCAAACTCTCTCAACGTTGCGCTCTAGTTTTTCATCTTCGTACTTATTTCCCCCACAAGAAGCTTCATTTTGGTATTTCCCCAGAGACCCTACTACTGGGTATAGACTCGTTGAATGGATGACTTTCTAGAACAATGCAAAACCACAAAAGACACACCAAATGTTTGATTTCGTAGCCTAACCTGCACATTTAATACTCTGCAGTCTGCAAACCCTGTTCTTAACCCCGCAAACCCTGTCCTTAGCTTATCTCCATGGGTTCTTCTGGATGAAGTCTTTTGTGCTAAGTGCCTTCAATAAAGCTGAGGTTTGTGGAGCCTGTTTTTTAAATAGCGTTTGGAATCTATAGACATTCCCAGACATTTGAGTTCTGTGAGCAAAGAAGGGAGGTGGAGGGGAGTGGGATGAGCTGGGCAGGGTGGACCGGGTGGTCGACTGGTTCTTATCATAACTGTTTAGTTTCACTTACATTTTTTCCCTGGGTTGCTCAGGTCCAGGGCAGTGTTATTTGATGCTGAACACCTGCCTTCACACAGGGAGACTTGCAGCTAGCCCTGCCAAGAGCAGCACTGACATTTCTGCTCTATGGAATTGTACAATGGGGCGAGAAGGTGGACACCCAGGAGCTCCCGTCTGCTTCATGGGATTCTGGCTCCAAAGGAATCACCTCATTCGTGATTATAGAAGGACTAGAGTCTCTGCTTGTGTTTTTAGTGGCTGCAGTAAAAGCAAGCTTGTCAGGGCACTTAAGCTATTGGATTTTGTTCATTGGCCATTTTTATAGGTCTCAATTCACTCTCTGATGAGATGTGAGTGAGAGGTGAGAAAGACCTAGACTATATTGCACAAGCTGACTCTCAGGGGGTCCTCGGTCATATTCAGTCAGAGCCGTGTTCAGATTGAAAGCTACGTGGCTCAGAGAGCTTTCTGTTGTGAGGATCCAGAACAACTGACAATGTACTGGGTGATAACAAATGTACAGGGGCCTTGGGAGTGGTGCTTCTCACACCTTCATGTCTGTACTAATTACCCAGGCACCTTATAAAATGCAGATTTAGATACAATAGGTCTAGAGTGGGACCCGAAACTTTGTGTTTCTGTGTGATGCCAATGCTCTTGTCTAGGACCATGCTTGGGGTAGGAAGAGTCTAGACTCCAGATTCTACAGCCCATGCACCTAGGATAGTGGTTCTCAGAGCATGGTCCCCAGACTGCAGCGTCAGCATCACCCGGGAACTTGTTAAAAATGGAAATTCTCAGGCCTCACCTCAGACCTACTGGATCAGAAATTTCAGTAGCGAGGCTCAGCACTCAGCGTTTTAACGGGCACTTCAGGGATTCTGACGTACCGTGAAGTGTGAGAAACGAGGCACTGTCAGGATTCCCCCACTCAGATGCACCTAAGAATTTTAGCCCAGTCTCCAAACTCTGATCTAATAATCAACAACTTTAAAATCAACAAATTTGATGTATCTAACACAAATCTAGAGTTTAGAGTTTAAATTATTTTCAAAATGTTTTATCTTCATCAGGATGCAGCTTCCATATAAAAATCCTCAGCATTTTTCGTATTTAAAAAGATTAATCATTCAAGGGCGCCTGGGTGGCCCAGTCAGTTAAGCGTCCGACTCTTGGTTCAGGTTCAGGTCATGATCTCATGGCTTTGTGGGTCCAAGCCCTGTATCAGGCTCTGCGCTGGCAGGCAGTGTGGAGCCTGCTTGGGATTCTCTTTGTCTCTCTCTCTCTCTCTGTCCTCTTTTCCCCTTTCCCACTCATGCTGTCTCTGTCTCTCTCAAAATAAATAAACTTACAAAAAAAAATTAATCATTTAAAGATCTTTGGGTTCAATAATATGATCTTGGGACAAGTCCAAAATCCTGAAAGCCAGGCTCTTGATGCCCAGGTACGGACACCAAGCTAAGGGGCATTGGAGTCTGTGAAGTCTAGGTACATCTTTGAACATTTCCAGGGGCCTTGTGGCTATTCCTGAAGGGAGGTGAGTAGACAGCTCAGTGATGTATCAGACTGAAAAATGGTGGACATGAGTCATTTCTTCTACTCAAATGGAGTAAGCCAAATGGAGGGCCGCTTCAAATGATTGGCAGGATCAGTAGGCTAGCAAGAATTAGACTGCCCTTCTTGTATAGGCTGGAAAAACATCTCTGACCTCAGACCTTGAGGCAAAATTTCCTGGGCTGCCAAGACCCTGTTAACTGTCTATCACCTCTGAAAGTGTGAAAGGGCAGGTTACCTCTCAGGTCACCAAAGAAGGTGAAACCTGGAGCCTGTCCAGGCCACATAGCACCACCCGGGATGCCTGTGAATCAGGCCTCGAGCCTTCATACCTACTCTGGTTTCAACTTTCACAACTGGGACCACTTTGCAATTTCAGTTTTAAGAGTAATCTTGGGGAGAAACGCATAAACCCCTGACTAATGCCTTCTTGACTGTAACTGTGGTAGTCCAAGACTGTGCAGCAATTGAATAACGCTGACTAATAACATGTTAGGCTCTTATAGCCTTTTCATTTGAAGACCTCAAAGCACCCTGCCCAAATGACCTCACTAATCCTTGAAACAACTTCTGTGAAATATATGGGAAATATCATTATCTCCATTTCTCAGATGAAAAAGAAAAGAGCATCTGTGAATTGCCCAGGTCTCACTCTGAGCTCATAACTAGGCTCAAGGCTAAGAGCAGGTAGAGAGATTTGGGTCATTGAAGGGGCTCAGGAAGAAGGGGGATAAAAAAAAAAAAAAGGTAATCCAGAGAGGAAACAACTGTAGTTGTAATGTAAGCAACATTAATCACGAAACCAACAGAATTACTAAGAAACAGAAAGAGGGTTGGCTTTGGGAATTTTTGTTGTTATTTCACAATACATATTTTTATATCTTCACGCTTTGCTTTAGTCTTTACACGGGTCATTGTAGGTTTTGGGGGAAAAGGGTTGATGGGAGGTTATTGCATTATCTCTCCACATGGCTCAAATTCATCTTGTGAAGTGCTGCCCAAAGGTCAGTGGCTAAGCTTACACTTAAGATTCTGATCCTTAGTTTCCTGATTGTTCCCTTGACTCTAACTTCTTTTTCCCAATACCGCTTTTGTAATCCACATTTCATTTATGCAACAATTGCAAAAATTTCCCCAAGGGGTCATTGAGGATATTATCAAAAGTACCTCAGATTTCCAGAACTGATAAGTTAATTTTTGAAACTTTTTAGAATTGGTGCAATTGCTCCTTTCTTCTTTCTTTCTTTCTTTCTTTCTTTCTTTCTTTCTTCTTTCTTTCTTTCTTTCTTTCTTTCTTTCTTTCTTTCTCTCTCTTTCTCTCTCTCTGTCTCTCTCTCTCTCTTTCCTATTTTAAAATGTCAAAGACTTCCTGACATGCTTTGGCCATGGAAATGGAACATATTTTCTCATTAGGTTAATTAATGGCTCTGCTTGGGTGGCATAATTTGGTGTAAGTTTCCTTTTAGAATTCTGTCATAACTAAAAAGGATCTTATTTTTGTTATGTTTTGTGGTGTCTTTAAATTTTTATGACTTCTACTTTGTTTAGTCTGTGTGTAATCCTTCTTTTGAAACCTAATGTCCTAGAAAATTTACAGTTTTCTCTCAAAACTGGCACTTTTTACATTTTATGGTGATTCCTGTTTCTTTGGTTCTCACTAGAACTTCATTTAAGTCCTTACGGTATAATTCGCAGCTCAGGGAATTTATGATTACATCGTCAAAGTAAACTCCCCAAGTGCAATATATTAAATCTGACAAGATGCTGTTCATTAATCTTTGAAATATAGCCAGGTGTGATGCAGGGAAGTGAGCCTTCCAACGAAGAGCGGGCTGAAGAACTCCAAACTGCCCCCCACTGGGGAGGATTCCTTCCTCCTCACTGCCAAGGCCGCCTGGGTGGGGAGGGAAAGAGCCAAATGCCCTTGCTTTGCCAACCATGGTGTTCCCTGTCTCTGCTGGTGTTCCTGTAGCCCCGCAGTTTCTCACCTTTTTACGCATTCACTCATTCATTCAACAAATATTTATTAAGAGCTGACTTTGGGTCAGGCACCAGGTAGACCTGGAAAGACGGCAGTGACCGAAATGGAAACAATCCCTTGCTTCATGGGGCTTACATTTTTAGGGTCTAGCTACCATCTATAAACAAAGGACTCAAGACTCCTTTACTGGCCCACGGAACCCACATGGAACGACCTACACTGTCTGAGTGAGCAGCAGTTCTTCTCTGCTGAGATGCGCCTTTGAGGCTAAATGACTCCTGATACCTGTGAGTGAGACTGCAGCCCAGCTCGAAGAGTGCCCTGATAGAGATTTGCAAATGACACTGTCAAGGACGACCAACCACAGCCATCTTGGGGGCAATCAGTGCCTGGTCAGAAAAGCAGAGGGTAGCTAAGCATTGTGCAACACTACCTCTAGAGCAACATGGAAGGAAAACCTAGGAAAAAGGCAACACCTCTTAAAGGCAGTTGTGGGTCTCTCCCCAGACCCTTCTGCTTGCCCAAATAAAACATAGCAGGCTAAAAGCAACGTGGTATTCTGGACTGGATTCTGAAACAGAAAAAAGACATGAGTGGAAAAGACAGGTAAAATCTGTATAAAGTCTGGTGTTTCCTTGGTAGCATCATACCAATATCAATTTCTTGGTTTTGTCTAATGTGCCATTGCAATGTAGATATTAACACTGGGGAAACGGGGTGACAGATATTTAGAAACTCTTCATACTGTCTTGACAGCTTTTCCACAATTCTAAAACTACTCCAAAATAATAAGTTTATTTTTTAAATGTTTGTGACACAGACTACTTAAAATGAATAATAAAAAGCTACTAAAAAGAGAAGCATATAGTTGGCATTGGGAAAGAATATAGCTCCTAACGACAAACAGCAAAGTTTTCTCGAAACTAAGGAGAAATATAATTAAAAACCCCAAACCCAGAAACTGATATTCTACTAAAGGCAATAATCTCACTGGCTTTTTTCCCTCTCTCTCCCATGCTACTTTAAATTCGCTCCCATTGGTTTTAAGATCACCTTTTAAGGTGTGTATAAAAACAAGTATGCAGTGGAATCATAAGTCCCAAGTTAAAGAAGCAAGATTTCTATGATTTTATTTTCTAACTCTGAATTTACAACACTTGTTCTTTCAATCATTGCCACCTTCCTTAATTCTCCCTCTCTCGCACACGTACACATACATGCGCACGCGTGCATGAATGCACACACACACACACACACACACACCCAGATCATCGTTGAATCACAGCTAGCTTGTCCTTTCCTATACGCACATATGCTCTTAATTTTCCTATATTTGCCTGGCCATGTAGAAACTTCTTTTTAAGTAACATAAGTATTTATGTGTGCAGATTGAAGATATTCCTGGCTTAGAATTACATTCAAAAAGCCTTGGCTTATGGCATCCAATAAGTGATCCTTGTTTTTGTTAGACTTGTTACACCGGGGGGTAGTTACACAATATGTGAAATACACACTCCCATTTAAATCTTTTCAAAGAGAATTTTCTGTTTCAAAATAGAAATGGTGGTGATGAAAGCAATATTTTTTTTTAGCTTGCTGCATGCCTGAAAAGATAATGGTTTCGTAAACCAAGTGTAAACCTCAGAACAAACTGCTGGCTGCAATATGGAACTTCCTCCAGGAACAGAGACAGCCTTTTTACATTCAAAAGGTGCCTTCTTTAAGATGAAAGTTTCTCCCCATCGAGGGAACTGGATCACAGAATTTGAATATTAGTGCCAGGAGCATTCTTAGAGATCATCTCATATAATTTTATGGCATTAAAGATGAGAAAACAGGCTGAGGGGCTAATCCTGTATTCAAAGCTTTGACGGCTGAGCAGAGCCAAAACCAGATACCTACATGCCAGGCCCAGTGCCTCCTCCTCTATCCTGCACTGGTGTGACGTCCTGGGGCCCGAGCCCTGGGGGGTTTTCACATGACTACTCAAGAAGTCTGCTGTGTGTCCCATCCCTTCATCCTTTAAATGAAATAATATGTGCAAGCGAGTCATCCATAAACTGGGATGTGCCACACACATGTCATGTCTGAGGCTGTTGTCACCATGATTATTACCTCCAGTGGGCTATGAGACAGACATTACATGTACACGTTCCACAAATTCTATACTGGGAACAATGGGCACGTTTTACACGCTGAGAATCATCTTCTGCACTATCCCTTCTGATCCACTGCTTTCCCGTGGGGTTCCCTGTTCTCTTTAAGAAACTGCTTTTTAAAATTCCTTTCCTTCTTTTGGACCTTCATTCTCCCTTTTTAAATGTATGTAAGCCGACAAGGAGGACTCACTGAAGAACAGAGCCCAGGTTTCTAGAAAGGCTCTGCAAATAGGAAGTAGAACCACATCACACCGTGTATCGGCCAAAAGTAATAAACCCAGCCAGCCTCAGCGCCCTCTTGACTTCGTCAGCAACTAACACTCCTCATTTCTCCCTTTCCTTGCAAAGGAAAAGGAAAAAATGCCAGGCAAAGAATGCCAGGCAAATCAAACCATGGGAAAAATAACACCTTCAAACTCAGGGCAAAATTCTCCTTTCCAATCCTTGTTGCAGATGCCCCATCCGGTATGCTTGGCCGAGTACACTGCTCTTGGAACAAGATACGGAACCCAGGTTAGAGAGAAGATTTTGGCCAGAAACTGGTTGTTAATTTTGAATGCATAGTTGTAAAGCCTGAGAAATCTCGCTATGATTTATTTACTTACGTTCAACAGTCAAAACAAACCCATGTGAGATAGTTCCTTATACGTCTTTAATAAATATTCCCTCTGATTTCTTACAAGTTACATTAATTAAACGCTCCTCAAATCAGTGAGTCTGTGCTTATCATTCATTAATAGGATCAATGACAAACTCATGATTCAATATTACAATATTTGCCCTGAACAGAAAATGCTGTGGCAATTGCAGCCTGGAAAAACCATTCTGGATCATTTCTTGTTTTCCACTTTGAACCCATCTGCCTCCTCTCTTTCAAGTCAATAAAGGTTTGTTTGAAGACAAGCAAAAAAAAGTCCACCTTTTTAATGTTGGCTTTCATCTTTCCAGTCAACCAAGAGTAGCAGCTGATGAGAAGAAAAAAACACTTACGATGAAACACCCTTTCTGAAATATAGGATATTGGATTCAAAATCAAATAATCTGGACTTTAATCCTTGCTCCGCTGTGAACTTACTATGTTGCATCTCTGGTTCTCAAACTCGTCATGGGTCCTCTGACATTCTGTTTCAATAATAAGGGTAGTTTCTTCCAGTTCTAATATTCTTATCTTATTGTTCCTGGAGTTAGATTTCTATCAAACAGGCAAGAAAGAGTACTTCAATCTCTTCAAAAGTGGTGTCACATGGGTAGAGAAAGGGACACACCTGCTTTTATCTCTTGAGATGGGTATTAATAGGGGCAAGCAAAAGTTCTATGACCAGAAAAAAAAAATCTTCCTGATTAGGACACCATTCATGTTCCCTTCCTTTCCCATTCATCATACATTGTCTTTAACTGAGCTTCTTGTACCTAGGGTTTCTTCCAGGAGAGTGTGAAAACAGCAGAAAACTCAAAACAACCCAGAAGGTAACGTCTTAGAGGCACTGTTTCATCATTAATCTTTGTTTTAAAACAGGTTCTGCCAAGAATCTTTGAAGGAAGGAGTTAGCATGCACTGAACCAGCGCTCCACATCAGAATGAGTGCTGCTCGTTTATTATTCACTCACCCAATCACAGCATTTAAAGAGAGATATTATACCTCTACCTTACAGAGGAAGAAAACTAAGGCACAAGGAAGTATAATAACTCATCCGAGGTCATTTACAAGTAATAAATGCTGAAAAAGAAATTTATACCCAATGTGCCTAATTCCAAAGCCTTTCCTCTTCAACATAGGAACTGTCTATACTGTGCTTTGCCTCTTAGAAAAAAATTAGCTTATTAATGGTATTTAAATTAAGCTTCATTTCTCAGGACTAACCACATACAGAGTCATGCTACTATAACAGTTTATTTAAACTATCAAGCACAAACTATTGGATTTGATGGGCATTGCCATAAATTCAAAATAAAGGAGAAAAGAATATTCTCATTTTACAAGTCTGAAAACCCATGCATGATGTATCAGCCTTGTGGAAGACCCAACTGATGTTTCCAAAGTCACCAAAGGGACTGGATTACACAGCAGACTAAGAAGATTTCACACGGGTCGTTCCTTTCAAATACGTCCCTACCTCACCCTGGCCTCAACTCCGAGAATTTCAAGAGGCAAAACAAGCAGGAAAGAGAAGCCTGGCTGGCAGGCAGTGGGTCAAAGGCATGCCCTGTAGAGTATAAGGGCCACCAAAGTGAAAAGCAAAGCACCACCCCTCATAGCTTTGTTTTCAGTCATGAGAGGCTTTTTGAAGTTCACTCTCTGGGATGAAAACACACCAAACACCTCTTCATCCCATCCCCCTCCCCCACATACACACACTGTTTATTTACTTCTCTCCCCCCTCCCATATCTGAAAAAAACAGGGGCCGTGAGGGGGGAGTAGCACGAGGAGCTTCCAGGTGTCCTGCTCCAAGGGATTAGAAGAGCTCAGGTTTCAACTCACCACCATCCCACCCATTTATTCATTCCTACTACAGCCATCACTCACCCTGACAGGCACCGCTTATGCCTTTGGTTGTCTTCATGGGAGGTGTTTATAAATAAGGGCACCTGTCTATGAAAGCCAGATATTCACAGGAGCAGCCAAGGAGACAATAGATTACACATTTGGGGAGTTTCTATGCCTGAACTTTCCCAACAGCTGTATCCGCATTATATAGGCTTTTGTGAGGTTTTGCATTGCAGGAGAGAGAAAGAAACAGGTTCCTTGTCTTCATACAGGAAACACATCTGTAAACCTGTCACATTCTACAGCAAGTGAACCAAAGGTAAACATTTAATAGTACTTGGAACTCTACCCCTTCTCTGTTAGGGAAGGTTAAAACATGTTGGTTAAATGAAAAGTTGGGCTGAAACTAGATTCTTCTCCAAACACAAAAGAAGGTTGTAATTTCAAGCATTTTCCTCCTTGGACTTAATCATGAATATTAAGTATTGGTACCCAAGTGCCAGAGTAACAAACTAAAGTGAAGACCACCCATCAACTTAATTCCAAAGGCTTATTTCATGTAACTCAAGCTCCAGTTATCTGAGAGTGAGTGATGCTATTCACAACTGCCCATAACAAAAGCCAAAGGGCTTATGGCAATTTGACCTTTTCATTTTTCACCACTTTATTTTCAGAAAGCTGGGAAAATATTTTTCCCTTGTATTTGATGACATGATTTCTAGAGTATCTTGACTAATTTCTCAATTAGCCAGGATCACCCCAAATGCCACTCACCTTAAATTATGGGCCAAAGGAGCCATTATTCGTAATGAAATTTAAGCAAAACATAATTTGATCCCAATAATCCACAAAATACTAATTCACAGAAGCAACTGACTTTCTCTTATACATTTGTAGTATTTTCCACATCTTAAATATCATACCTTTTATTTCTTGTTATGTATTTTCAGGCCCAAACACTCCAACCTCCTCCCTTGACATTTTAGATGGAAATGAAAGATTATCTCCTTTGTCATTTCAGAGTCCATGGCGCACTCTTCTTCCCTCCTGAAAACAAGAAACCACAGATGTTGCAGTCACGGATCTGTGATTAAAATAATTTCTGCAACTGAGACATCATGCCAAAAGCAAAAGCACATTCTTAATGCATTGTTTGTCTGGAAAAATAAACTGCATTACAGGAGGAATGTAAAGCAAGGTAATCATAGAAACCCAGAGGCATAATCCAGTTAAACTTTCTGACCTGCATCAAATGTTGACAATTCTAACTTCTCTGTTCCAAGAGAACTTTCTGGGTCACACTTGCAACATTGCTTAAAAGTCCTGCCACCTAGTGGAAGAAGTAAATAAACTAGACCTTAGGTAACCAGCTAGATGGAAAGACCTTGAGAAAAATACCTTGTCTATCAACAAGACTTCTCTTGAAAAATCATATTGGGTTAGTCTTAGACCTGATTTTCATAAAGTATCAAGATTCATCGAAATGGGTTGTTTTGCTCTTCCTTGTTCAGTGCATCACATTCAAGATAGGAAAGACTTGATATCAAGCCCTCAGAACCATGGGTGGAATCTACAAATAGCCAAGGTAATCATTCTGTTAATCTGCTTTGGTTGACAGTTTTCAAAATGGATTCCACAGAATTAAGAAATCAACCAAATCCATTCCAGCTTTGCCTGGTGGAGGGCACTCAACTAGGCACTTAATCCTCCAAAAGCTCAGCAGGAGGACTCTTTATAAAAAGGATTTCTTTAGTTGGCTAAGGGAAAATATCCTGCCTGAACAGGAAGGTAGATCATTAGTGGCTGGACCTCACAGATAGCCACTAAGTTTCTGAGAAAACTTCCTGATGAGTCATGCTGGGAAGGAACTCTCTAAAAGGGCTTTGAGCAAAGTACTATTCTTGAGTAAGATCGACAATACATGCTTGGCCCAAATGATATCAACAGATGTGTTATGACAGCAATCAGTTCCTCAGTGACTTGAAGGAGAGCACTTGCCTCCCTGCCTACCTGGCCAAAGAAACAAGAGAGTCTGTGATGGGCAAGATCAGAAATAGTGTGGGATTATGGTACATTGCAAATTGACATGTTTCTATGGTGCAAGGCCACTAAATACACTTGCTGTGTGCCAAGGCCTATTTTGGATTCTTCTTGTCCATGATTAAATACAACTGCTATTATGCCTATAGAAGCCTGCTAGTTCTCTCTAAAAGTCCAGGGCCATTCTGAAATAACATTTGCTTCTGGTAAGAAAATTATAATTCCAGACTCCATTAGTTGTATCTTCACTTCCATCCTCTATCTCTGGGATAAATGATCTACTCGCAAACACTTGTGGATAAATGATCTACCAGTGAAAACTTGTGAGGTTTAAATTAATATGTATAAAACACTTTGGAAGGAGTTATGAAAGACAATCCTACCACTCAATATTCAAGAATTATGTTCTGTGCCTTTATCTAAACTTTCCATTATTTGTTCAGTTTTTTAAACAAACACCATTGTTTACAGACTTAGATTTGATTTCACAAAGAATTTATTTCATAACTGAAGACTGAAGTGCTTTTCATAATTTAATTATTAGTATTGCTACATTCAGGAAGGGTTTTTCCATCACTCTTATAAAAAAGAATTTTTTTTCAGTTTTAGAAACAAGAGAACCTATAGAACTGGCTCAAAATAAAAGAACTACAGTATTTCCAAAGAATGCAAAATATTTTTTGTAACAAGGACTAATTATTGTTTTATCATTTTATGTTATCTCTGAAGATTTCGTAGCCATCCATATGGTTACATCATCTTCTTTCTGAATTAATTAAACAAGAAAAAAATAAATGAACCAGAGACCTGCCCTACAAAAATACTAAAGAGAGACTTTCTAGGTGAAATTAAAGGACACTAGACAGCAACTCAGATCTACATAAAGAAAAATGAAAGTCGGTAAAGGTAAATACATGGGTAATAATAAAAGAGAATAAATGAAATTTTGTTTAGAACTTATCTTTTTCCCTCCTATCTCAAAGATAATTGCACCTAACAACAGAGCACCAAAATACATGAAGCAACAACTGACAAACTTGAAGGAGAAATAGACAATTCAACAATAATAGTGGAGACTTCAAATACTCTACTTTTAATAATAGATAGAACAAGAGACCAAAAACTCCACAATTAAATAGAAGACTTGAAAACCATTCTAAGCTAACTATACCTAAAATCTCTAGTTAAGAATGGGAGAATGCACATTCTTCTCAAATGCATGTGAGATATTTTCCAGGTTAGATCATATGCTTTTACTGATACATAAAACAAATACCAATAAATTTAAAAGGACTGAAATTGTACCATGGTCATATGTTCTCTGACCACAATAGAATAAAATTGGAAATCAATAACAGAAGGAAATTTGAAACCGGCAGAAATATGTGAAAATTACACAACACCTTCTTAAAAAGCAATTCTTCAAAGAAGAAATACAGGAAAATCAGGAAATGCTTAAAGATGAATAAACCTAAAACACAACATACCATGACTGATGAGATGCAGTTATAGCAGTACTTAGAGGGACATTTATAGCTGTAAAATGCCTATATTAAGAAAGAAGGCCTCAAACTAATAACCTATCCTTTCATCTTAGGAGGGTAAAACTAAACCCAAAGAAAGTTTCCTTTTTTGATGAAATTAACAAACTGACTTTGAAATTCATATGGAAATGTAAAGGACTCATGATAGCCAAAAAATCTTACAGAAGAACAGAGGTGGAGAACTCACTCTTCCCAACTCAAATTTACTATAAAGCTATAGTAATCAAGACTGTGTGGTACTAGCCTAAGGACAGACATATAAATCAATGGTATAGAATTGGGGATCCAGAAATAAACCTACACATCTATGGTCGATTTAGACAAGTGCCATGGTGCCAACACCATTTAATGGGAAAAAGAATAGTCTTTTGGACAAATGGTATCCAGAAGTGTTAAAGAATTCTTATAACTAAACAATAAAATTACACAAACAGCCCCATTAAAAATGGACAAAAGAGGGGCATCTGGGTGGCTCAGTTGGCCAAATATCTAACTTCGGCTCAGGTCATAATCTCGCGGTTCGTAAGTTAGAGCCCCACACTGGATTCCATGCTGACAGTGCAGAGCCTGCTTGTGATTCTCTCTCTCTTTCTCTGCTCCTCCCCTACTCTTGCTTTCTCTCTCAAAATAAATAAATAAACTTCAAAAAAAGCTGTAAGACCAGATCAAGCAAAAAATAGCCAACAGATTTAAATAGATATCTCACGAAAGAAAATATATAAGTGGCCAATAAGCACATAAAAAGATGCTTACCACAATTAGCCATTAGAGAAATGCAATTAAAAACCACAATAAGATACCACTTCATACTTACTTGAATGACTGTGATCAAAGACTGATAGTAACAAGTGTTGATGAGGATGTGAAGTATTATTGTTGGTGTGTGTGTAGTGATGCAGCCTCTGTGAGAAAAAGTTTGGCACTTCCTCAAAAAGTTAACCATAGAGTTTCACTCTTAGATATATACGCAGGAGATCTGGAGTATGTAAACACATAAACATGCACACAAATGTGCACAACATCACTATTAATAATAGCCCCCAAATGGAAATAACCCCAAATGTTCCTGGACTAATGAGAGGATAAATAAAATGTGGGATGTCCATTCAATGGAATATTATTCAGCCATAAAAATGTATGAAGTCTCAGGCTTGCACTGGATGGATGAGCCATGGAAACATTATGTTAAGTTAAAGCACCCAGACATAAAATATTACATATTGTATTATTTCATTTATATAAAACGTCCAGAATAGGCCACTCCATGGAGACAGAGGATAGTTTGGTGGATGCCAGGAGCTGAGAAAAGGAAGAAATGGCAAGTGACTTCTAATAGGGGAAATTTGGGGGGATGATGAAAATGTTCTGAAATTCAATTTTTTTTTTTAATGTTTACTTATTTTTGAGAGAGAGACAGCACTCATGCTCATGCAGGGGAGGGGCAGAGAGAGAGGGAGAGAGAGAATCCCAAGCAGTCTCCGTGCTGTCAGCACACAGCCCAACACAGGGCTTTATTTCATGAACATCCAGATCACGATCTGAGCCAAAATCAGGAATTAGACACTTTACCGACTGAGCCACCCAGGGGCCCCATAGATGGTGATGAATATTCACCCAACCTTGTGAATATACTATAGGCCATTGAACTGTACACTATAAATGATGAATTCCACAGTATGTGAATTGTATCTCAGTAAAAGAAGTTTTAAATTATATGTAACATAAAAAATAAAAAGATGAATTATTACTATCAAATCATTGCTCACACACACAATTTTCTAATGCCTTGTTCTTACAGTGTTGTTCATAGGTCGGCACGAAAGGTATCACCTGTGAGTTTAGTACCTGAAAAATCTCAGGCTTGCCTCAAATCTATTGAATCAGAATCTGCATTTTAACATGATTCCCCAGGTGATTCCTATGCACATTAAAATTTGAGAAGCACTACTCTAATCCAAGAGTTTTCATTCTCCCATTTTAGGGTGTATGTGAAAAAAATTAAGTGGTAAGTCCAAAAGACATTCTAATTTCCTTTGGGGAATTACATCTCACCCACTGTGTGCCACGTTAGTGATATGGTAAATTCAGATGCCCTGGATTGGCCTTCAGAAGTCAAAGGGATCCGGGAACATCCTTTCCGTTACTGCTGATCCCCCTCCTCCTCCCTGACTACTCTTTTCTCAACACGCCCAACCTGACCCCACCCAAGGATGAGTTGGTATAGGATCAACCTTATCAGACTCCCTCTTCTGAAACTTGGAATATCGAGGGGAATGACTCAAAGAGAGAGGAAACAGCTGGGGTTCTGTCTTTCTAGGAGCACCCTCTAATGGCTTCATGTTGCTTTTTCCAAACTTGTCTCCCCATCAGTTTGGTGAACTCCTGAGGAGCTTTCACATAAATGTCCCTTTGTTTTGTTTTGTTTATGTTAGTCAGAGCTAGATTTTGTTGCTTGCAAAGAATCGTTTGACACACCACCCTTTAATACTATAACAACTAGCTGGAATACACATATAGTTCTAATGCTTTATTCGCACAGTGTGGATTCATGATCATGGCTATCATATTACTAAGTATTATATTTATTATTAATAGGTATAATTATGATTGTAAATAACTAGCCAAAGATTAAAAGCTAGTAAGTGGCAAATGTCCATCAACTGATAAATGGATATAAAATGTGGTATGTGTATATACAGTAGAATATTACTCAGCCATAAAAAAGAATGAAATCCAGCTATTGGCAATGACATGGATGAAGTGAGAGAGTATAATGAAAATCAAAATAAGTCAGTCAGGAAAAGACAAATACCATATGACTTCACTCATATGTGACATTTAAGAAACAAAACAGTTGAACATAGAGGGATAAAAAAGAGAGAGAGAGAGAGAGAGACAAACCAAGAAACAGACTCTTAACTGTAGAGAAAAAAACTGACAATTACCAGAGGAGAGGTGTGGGGGGCAGGGGTGGAGCCCGGGGCAGGGCATGGGGAGGGGGAGGACATGGATTAAATAGGTGATGGGGATTGAGGATTGCGCTTGTTGTGATGAGCACCAGGTGTTGTATGGAAGTGTTGAAGCACTAAATTCTACACCTGAAACTAATATACTGTATGTTAACTAACTGGCATTTGATAAAAACTTGGAAGAAAATAAGTAAATAAGTAAGTAAATAAATAAAAGTAAGGAGGCAGCGGGCAGGAATAAGAGAGAGTGAGAAACTGGGGCTCTTCGCCAATGTTGAAGCTGTGGAAGCCAGGCCCTGACCCCAGAGCCCAGAACCTTACACTGCTGAATGACACCTCAGGACTGATCTGAGCTCCTGCTGGCAGAATATGCTCATACGCCAATGTCCACAGTGGTATTATTCACAATAGCCAAAACGTGGAAAGAATCCAACTGTCCATAGAAAAATAAACAGATGAACAAAATGTGGTATACACATACAATAGAATATTAGCCAGCCTGAAAAAGGAATGAAATTCTGACACACGGTACAACACAGATGACCCTGGAAAACATTATGCTAAGTGAAATAAGTCATATGCAAAACAAAAATATCGTATGATTCCACTTCTATGAGGAATATAGAAGAGGCAAATTCATGGAGCCAGAAAGTAGTACAGTGGTTTCCAAGGGCCAAGAAAAGGGACAAGGTGAGTTAGTATTTAATAGGCACAGAGTTTCTGGTGGGGGTGATGAAAAAGTTCTGGAAATGAAGAGTGGTGATGGTTGCACACCATCATCACCATCAGTGATGAAGGAACTTAATGACACTTAAAAATGGATAAAATGGTACTATGGACTGAATATTTGTGTCCTCCCAAAAATTGTATGTTGAAGCCCTAATTGCCAATGTGATAGTATTTGGAGGTGAGATATTTGGGAATTATTTAAGCCATGAGTGTTGAGCCTTCATGAATGGGGTTAGTGGCCCTATAGAAAGAGACACAAGAAAGGTCTTTTGCTCTCTTTTGGCCACGTGAGTATAGTGCAAGAAGGTGGCCATCTGGAGAGCAGGAAGAAGCCCTTCATCCAAACCTGGCCATGCTGGCACCCTGGTCTCAAACTTCCCAGTTTCCAGAACAGTGGAAATATATTTGTCTTGTTTAAGCCACTCAGTCTATGGTATTCTAGCTCAGCAGCCTGAGCTAACTGAACAAAAGTATATCTTACGTCAAGTATATTTTACCGTAACTTAAAGCAAAACTATTAGTATCCTAAAATGTTAAAATCTGAAAAAGAAAAGTGAAAGTATGTATATATATATATATATATATATATATATATATATATATATATATATATTGAGGCCCGTGTCGGGCTCTGTGCTGACAGCACAGAGCCTGGAGCTTGCTTCAGATTCTGTGTCTCCTCCCTCTGCCCCTCCCTCGCTCTCTCTCTCTCCCTCTCAAAAATAGATAAACATTAAAAAATAAAAAAAGATGAGCCTCTTCTAGTTTGAAGTAACAAAAACCCCAATCAAATAATTTTAGCAAACAAAGGGAATTGATGGACTCATGTAACTATGATGCCCAAGCTTAAGCCCGGATCCTGGGGCATATCCTGTGTACCATCTCTTGATGAGTTTTCGGTATGATTATGTCAACCTCAGACCAGCTCTCCTGACCTGGAGCTACAGATAGCTACTGGTAGCTTCCACCTTCATCAGCTTTGCAGCTAGAAATCTCAGTGTAAAGAGGGAGCCTCTTTGCTGGCAAAAGTCCTGGAGAGAGCTCTGTGTTCTGGCTTGGGACTTGTGAACCAAATACTATGGTTGTGGGGGTGAAATGACTTGATTGGCAGGCTCAGCAAGCCTAAGCCCCTGGCCTACCACTAGAGCAGTACCACCTGAATCACAGGCTTCCTCCAAAGAGACGCTAGCACACAGAAAGCCTATGTACAGTGCACTTCAGTGCCCTGTGCATATCCCCGTGAACCTCATTGTTCAATGGAAGCCTGAGTACTCACTATAGGCAGCTGAGACCCTCTGCCTAGGACTCTGGCTGCCTGAGCAGAATAGGGGAGGGCTACCAGGGAGGTGCAGCTTTCAAGCAATGACAAATGGATTTGATGCATAAATACTACACCTGCCTCATTTTTTTCTTTTGTTTTGTTTTTTTTCTTTTCTCCCACTATCTCCTGGGTTTACCTCTAGGACAGTACACATCATTCTCTTGCAATTACCACCCTTGCTCACCCATGTCCCCACTTACCTTCCAGTTCCTTAAAGGCAAGGGACTGGAGTAAGTAGCGTATAAAGAGATTTGTCCAAAGTCACAAGGGTAATAAGAGATGAAGGCGGGATTTGAAGTTGAAGTCAGCTTCAACAACTAAGTTTCATGACTGCTACCCCAAATCACCAATTTATCTCCTGAGAGCACTCTACCATCTCTGGGCCCTTACATCCCTTCCGGAAGTCCCAAATGCTCATGTAGGCTCTTTCACTGGGGGTTTCAGGCTCAGCTTTAGTGTTAATTTCGGTGGGCTCATTGGGCCTGGTATGTCTTCTACAAGATAGACTCCCAGCTGTGGGCAGGTAACAGCCTGAGGTCCCCTTGCTAGTGCATAGAAGACTGATAACCCTTGATTCATCCCTGGTGCCTTTAGCTGGGACATGTCACCCATGCTTCCATGAGACACTGAAAATAATTAACACACTCTGGGAAGATGACTCTGATGGGAGTCTTTCATGTGAGTGAGCACCTTCTGAACACTTCTTCCCAGCCAGGAAATATGGACAGGTGGCTTGGATATTTTGGTTGATGAGACTATATTTTTTTCTTTTTAAAGATTATGTTGGAGTGAATTGATTCAGTATTAACCTCTTGTAAGGGGAGATAGAAAACAAATTGTAATTGGGTAAAAACATGGTTATCATAGGCACCCCAAAAGAACCTGTTACCACTGAGCTGTGGAGGGCCAGGTTTTCAGAGCACTCCAGCCGTCTACCAGGGTAATAACAGCCATCTTAATGATGATGATATTGATGGTGAGCAACCATTGTTTATGCTGTAGTGGGCATGGGGCTAGGCTAGTCATGGATGTCATGACTTAATTTTTTTCATCATGAGAAGTGTATTCTTTAATCCCCTATTTCACCTCCCCCATCCACCTCCCCTCTGGTAACCATCAGTTTGTTCTCTGTAGTTAAGAGTCTGTTTCTTAGTTTTTCTATCTCTCTTTTATTCCTTTGTTCTTTTTTTGTTGTTGTTTCTTAAATTCCACAACTGGGTGAAATCATACAGTATTTGTCTTTCTCTGACTGACTTAATTTACTTAGCATAATACTCTCTAACTCCATCCATATTGTTGCACATGGCAATATTTCATTCCTTTTTTAAGGCTGAATAATATTCCATTGTATGTATACACCACCTCTATCCATTCATCTATTGATAGACACTTGGGCTGCTTCCACAGTTTGGCTATTGTAAATAACGCTGCAATAAACACAAGGGTGCATATAATCCTTTGAATTAATATTTTTGTATTTTGGGGAAAATACTCAGTAGTGCAATTACTGGATTGTAGGTTAGTTATTTTTATTTAAAAAAATTGTTTTTAAGTTTTTTTTAATGTTTATTTATTTTTGACAGAGAGAGAGACAGAGCATGAGCTGGGGAGGGACACAGAGAGAGGGGGACACAGAATCCGAAGCAGGCTCCAGGCTCTGAGCTGTCAGCACAGAGCCCGACGCAGGGCTCGAACTCACAGACTGCAAGATCATGACCTGAGCCGAAGTCAGATGTTCAACCGACTGAGCCACTCAGGTGCCCCTATTTAAAAATTTTTTTTAACATTTATTCATTTTTGAGAGATGGAGACAGAGTGTGAGTGGGGGAGGGGCAGGGAGAGAGGGAAACACAGAATCTGAAGCAGGTTCCAGGCTCTGAGCCATCAGCACAGAGCCTGACGCGGCTCCATACCATGAGTATGGAATGTCTTTCCACTTCTTTGCATTGTCTTGAATTTCTTTCATCACGGTAGTTTAGTTTTCAGAGTATAGGTCTTTCATCTCTTTGGTTAAGTTTTTTACTAGATATTTTATTGTTTGCACCTGCCTCACTCTTTAAGAGCAACAGTTCTGAGGCATGTTCTATACTCTCTTCCAGAGGTCTTCAGTGGGATTGAGCCCCAGTTGCCTATGACGGCAGCCTGCTTTTTAACCCAAATTTTTCTGTTTTACTTCTCTACTTCTTGAGCATGATTTCCTGCTGTCATTTCCGAATAGCGAATATACTCCAATCCCAGTCTGTGGGGCTGAGTCTATGAAAATTCAAATTAAGACAACGTTTGTATCATGGAGGGTGAATTCATACTATGTCCATTTTATGTTAGGAAAATTTGTAGAGGCTATTTGGTATTATCTCTTCATTTTATTTACAACACTCAGTATTTGTTTAATACTCCACTTAAACATAAAGAAAATATTTGTTTATCCAGAAAAATATATCAAATTCTATGTGGATATATTCATTTTCTAGGGCTGCCATAACAAAGTATCACAAACTGGGTGGCTTAAACAACAGAGGTTTATTATCTCACGGTTCTGGAGGCTAGAAGTCCAAGATTAAGGTCTTGGCAGAGCTGGTTTCTTCTGAGGCCTCTCTCCTTAGGTAGTAAATGGCTGTCTTCTCCATGTATCTTCATATGGTCTTGCTTATGTGTGTGTCTGTATCCGAATCTTGTCTTCCTATAAGAACACCAGTCATATTAGGGCCTACCCTAATGTCCTTATTTTAATTTAATTACTTCTTTAATTACTTGATTACTTCTCTAAATCCTGTCACATTCTGAGATACTGGGGGTTACAACTTTAATATATGAAGTTAGGGGGCATTCAACCCATAACAGGAGGTATCTGTGTACTGTGTCATTTTTGCCTTTACAGGCAAATGCTTTATGAATAGATGATTTCCTTATCGTCTTCCTCTCCACGGATTAGTATAATATGCACTACAAAATAGTATCTTTTCTTTAAACTTTAAGGTTTAGCATTACAAAGTGGACCAAAAGAACTAAAGGGAAGAGATATTGAAAGCAAAGCACCAAAATACTACCGCAGGAAAAAATCTGTTAGCTTCCTGAATAACACGACTGGGTTCTTGACAAATAGTCCCATCACAATCCCAGCAGTGAAAGGCACTCTGTCCTGGTTTTGAGTCTCCATAAGAATCACTAGCCAGAAGCTCTGGCGGTCTGTACCTCATCATCCCTGGAGATTTGATATGACAGATTCACTTTGTATCTTAAGATTGTAGCACACACTCATTCCTCTGTGACTTAAATGATGACATTGAGGTCCAGCAGATAATAGCATGATTTATGGCCAGCAGTGCCAATGTGGCTATTATTCAGTGTTACATTATACACTTAGAAATACACTAATGCCACATCACAAGCCAGTGTCATCTTGATGATATTGTGACCCAGGACTCAAGAAAGTATTTCATTAAGGAGACAGGTGGAATGTGAGACATAAATGCAGTGATCAAAGAGGCAATGAAATTTGTTTACTGCTGCCTCATATGTGACCTATCAGTTACAAAGACCATCTCCACTCAACCCTGCACCGTTTTGTATTTTGCCACAGCAGTGCCATCTTTCCTTACCCCTGGAATTTCTGACTCTTCTGGGCTTCATTTCTGCACATATTTCATAGCTCACAAAGCATGCTTAAATATAGATAGATATCTCTTGGTCAGAAAGTCAACCCAAATTTGCTTGCTTTCGAATGCATGTCACCAGGCCACAGGGATTTTGTTTTGTTTTCTTTATAATAGAACTTTCTCTAGGCTCCTGATGTTTCCAGATCTGTGGCGATCTGGGTCCTGTTTTCTCTTCCCCAGATGCACTTTCAGTTGTTGCCTTTTTTCAATCAATTTCCAGATGTCGTTGCTTATTCATTTTATTTCCAGCACATTTTATCCTTTCCTGAACTTTTGCATAATTCTCTTCTATGACACTTTCCTACTCCTCCTCCATGCCATTCAGATGAATTCCAGAAACCTGCTGCAATTACACCAAATTTAGTTGGCTTTTCCATGCACCAAATGAGTCTGCCCTAGGTTGGAAAGTGAAAGGAATGACTGGTCTGCAGGAGGAACCCTTTTGAATGAGCTCCCAGCTGATAGACAAATGTTGCTTAGGTCCAAGGTCCAGGCTGACTATTGTGTAAAAGACTCTATAGAGAGGAAGAATGGTCACTGGGGCCCTGAAGTCCAAACCACAGTTTGTTTTAGAACTTTTTAAAAAAATAATCTCTTTGTGCAAATATCAATCCAGTAAGCCAGAAATCTTTTTTAAATTACCTTGAGCAATACAAAAATTGTAAAGAGGTCTTGACTTTCTGTAATACTTCCTGCATTTGGCACTATTTGGAAATAAGATCTTTCAAATAAATTAATTCTTTAGACAGTTGAAACATGTCTGAAAGCCCCAAAGTGTTGCAAATATTAACCACTTTTACATAAATCTTTCTAGAATGCATTATATTTTAGGGCACACTGATCATAATCTAATGTTTTCCTAATGATTCAGGGTCAAGGCTATGACTATCAGTAGCCATTCCCTGAGGTCTATGAGATGTTAGTCTGCTTTCCTTTACACCAAGATTTCTCAACTTACTGTCATTTGGGTCTAGAAAATCCTTTGACGTGGGAGTATAGCCTGTGCATTTTGGACGTTTAGCAGCATCCCTGGCTTGTACCCACTAGGTCACAGTAGCACCACATCTTCAGTGGTGATAGCCAATAATGTCTAAAAACAACTACGTACACCATCATCACATATTCTCAACATTGTATAGGAAGCCCTATTCAATACAATAGAAAAGAAAAAGACAAAGAAAAAGAAGGGAAAGATAAAAATATTGGAAAACAGAAAAAGCACTATCTTTATTTGCAGAAGACATGTCTATGTAAATAAAAAATTCAAAATGATCTGCAAACTATTAGAATTAATAAGTGATTTTAGAGTGTCACTAAAAACAAAATCAATATACAAAGTGTAACTGTGTTTCTATGACCTAAGGAAAAAACAACTGGAAATTGAAATTTTACCTATTTACTTACTTACTTTTTTTTTGATGTTTTATTTATGTATTTATTTATTTATTTTTAAAAGCTTTTTTTTAATGTTTATTTTTGAGACAGAGAGAGAGACAGAGCATGAGCAGGGGAGGGACAGAGAGAGGGAGACACAGAATCCGAAGCAGGCTCCAGGCTCTGGGCTGTCAGCACAGACCCTGACATGGGACTCAAACTCACAAACTATGAGATCATGACCTGAACCGAAGTTGGACACTTAACCAACTGAGCCACTCAGGCACCCCTAAATTTTAAAAAATACTGTATACAATATCATAAAAAATAAAATAACTAGAAATGAACCTAACAAAAGATGTATATGACCACTATACTGAAACTATGAAATATTAAAGAGACAGTAAAGAAGACCTAAATAAGTCAAGACATGGAACATATTAATGGATTGGAGGAATTAAACATTAAGATTTAATTAAGATTAAGAATTTAAGATTAAGATTAAGATTTGGGGGTGCCTGGGTGGCTCAGTTGGTTAAGCATCTGACTTCAGCTCAGGTCATGATCTTGCAGTCCATGAGTTCGAGCCCCGTGTTGGGCTCTGTGCTGACAGCTCAGAACCTGGAGCCTGCTTCTGATTCTGTGTCTCCCTCTCTCTCTGCCCCTCCCCCACTCATACTCTCTCTCTCTCTCTCTCTCTCTCTCTCTCTCTCTCTCTTTCTCTCTCTCTCTCAAAAATAAAGATTAAAAAAAATTTTTTTTAAAAAGATTAAGATTTGATTTTCCTCAAACTTATCTATAGATCCAGTGAAATTGAAAGCTAAATACCAGGGAGGGGAAAAAATTATATGGAAATTTAAAGAACTTAGAAAGACAAATGTTGAAATAGAACAAATTTGGAGAAACAATACCACCAGATGGCAAGACGTATTATAAAGCTAGAGTAATTTAGAGAGTGTGATATTGGACCAATGGAATGGAAAAAAGAATCGCATTTAAACCAACACATGAATACAATCAAATTTGTAGAATATGGACTAAATATAAATCCAACGAAAAAAATTGCCACTGAAATTCTGTAATGAAAAAAATGATAATTTTTAGTAAATGGTATTGGAACTATTTGATATCCATATGGAGAAAACGAACCTTGAGGCCTACCTCCTACCATACAAAAAAACCAATTTGAGTTCATCATAGACATAAATATAAAAAGAAGAAAACATATAAAAAATGCTTTTGAAAAAATATACATGACCTCAGGCAGAAAAATACTTCTTAAGCAGGATGCAAAGGCACTAACCATAAAAGAAAATACTATTAAATTGGATTTTATTTAATCCTAAGAATTTATGTTCATCGAAAGACAAGAATAAGAAAGTGAAAAGACAGGTCAGAGAGTAGGAGAATATATCTATAGCACAAAAATCCAACAAGGACTCACATACGGAATATATCTTTTAAAAACTGTTTTAAACTGAGTAAAAGAAATGACCAGATATGTTGTAAAAGAAGACATACAAATAACCAATGAACATATGGAAATGGGCCCCAAGTTACTACTCATCAGGGAAAGTCATTTTAAGCCACAAAGAGATACCATCACATGTCAGCAGAATGAAAAAAGCTGAAAAGACTGACAATTTTACTAAGAGTTGACAAGAATGTCTGGCAACTGGATTGCTGGTAGAAGTGTAAATTGGCACAACTCCTTTGGAAAACTGTTTAGCAGTGACTCCTAAAGTTAACTATCTACCCACTCCACCACTCAGCAATTACACTTCTACGTATATACCCAAAAGAAAAAAATAGTTATCCCTAGTTAGGGTCACCTGGGTGGCGCCATTGGTTAAGCGTCCAACTCTTAATGTCAGATCAGGTCATGATCTCATGGTCTGTGGGTTCAAGCACCATGCCGGGCTCTGTGCTGACAGTGCAGAACCTGTTTGGGATTCTCTCTCTCTCTCTCTGTCCCTCCCCCACTTGCATTCTCTCTCTCTCAAAATAAATAAATATTTTAAAAAATAGTTATGCTAAGTTGCAGGCATATCTATTCTATTCAATGTCCTTAATGGACAATGGAGGATGAGGCTTTGACTATCTTTTCTCCCCCATGTCAAACACAAGCACACACACTTTCTATCCTTAATACAGTTTCTATATCATAGAGCTTAAAAATATCATGAGGCCTCAAATGGAAAAACCCAACAGACTGCCAAGCAGAAACAAGTGTTTTAAAACCTATACTTTTGAGTACAGTCTCTAAAACTCCAGGACATCAAAGATAATTAGACAATCCTATAAGCTACCTTAAAAATGGGCCATCTAGAACAGAAGGAGAATCAAATTTATATCAGGCATTTTAAAAGCAACATAGGTGACTGTTTTTAAAAAGGAGTGATACCTTTCAAGATCTAGAGGGATATAACTTTGACCATAAATTCTATATTCAGACAAACTATCATCCAACAGTAAAGAAAAAATATGATCAGATATGTAAAGATCCTCTTGTATACCAGCTGTAAAGTACATGTAAATAATTCTCCCTGGAGTTGCTCAGTGCACAGCTTGTGAAGTGTGTCTGGAAACCCTGATCCACAGATTCTTGAAAGTTCCCTAAATTCAAGAGTAACCATCAGAAGAATGGACATTTTCTCAACCAATATAGTAAAATTACACAATGACCAAAAAAACAAACAAACAAACAAAAAAAACCCAAAAAAACCAAAAACACCTTAATTGCTCCAAAAGAAAGGAAGAATAAAATAATGTTTAAATGTGTAGAAAATAAAATATCATGGAACTGTTAGGAGAATTATCCTCCCATTGTAAATAATTAGAAAACTGGACAAAGTAAATGAAACAACTCTTTTCAGACATTGGACAATAGGCAGCATTGACCTGTGATCCCCGAGAATGAAGCAAACAAGATGAGCCCTATGATTTTCTTGGCTTTCCGCCAGGTAGCAGTTTCTAGGCAGCTCAAGGAGGGAATTATACATAGCCCAGTATCCTCATTGAGTTGAGAAGACAGAAATTGAAATTCAGAGAAGTCAAAATGACATTTATGGAGCAGAGTGCCAGAGATGAGAAAACTGTAAAGAGACAACTATAAAGATCTGCAAAGGAGTCCTCTTTTGGCAGAGTGATGATCTACACAACCATAGAATAAAACTCTGTGAGGTTGGGAATAGGGTGAACCATTCCCGTAATGGGGCTATGAACAGTTCACCAGTCAGAGTGGAGAAACTTCATAATACGCAGAGCATTCTGTGGAGATGGCAAAAAAGTCAGACTCTAGAGTGGGGCTAACCTAGCCCAAGGGTAAAGATTGTTTTAAACCCACAGGAGCAAAGTTTAAAAGAATCAAAAGGTTGAAACGGATCTGCATAATTTGATCTTGCTAGAACAAAATACAATGAAAGAACAAAATCAGGAGTGTGGAATCCAATGAGAAATCAGAAATA
The DNA here is from genome assembly GCF_046562875.1 of Panthera onca. Lineage (NCBI taxonomy): Eukaryota > Metazoa > Chordata > Mammalia > Carnivora > Felidae > Panthera > Panthera onca. The sequence goes on from NC_138342.1 coordinate 122,848,895, forward strand.
ATCAGGCATCTAAAGAAGCGTAAGAGGGGCGCCTGGGTGGCTCAGTCGGTTAAGCCTCCGACTTTGGCTCAGGTCATGATCTCACAGTCCGTGAGTTTGTCTGTGCTGACAGCTCAGAGCCTGGAGCCTGCTTCCATTTCTGTGTCTCCCTCTCTCTCTGCACCTCCCCCACTCACACTCTGTCTCTCTCTCTCTCAAAAATAAATAAACATTAAAAAACAATTTAAAGAAGCATAAGAATGTCACATAACCACGATAAAAATCCATTTATAGAAAAGAACAGGAAATGATGAGTATGATAAATTTTCAGACAATGACTTTAAAATACCAATAATTAATATTACATACTCAAATATTTAAAGGAAAAAAATGAACATAATGAGAAGAATTAAAGATATAAAAATTACCTAAATGGAGTTTTAAAGGATAAAAAAAATACAAAGGATGGGATTAACAGAAGAAAAAATTAGTGAACATAAAGGTATAGCAAGAGAAAATATCCAAAGAATAAAGAACACACAAAGAAAAATAGGATTGTCAAAAAAATGAATAAAACCCTAGTGACCTGTAGGACAGTAAACAGACTAATATGCCAATAATTAGAGTATCAGTAGGAAAAAATACGGGGGCATGGAAAGACAGAGAAAATATCTGAAGAACTACTGGATGAATATTTTCTAAATTTAATGAAAATTATAAACATAAAAGTCCAAGAAACTGAACAAACATCAAGTAAAATAAACATAGGGAAAAACCACACCAACTACCTTATAATGGTATTATTGAAAAACAGTCATGACAAATTTTTAAATAAGCCAGAAAAATAGACATATTACAGAGAAAGCTATAAAAATTGGAAAAGATTTTTGTCAGAAACTATAAAACTAGAAAATAGTGAAATGACATATATAAAGTACTATCAAAATCAAAAACATCAATGTAGAATTCTACAGCCAGCCAAAACATATTTCAAAAATGGAGGTAAAATACTTTGCAGACAAATCATAGCTTAGAAAATACATCACCAGCACACATGCACTAGAAGAAAAGATGTTCTTCAAACAGAAAAAGATACCTGATAGAAATGTGTAACTGCACGAAGGAGTAATCAGCATCAGAAATGGTAAATATGTAAGTAAATATGAAAGATACTTTCTTTGATTTTCTATTTCTTTAGAAGATCATTGACTTCATGGGGCACCTGGGTAGCTTAGTCGGTTGAGCGTCAAACTTGATTTCGGCTCAGGTCATGATCTCACGGTTTGTGGATCAAGCCCAGTGTCGACCTCCACATTGATAGGATGGAACCTGCTTCAGATTCTTTCTCACCCTCTCTCTCTCTCTGCCCCTCCCTGCTTATGCTCCTCTCTCTGTCTCTGTCAAAATAAATAAATAAACTTTTCTAAGATGATTGACCTCTTTTTTTTTTAACGTTTATTTATCTATTTTTGAGATAGTGAGCAGGAGAGGGGCAGAGAGAGAGGGAGACAGAATCCCAAACAGGGTCCGTGCTGTCTGCACAGAGCCCGATATAGGGCTTGAAATCATGAATCACAAGATCATGACCTGAGCCAAAATCAAGAGTCAGACGCTTAACCGAATGAGCCACCCAGGTGCTCTGAAGATCACTGACTTCTTACAGCAAAAATAGAAACAGTGATATAGGGACTATTATCTCCATTTTATAGATGAGAAAACTGAAACAGAGTGGTTAAGTAATTCGCCCAAAGTGGAAGAACTTACATTTGAATCCAGATAATCTTTGCATTAAGCCTCTATGTTATAAAGTATAATGTGCAATGTAGACTACAATATATATTATACAATATAATATTATATAATATGTAATTATTATACAATTATTATTTATACTGTATGTTACATATAGTGTATTGGAATATATTCAAGTATATATAAACATTCCAATATACTATTGGAAATATAGTAATATTATTATATATTATCTAATAGTTCATTGTTAAATATAACAATGGTCATAACTGATAAAAAGGAAAAGGATATGAGATTGAAAGTGCTGATCTTAGTTTTATCTATAATGTCTTAATGTTTTTAACTTTATTTAATTCCAGTATAGTTATACAGTGTTATATTAGTTTCAGGTATATAATATAGTGACGCAACACTTCCATACAACAACTGGTGCTCATCACAATAAGTGCACCCTTTAATCCCCATCGCCTATTTCACCCATCCCCCACTCCTCTCCCCTCTGATACCCACCAATTTGTTCTCTCTAGTTAAGAGTCTGTTTCTTGGTTTGTCTCTCTCTCTCTTTAATTTTCCTTTGCTCATTTCTTTTGTTTCTTAAATTCCACATGAGTGAAATCATATAGCATTTGTATTTCTCTGACTGACTTACTTCACTTAGCACAACACTAACTCCAATCATGTTGCAAATGGCAAGATTTCATTCTTTTTATGGCTGAATAATACATATATATGTATATATACACACATATATATATATATATATATATATATACACCACAACTTCATTATCCATTCCTCTATTGATGGATACTGGGCTGCTTCCATAATTTGGCTATTGTAAATAATGTTGCAATAAACATAGGGGTGTATGTATCCCTTTGAATTAGTGTTTTTGTAGTTTGGGGGTAAATACCAAGTAATGCAATTGCCAGATCGTAGGGTAGTTCTATTTTTAACTTTTTGAGGAAACTCTATACTGTTTTCCATAATGTCTTAATTTTTATAAAAATGAATGTATCCAGGTAATACTTATGTAATCCAAAGATTTTTAAAATGTAGGTAGAGCACACACATAGAAGAAAAGTTTATGTACCAATAATGAGTAGAAAGAACAGAATACAATAGAAAGAAAAGATTAGCATCAATAATAAATTCTTAGCTTGATAGCATTTCCACAAAATGAATGATTTAATATATTTTAAGTACACGTGATCATGTGCAAAAAATGAAAATATTTCTGTATGTGTCTTCTGGAGGAGCATGAGATCACCATTCTTACAATTAAACTTAAACCATAGAATAGATAACAGTAGCTAGCATTTTAATACTAGTCCACAGATGATTATGAGTTTGTGAATGCATTCTATCATTTAAACTATTTATGAAAGATGACAATTCATTCAATATTCAGAAAAACTGTAGAGAGCACCAGGCAATATTGTAAAAAATAGGAATATACTATTTAATAAGAAATACACATAGCTCCTGCCTTCATGGAACTTGTAGTCCAAGTAGAAGAAGAGACTTTAAATTACCATTTAACAGAATTAAATCAACCATGTAACAGAACAGAGTTCAGAAACAAACCCACACTTGTGTATGATGAAATTAATGCATTACAAGTATGGTCTTTTCAATAAACTGGATATGAAAAATATATTTATTTATTCATTTTTATAATTATATATTTCACACCATACACAAAAACTATTTTTATATGGGTAGTAGAACTAAATTTAAAACAATAGGCTTCTAGAAAAATGAAAACAGGAGAATATAGTCATGATTCTAGGGTAGGCAATACTTCTTTTAAATAAGCTACAAAAATCCACAAAGAAAAATATTGATAAATTATACTTCATTAAAAACAAGAGCATCTGTTCTTAGAAGACACCCTCAGAAATCTTAAAGACAAGCCAAGGACTAGGAGATAACATGCAAGATATATTAAAAAATATACAAACACAAAACCCCTCACATATCAATAAGAAAAAAAAATGGTAGCCCAAAGACTTGAATAAGAATTTCACAAAACAGTACATACAAATGGCCAACAAAAGGATATTCAACTTCATTAGTCATTAGATGCAAATTATAAAACACAATAAAGATACCATTATGCACACACAAGAATGACTGAATAAAAAATACTGACAGTACCAAATGTTAGCAAGAATGTAAAGTCACTAAAATTTTCATACACTCCTCTTTTTTTAATTTTATTTTGAGAAAGAGAGAGAGCAAACACACGCACACAGAAGCCAGGGAGGGGCAGAGAGAAGGAGAGAGAGAATCCCAAGCAGGCTGTGAGGTGGGGCTCTATTCCAAACCACGAGACCAGGACCCAAGCCAAAACTTAGAGCTGGGACACCCAACCAACTGAGCCACCCAGGCACCCCAATTCTCATACATTTCTTGTGGGAGTTTAAATAAGTACAATGTCATTGGAAAATTGTTTGGCAATATCTATTAAAGCTAAACATATGTCTACCCTATGACCCTGCAATCCACTCCTACATATATGCAGAATAGAAATGTATAGATCTTCAAAAGCAAAAGACAAAAACAAAAATGGATATAAGGATATAAGAATATTAATCATAGCAGTAGCATTCATATCTGCTGAAAACTGGAAACACCCAAATGTCAGTAAACTAAAGAATAAATTGTGGTATACTCATTGAAAAGGATGGGAAAGGAAGATTATTGCCATACAAACCATGAATTTCACAAACATAATATTGAGCAAAAGAAGACCTCAAAAATACATACTAATTTATTTATTCTATGTATGTGAAATTAAAGAAAATACAAAAGTGATCTATGATGGCAGAAGTCAAGATAGTGGTTACCGTGAAGGCAGTTGTTATCGGAAGAAGGCATAAGTGGATTTCTGGTGTGCTGCTAACATCCTATTTCTTGGTCTGGATGGGTAATAAAATGGGTGTGTTTATTTCATAAAAATTCATCAAGATATACACCTATGATTAGTACACATTTTTGTATAATGTATACTTCAACTAAAAAAATTACTTAAAGAAAAATCAGTAATTGTAACAGAGTTTTAGAAAATAGCAGGATGATATACAAGTACATCATGGAGTACAGAGAAATCAGGGCTGGAGTCTTCTAGGACATAATATTTAAGGTGAACTATAAGAATTAGCTAGGGAAGAGTGTGTGATGTGTGGGAGGTTCAAATGGGGAGACTCCTCCAGAAAAGGAAGAATTTGAGCAAAAGCTTGGAAGCATAAAAAAGCATAAATTATTCAAGATACTGACAGAAGACTGACAAGAGCAAAGAGAGCTGGGGCAGAAGTGACAAGAAGTGAGCCTGGAGACACACATAGAGTGGGGCCTTAAAGGCCAGATTAAGAGTTTTGAATTCCATCTCATGAGCAACAGAAATGCATAAATGGACTTTTAGCACAGACTGACATGACCTGGTTTATATTATGGGAAGATGGCTACCGTGTGAAGAATTGACTAGGAAAAAAGGAGAAGCTGGAGTGGAGAGACAGTTTAGGAGGTTGCTGTGGCAGTCCAGGTGAGAAATGACAGTGACATTTGTCTGGATAGAAGGAATAGAGTGACATTTGTCTGGACAGGATGTACATTGATGATTGGATGTAACATCTGAAGGAAAGCCACAAGTCAGAAAGGTTTCCCAAGGATCTTCCCAAACAATTGGGTGAATAAATATGCCAAGTTACTGAAATAAGAAAACCTGGAGAGTGATTGCATCAAGGCAAGAAGATGTATTCACTTTGGACATGTTGAGCTTGACATCTCTACAGGACACCTAGGATGCGGTCTCAAATAGGCAGCTGGATATATAGATATGAAATTCAGGAGAGGGGCTTAATAGGGTTAGCAATTCCATTTTTTATTGATAACAGAATGTACAGGAGGGTAATATTGTGCTACATTAACATATACTTTCCCCCCCCTCACAATTTTACCCCATAACCCTCCTTCATTCAAGCAACAGAACTTTACCATAAGACATTAATTGCATGAAGAGAACAAAAGTGTCAAATTCTAGACTTCCCAGTTAAGGCTTTGAACATTCCAAGATCCAAATTTTGCATAATAAACAACAGATTTGGAAGAATACACAATCAATTAGTTTTGCTGCCCCAGGAAAGATAAAAAGTTTGAGGGATGGGGTGGAAAAATTTAGAGAAATAACAGACCTCGGACTTAGGTTATTTCTCTGATAAGGAACCCTATTCATCATGTTCCACTTCTACCTACTAAGTCTTATGTGGGAAAGAAAAAATAACAGAAATCCCAGATATATTAAGGGGTTAAATATCAGAGGAAACCATGCCTTAGATCTCAGGTAGAGACCAGAGAAGTAACATGTCCTTCAGAGTTGCCTCAACGTGGCCCAGGGTAACCAAGCAAACCGGCCTCAAATAGCCTGAGTTTCCCATGCCCCAGTAAGGCACAAGAAGATCACAGATGCAGCTGAGAGAGAGAAGATCTGAATTCTAAGGACCTTTTGGTCAACATGAGAAAAACATGACAATGATTTCAATGGATTTACGATCAAAGAATAGATGGGGACATGGATGTATCAAAGAATCTTACTAAGATGCCATTCTCTTGACCCTAATTTACCTAATGGATCAGTTAGCTCTTGTTATAAAAATGCTGCATAACAAACTATCCCAAAACTCAGTGGTTTAGAATAATAACCATTTATTTACTTAATATGCTTGCAGGTCAGCTGGGAGTTCACTGACTTAGGCTGCTGTAACTGGGGATAAGTTCTGCTATACATGTCTCTCACACTTTTCCTGGAATTAGTAGGCTAAGCCAGGCTTTTTTTTTTTTTTTTTTCCTAATGTTGACAGTGAAGGCCGGAGAGAGAGCAAACTCAACTCTACATACATGTTTCAAGACTCTGATCACATCATGCTTGCCAATATCCCACTGACTAAAGCAGATCCCAGAGTCAAGGGCTGTGGATAATCTTGTCTACAATTGGAGGGCAATACACAGCTACATGATAAGGAAATGGTAAAGGATTGGGGCCATTAATTCTGTCTCTGCCACATCCAAACTTAGATGCAGCCACTGGAAGAGGGGGGGAAGAAAACAACGATGGGACTGTAACAAGGTAAAAACTTGTTATAAAAAATAAAACCATTTGCTTCCACATTACTTTCACATCTAGGATTTTGATTTTTTTTAACGTTTATTCATTTTTGAGAGATGGAGAGAGACAGAGCATGAGGGGGGGAGGGGCAGAGAGAGAGGAAGACACAGAATCTGAGGCAGGCTCCAGGCTCTGAGCTGTCAGCACAGAGCCCGACGTGGGGCTCAAACACACAGACCGTGAGATCATGACCTGAGCTGAAGTCAGATGCTTAACTGACTGAGACACCCAGGCGCCCCATCACTTCCAGGATTTTGACTTGAGATTCCAGCTGTGACAGATAGGAATATTAAAATTTGAGTAGAAACAAAATGCAAAGGAAGTCCATCATCTCATTCTGACGTCAGAGTAACATCACTAAATAAGACACTATTTGATCTACGTTACAGAAAATAAGTAGGAGTTCAAACAACTGAGGTGAAGCAGAAGCACAGAATTATGAAAATTATTTTTTGCAATGGCAAATATTTTTGTGGCTGCACAAGGTGGAATTATTCTCTTCAGACCAGACACCTACCAACAAGAGGAATCCATGGCAGTTGTTATCTTTCTATTTTCTCATTGCTCAGAAAGAAGGATGAGAGGGGCATGGCTTGCCTTCTGCAGCCAGGAACTGGGCAAGAGGAAGAATATGTGTGTCAAGGTGGGAGTAGGTATGGGAGGTCTGAGATGGACAGACAGTTCATTCCCAAGTAAAAAGCAGATGGAGAGACGTAGGGGAAGCAGAGAGAGAAGCCAATAAAGCTGGAAAAGGATTAGAGAAAATCACAGGAGGACCCATTTAACCCTAATTTCTGTGGTTTTTCTGATGAAGATGTGGTGTTAATGGTTTCAGAGTTAATCAGAGAGCCATGTGTCTTCAATCTTAGATATAAACCAGATGAAAACAGACATCCCACTTAAGTGGTATTTTAGTGACACAAAGGCTGAAAGAAAAAAAAAAAAAAGATTTGCATAGTAATGACTCTATCATTGCTTTAAAGCTGTGCAGTATTTCCAGAGCCCCTAACAACCACCAAATCAGGAATTCAAACCACACCCTGGGAAGGCTGGGCTTCCTTTTGTTAAAAAGAAAAACTGAGGATCTCTGAGGTCAGTTACCCAGGCAGTGCAAATCAAAAGTCCTGACTCCCTCTAACCACTGGAATATTTGCCATGTGGAACTACACCCACCTAGGACATTGCCAAAACCCCAAGAAAGTACCATGACTAAGATCCGTGTCTTTTTCTGGGTACTATTTCCACAGAAAGCTTCTTATGTCTCTTCCCTGACATTTCACAAAATAGAGTTTTCTCTATTTGGAAAAATAGAGGAGAGGAAAAAATATGCCTGAGAAAAGGCCAAGTGTGAAGAAGAATTCGATTTTGGCATCCCATTTAAAAGTTTCTACTTCCTTCCCCAACCTATGTATGGCTTATTGCCGAACTAACACCACTAAGAGAATACAGTGTGTGGTTCTACAAAACACTACACCACGAGCAAAAGCATTGATCAGATGGATAAATAGTAACAATAGCTAATAATCAGTAAATTGCTACTATGTACCACACCTGCTCCTAGGAATTTTATATATAAAACTCATAAGATGTTGACAATGAATTTATGAAGCTAGTACTTTTATCACCCCCATTTGATAGATGGGAAAGCTGAAGCATGAAGAGGTTATGTAACTTTCCTAACACAATAAGTGGCAAAGCCGAGATTCACCCCGAGAAATCTGATTCCAAGGTTCATATGCTTAAGCACTATGTATATGGATTCTTAAAGAAAAAATTAGAAATAACACCACTCTCACATTAAACTTTTCCAGAGAATAGAAAAAGAACACTTTCCAACTTATCTTATGGGACTAAATAAACTTCACTCAGAACTGACAAGAATATAACAAAAAAGGAAAATTACAAGCCAGTCTGTCTTGTGAAGATAGAAGCAAAGTATACGACACCAAAAACTAGCAATTGCTTTCAGAGAATTCTTATAAATAAATAAGAGAAATACAATCTGATGGAAAAAATGGAATTTCACGGAAGATATCCAAACGGTAAGTAAACATATTTTTTAAGTGTTCAACATCATCAGTCATCAGAGAAAGGCAAATTAAAGCCACAGTTTGTCCACCAGAATTACTAAAATGAAAACGACTGTTGATATCAGGAGTTGGTGAGGATGTAAAATAAGAGGAACTCTTGAGGCGCCTGGGTGGCTCAGTCGGTTAAGCGTCCGACTTCAGCTCAGGTCACGATCTCACACTCCGTGAGTTCAAGCCCCGCGTTGGGCTCTGGGCCGATGGCTCAGAGCCTGGAGCCTGCTTCCGATTCTATGTCTCCCTCTCTTTCTGCCCCTCCCCCGTTCATGCTCTGTCTCTCTCTGTCTCAAAAATAAATAAACGTTAAAAAAAATTAAAAAAAAAAAAGAGGAACTCTCACACACCACTGATGAGAGCATAAATTAGCACCCTTTTGAGAAGAGTGTAGAAGCATCTGCCAAAAGTGAACACACACACACACACACATACTCTGTGGCCCGGAAATTCCACTCCTACATTTATACTCAACAGAAATTCATACATGCACACCAAAAGACATAAACAAAAATGTTCACAGCATCTTTATTCATTTAGGAAACAACCTAAATATCCATTAACAGTGGAATGGAGAAACAAATTGTGTTATATTTATACCATGAGGTGCTATACAGCAGTGAAAATGAAATATTGCTGTTCACAAGAGCTTGAAGGAATCTCACAAATTATAATGTTGAGCACAAGAAGCCAGACACAAAGTGCACATACGTTATGATTCCATTTATATATTGTTTTAAAATAGACAAAACAAATCTATGGTGATAGAAGTCAGAACAGTGCTTACATCCGGGAGGAGGCTGTAGTGATTGGTAAAAGAAAAAGGAAGGTGCCAGGAATGCTTCATTTCTTGGCCTGGTCATTGGTTACATGAAAGTGTTCACTTGATGTTCCAGGTCTAGTTTGAGAAGTAGCACCTTGGTGAGAGATGTGGGCTAATCCAAGTTCATGGTATACATTAAGTGAACATGGTTCAACCAGATGAGAAAGACATTAAGCAGAATTGACTTCAAAGTCACCTAAACATTCATTGCTTAATTTATTGAGTATCTAAAATATTCCTGGAACAATGTTAAGTCCTGAGAGTGAAAACATGAAAAGACAAACGTCCTATCAGCAGATTGTTCACAACCTAACTGAAAGAGATGTGTCAAAATAATTGATTTCAAACCATAGTGTGCAATCATGGAACTGTGCAAATCGTTTTGAGAGTTTAGGGAAGCCAGGGAATTTCAACCTCCTAAGAGTTTTGCAGGTGAAAGGGCTTAATGGAGGGTGGCAGAGGGAGGGGGTCTGGGAGAAGTATTTGGCTCAGAATTGACAGCATTTGCAAAAGAGAACACAGAGAGATAGTACTGTGAATTCTAGGAATGTTGGGTGGGTATTTAGGAATGGCTAGAGCTTAAAATGCAAGATCCAGAATAGTGGGAGGTGAGGGGTGCCTGGGTGGCTCAGTCGGTTAAGCATCTGACTCTTGATTGACTCCTGATTTCGGTTCAGGTCATGATCTCACCATTTGTAAGATCAAGCCCTCCCCCACCTCTCCCCCTGCCAGTCTGGCTTTGCACTGACAGCATGGAAACTGCTTGGGATTCTCTGTCTCCTCTCTCTCTGCCCCTCCTTCCTGCTTGTGTGCACTCTCTCAAAATAAGTAAACATTAAAAGAAAAAAAAAAAAAGAATCTTGGATTTTTATCCTGTAGCACATGGGAGCTAACTGAAGAATTTTTATTTAATCCAATGTAAAGGATAGACGGGGGGAAGGTTAAGATTGGAGACTGGTAGGAGGTTTTTGCAGAAATTCAGATATATGTGTCAGGTTTTGCCACAGTAATACACAATCCAAAATCTTAGTGGCTTACAACAACAAATACTCATTTCCTCCAAAACCTTTGTATCTTACAACAACGTACATTTAATTCTTACTCATGGGTCTGCTGGTCAGTTGTGGGTTGGTTTTAATTCAGGGGGGCTGTGCAGGGCTGAGTGGGGCTTGGCTTGACTCCAAGACATGGCAGATCATTCATGGTGTGCTCCATGGATCTCCCATTTGGGGACACAGGATGAAGGAGCAATGGCTTCTCTGGGTCACGCTCTTCTACTGATGGGTGACAGGAGTGCAGGGGAGGTGGCAGGAATAATCAGTGTCTCCTAAAGTCCCTGCTCAGAGCTAGCACACCATCCCTGATGCCCACACCACACTCATCAAAGTCACACGGCCAAGCTCAATGTCTACAGGACGCTCCATCTCTACCCATAGAGTAAGGAAGAGAACAGTAGATATTTACTGAACATATTAACTCAATCTACTACATCAGGAGAAAGATGATGAACACCTAACCTAAGGCAGACAGAGTAGGGTTAGACAAGAGGGGGTCAGGAAAGCTGAGATTATAACCAGAGTTCTGGGGTCCCGGCTAGTTGGGATGGGCAGGGATGGACTGCCTTGTCAGGACACTAGGAGACTAAATCAGAAGCTTTAACTCAGGGAAGTGCCTGATTAGAGTTGGATAGTCAATCTAAATCAAAGCATTAGGCCAAGATGGAAATAAAAGGATACACCTCTTAAAAGGAGCTAATGGAAGAGAAGATTGCAATGAGTGGGAGGAGCAGAGTTATTAACAATATTAAACTAATCTCAGTTCTGCGGCAACGAGTTCTGGAAATGCAGTCCCAGAACAGAAAGAGAATGATAGGATTGATGTAGGAGGAAAGGGAGAGGGGAGTATTTAGGATGGCTCCTAGTTTTCTAGTCTAAGAAACTGGGTGGATACCGGTGTCATCTGCTGAATTGTGGAACACAAAAGGAGAGAGTGTTTCAGAGAGAAGATGGTAAGTTCCGTTGAGTTTGGTTTTTAGATTTGAGTCATCTAGATGGACACAACTAGTGGAGAATTGAATATCAAGCTATAGAACTCCCTTGTGTCTTTCATCTGTTTTCACATCTGAAAATGCCCCCTCTCTCCTCTATTACCTAGCCAGAGTCTTAAATGTTCAAGATCATTTACATTCCTGAGTTGCCTTTCTTCTCTGGGCTGCTTGCATTTAGAATTAGCATGCCTCATTTAACACTGATCATTTGTGTTATACCCACACCTCCATGCACATTAATCTTGTCCCTTAAACTAAACTATAAATTCCATGAGGACAAGACTTTCTATGTCTTTAATATCTCCTATGGAACTTAGCACAGTAATAGGCAAAAACCTAAATTAAAAAACTGAAAAATGCATGGATGATTAACTACCTCAGTGAAGAATAATAATCAGTGACTAGTATCCTAAGTAATGACGTAGTATCTCTGTAAAGATCATTTTAAAAGGTATTTCTTTTTATTTGGAGAGTACATCTACAAATTTTCTTTAAAATTGCACATTTTTTACTTAGTTTCAACATTTATGATAATTCTTATTTTTTAAGCATTTATCTCCTGGTGTGTATGTACATGACTGTATCTTTGTTCAAGAAATATTGTTACAATTTTAACTTAGATGCATGTTGAGTGGCAGAGAAAAGTCAGCCTGGTATAAAACGTAGGCCATAACAATCAATAGTATCAAGGGTTCACAATTATTTATTTTTGAGAGAGAGACAATGTGAACAGGCAGGGGCAGAGAGACAGAGGGAGACACAGAATCCGAAGCAGGCTCCAGGCTCCAAGCTGTCAGCACAGAACCCGATCCGAGGCTCCAACTCATGAACCACGAGATCATGACTTGAGCCAAAGTCGGACACTTAGCTGGCTGAGCCACCAACGTGCCCCAAGACTTCACAGTTTAGATAGTCAACTATTTTGTGGTTTTGTTCCAGGAAGACACCAATCAAAAGAGATAGTACATGTTGCAAATGTAAAAATACCAAGAAACACTAAGTATTTTCTAAAGGCATGGTTATGATTCTTTTTTTTTTAATGCTTATTTATTTTTGAGAGAGAGAGAGAGACAAAGCATGAGCAGGAGAGGGGACAGCAGGCTCCAGACTCTGAGCTGTCAGCACAGAGCCCAACGTGGGGCTCAAACTCACAAGAGCCATGAGATCATGACCTGGGTTGAAGTCAGACACTTAACAACCTAGGCGCCCAGACATGGTTATGATTCTTTACATTAAATCACTGTTCATTGTTATAAGAAGATAAGCAGAGGTACAGTTTGATAAGCTCATGCCAACACCACTTTTTGTTTTGGAGTCAAGAAAAGAAGATAGGTCCCTGACTTCCAGACCAGAGCTCTAAGACCAACTAAGTATAAACTCCTAACTAACTGCTGGATCCCAATAGGGCAAGAATAAAAGATATAGTTGGGGCAGCTAAAATTAAAAGGAATGTTTTTAAATCTCCTAGTTCTTTTTTTAAAGGTAGGCTTCAAAAAACTTAATTTTGTGAGGTATTCAACAGGGACCTGGAAAACTGCTCTTAGCATTTTAACATAAATTAAAAATCATTTAAGCAGACGTCTCTATTCAGCTCTTGCCAACTGCACATTTATTTTTCTGGTCAAGGAGGCTTTGCTGCTGCAAATGAAGGGAAATGAAGGCATTAGGGCTTGGGCATATCAGTTGAAAAAAAAAAGGAAGTAAATGTGGATGTTGGATTAATTTCTCTCATATTCACAATTCCATTTACACGGGCAAGGAATTTGCCCCCCTACGAGGTACTCTTGAAAACATTCTCTGAAAAATTAGGTTGCTGTGTAGAATCTGGAGTTGCTGCAAGTGTTCCTTAAAAGCTCATTAGCCCTCCAGAGAGCTAGGAACATAAAACAGCTCCAGACCTAATGAGAGCTCAGTAAACAGGTTTCCACTGCACCTGTATTGAGAGATGGGTGGACCTCCAAGCAGTCTGGGAGCTTAGTTCCATTTTGGACAAGCAACCTCAAGAGTGGGGGATGGGAAATGGGGAAATGAAGGATAAAACCTTACTTGCTAATTCTAAACATATGTAGCCTGCACATTGGTGAGTTGAGGTTGGCAAAGGGTAAAACGAAATCTCACTGAACTGCTTTCCTCAGTGACAGTTATATTTGCTGATTTTTCCACTGACACCCAGCTTTGGAGTCTCCATTTTCCTAATTTGGGAACAACAGAGGGCAGTCATCACTCATGTCTCAATACAACACTTGACATGCATGTTTTCATATAAGGAAGATCATCTTCTGTAAACCTTCAAAACATCACTCTCACTCAGCAGAGAGAGGAGAAATTTATATACCCACAGTCCGGTGGACTCAAAGTCACCACAGACTGTACCTCTCCCTTTCCTTCTTGGCTTCCTCCATTTCCCAAAGCACAACCAGCGGCTGAATAGAATATGGCACAAGAGGTTTCTTCTCCACCCATTCTCCCCTATTAATAGAACATGGCAGAGGAAAAACTCTGTGACTGTCAATTCAACTGCTAACTCAATTAAAGATGGTCCATCTGGAGTCATAATCAATCAGGAGTCTATTCCATCAGAATGAGAAAAGGGAGCTGGAAAGGGATATAACCAGTTACTTGTCATGGAACCTGATAATCACATGCACCAGGAAATTGTACATAGAAACTGCAGAGAAGACAGAATAAATATATCCTATCATAACTAATATAGTAAAAAAACTTCTTTTTCATAGTGATTAAGCTAGGATTGACTAGGAAGTAAAGGAAATGTGTGACTATTTTATTAACTCTTTATTATGGTTCAAGTACTTCCTATAGCAAAACCTTATTCATTTAAAATAAGCTCTAAGGAAATAAGTTCCCTTACTTCTCCTCCACACTTCTCGCATTGAATTTCGCCCGGTAGGTTGTGAAAGGAACTAACCTACTAATTGTAGCCCCATTTAAAATATAAATCGTGGGGCACCTGGGTGGCTCAGTTGGTTAAGCGTCGGACTTCGGCTCAGGTCATGATCTCACGGTTCATGGGTTCGAGCCCCACATCAGGCTCTGTGCTGACAGCTGAGAGCCTGGAGCCTGTTTCAGATTCTGTGTCTCCCTCTCTCTCTGCCCCTCCCCCACTCATGCTCTGTCTCCCTCTGTCTCAAAAATAAACATTAAAAAAATTTTTTTTAAATAAAATAAAATAAAATAAAATATAAATCTTGTCCTCTTTAAAGGCACAGGGCTAAAATATTGTCCAATTTCATCAGTCTGTCCTTGAAGGGCACCATCCATATGCATTTCAACAGTTAGCACAGTATCTACCAGAGTGTGGATGTTTTTTAATTTGTATCAACAAATGTTTTTTGAGAAGACACATTGTCCAAAATACATTATTAGTATCCCATAGGTTATAAAGACGATTAAGAAATGACCCCTAATTCTCAAGGTCTTTGTACTGCAGAAGATGATTAAAGCATGTGTTGTGAGAGTACCAAACATGAAGGAAATTTTTTTGTTTATTTTGAGAGAGAGAAAGAGTGCACAAGTGGGGAAGGGGCAGAGAGAGAGAGA
The DNA here is from genome assembly GCF_046562875.1 of Panthera onca. NCBI lineage: Eukaryota > Metazoa > Chordata > Mammalia > Carnivora > Felidae > Panthera > Panthera onca. The sequence continues at coordinate 122,864,302 of NC_138342.1, forward strand.
GAGAGAGAGAGAGAGAGAGAGAGAAATCCCAAGTAGCCTCCTCACGGTCAGCACAGAGCCCAACTCAGGGCTCGAGTTCACTATGAAATCGTTACCTGAGCAGAAATCAAGAGTCAGATGCTCAACCGACTGAGCCACCCAGGTGCCCCTGGTGAAGGAATTTTAAAGAAAGGAGGAGGCATCTCTTCCTGGAGGTCTGCAGAGAGTCTAACTAGAGGAAATGGTGTTTGAGACAGCAATGACAGATCGACAGGATTTCAACTGGCAGGTTGCAAAGAGGAAACAGCTTGGTATGAGTATAGAAAATGACTGGTCATAGACTCCCCGGCTATCCTGTTTGGCTGCGGAAGAGGATATACGAAAAGAAAAGTGAGGGCTAGGGCTGGAAAGGTAGATTCAGTTAGCCGTGTTTTCTCAAGATGCAGGTTATGAACGTACTAAATACTTTTACTGGCACTTGGTATCTACTCACAGACTTTTCTATTCTGTATCCTGCCTCAGATGGCAGGCTCTGGAGAGCTAAATATTATATTTGTAAGACTCCTTTACAGGTAAGGTTTTATATTAGATTTAGATTCTAGCAATGAGATGTCCTCTCATTAAACTTGGGAGGTGGAGGAAGACAGAAGCCAGGTTTGTGTGATGAGGATGGCTGACAATTTGGAGGACATTTCAGAAAAGCTTTCACGAGTCCAGTTTTCTGAGGTCAGTAAGACCTCAGAGGGAGGAGGGAGAGCTCCTCCAAAGTGAATAAGTCACTGCACCTTGACTCCCCTGGAAATATGAAAAAGGCAGTATTTGGTAGCCTCTTTCACTTTCAGAGGCAATGTATGTAGGGGCCACATTTGAACGTGCTGCTCCTGTCTGCTTACCAAGAGCATCAGCTATCTATAGCCTCAATAATGCTGCAAAACAAACCACCTCCAAGATATAGTGGCTAAAAATAAAACTCATTTATTATTTCTTATCAGTCATCTGGGGACGGGGATGATCTCAGCTGGGAAAACTCAGCCCTCCTCCACATGGTCTCAAATCTTCCAGCAGCCTACCTGCCGGAGCCTACCTGAGGACTCAGGGGAGGAAAAAAACACAGGAGGACCTTTCTAGCCTCTTCCTGAGTCAAGTTACCTTTTATTGACCATGACAAATCTTACAGCCAAGCCAAGCCAGAGTCAGAGTAGAAAGAGACTAAAAAGCTACAAGTCAAAGTATGTGGATATATGCAGGTCATTAATTGGGGGCTATTAAAACAATAATTTGCTAAACTGAATAAATTTTATTTTTTTAAGTTTATTTATTTATTTTGAGAGAGAGAGAGAAAGGCAGAGAGAGAGAGAATCCCAAGCAGGTTCCACACACACTGTTAATGCAGAGCCCATCATGGGGCTCGATCTCACGAACCCCATGAGATTAGGACATGAGCCAAAATCAAGAGTTGGATGCTTAACTGACTGAGTTACCCAGGTGCCCCTAAACTGAGTAAATTTTAAAGCTGCCAGTTTTGAGTAGGGCCTAGAGTAAGAGAAGGCTCTATGTCTCATCCAGGCTGCAGTTCAAGAAGCTCTGGCTTTATGACCCGGTTATCCAATAATATTTAAAATGTCTGCTAAAGATGCAGATGAGTCCTCCAACAAGCCTTAATGGGAAAAATCCTAGTTTTTGGAGCACGTTATACCTTCTGCAGTAAGTAAGTATTTCAGGGAATAGTCTCTGGCTTGTTACTGGGTCCCAGTAGTGACTAGACTAAATGCCTGCTCTTGGAATACTGAGTGACATAAGATCTGAACTGCCAATCAGACCTGGTGTTACCTGATGCCAGAACTATAAAGTGGCAGAACTGGAGTGGCCATTGGGGAAAGCAGATACTGAAATTATGCAAGCAAGTGACTCAGATGCCCATGGCACCCACTCCTCCTATACTGCAAACCTTTCCCAAACTAATAGCCTTTGCTTTATGAGGAGTTCCTTATAACCAATGGACTGCAGAAGGAAAAAAACTTCAGGCTAGTTTATAGCTTTGCTGCTGCCACCAGCTAAAACTGGACTGTTGTACATTAAATCCCCAGTTAGAAGTAGCCCAGCAGGAGGACCAGCAGAAGGAGAAATATATTTGATGGGTAAAACTTTAAGCTGTGACCTAGTTCTCCACTTTGCCTGAATGGAAAGTTACAGAGAGGTGTGTATCTGGAGCAGTCCATAGGCAACAGAACATGGTTTGGCCAGATGGTCATAGATGGAAAAGAGACAAAAATAGAGAACTGTTTTTATGAGAAGGGCTAGAGAAAAGGCCTGTGAATGGCCTCTTCAAAAATGGCAGAGAGGGAGAGAATATTGTTTTCCACTGCATGCTCACCAAAGGGTACTCAACTAGGAGAAGCCCACCATGTCAGAGGACAAAACCTGTTCTGTGAATTACAGTCAGCCTCTTTTCCTGGCTACCCCAGAACCTGCACATTAGGCATACAGACACCCTGGCCCTGATAGCAGAGATGGAAGTGATGTGTGGCTCAGCAGGGTGGACTTTCACCAGGGAAGATGTAGAAAATGCTATACTATATGCCTTGCTTCAGGGAAGCATCAGAAAACTTTATTTCTTTTTTTTTTTTAATTTTTTTTTTAACGTTTATTTATTTTTGAGACAGAGAGAGACAGAGCATGAACAGGGGAGGGGCAGAGAGAGAGGGAGACACAGAATCTGAAACAGGCTCCAGGCTCTGAGCTGTCAGCACAGAGCCCGACTCAGGGCTCAAACTCACGGACCGTGAGATCATGACCTGAGCCGAAGTCGGATGCTTAACCGACCGAGCCACTCAGGCGTCCCAGAAAACTTTATTTCTTAATGTTTATTTATTTATTTTGAGACAGAGAGAGAGAGAGAGAGAGAGAGAGAATCCTAAGCAGGCTCCGCACTATCAGCACAGAGCCCAATGTGGGGCAAGTTCAGGAGTTGGAGGCTTAACCAACTGAGCAACCCAGGTGCCCCCAGAAAACTCAGTTTTTAAATGTGTTTGTGAGATATATATATATCTGAGAATATATATACACTCACACACATTTTTTTAAATGTTTTTTTTTAAATGGTTCAGTCAGTAGCACATGTGACTTGATTTCAGGGTTGTGAGTTGGAGTATATATATATATATATATATATATATATATATATATATACACACACATATATATATGTGTATATATGAGTATATATATATATATATACACACATATATATATGTGTATATATATGTATATATATACACATATATATATGTATATATATATACTCATACACACACACACACACACACGTATATATTCTCAGAGAGATTTGAAAATATTACATCCATAAGATAAAGCAGGTATGATATGAAAAACAATCTAAAATTGTTTTAGAAATAATTGGAAATTTAAGATATAACTATTGATTTAAAGAATTCAATATAGAGACTGAATAGGGGAAATGGACATGAATTAATGTCAAATATTTTAGCTGAAAGATTAAGAGGAAAGATTATCCCCAAATACAGTACTATGGCACAGAAATATGTGAGTAGAAAAATGGAGACATGGAGAACAGATGTAGGAGTTCTAACCTATCTCTAATGGGAATTTCAGAAGAAACAGAGATTGGAAGTGATTATTTAAAATTAAAGAAGGAAATTACCCAAAGTATTGAATCCATAGATTTAAAAGTTTCAGAACTAATGAAGAAAAAATACCTAAATAGGTCTTGGTGAAATTGCAGAACTCCAAGCATAAAGTACAAATCCTAAAAGTGTCCAGAGTAAAATAAGTGAATTGTTCACAAATAAATGAATATCAGATTGGTATGTACTTCCTCATTACCAACACTGGATGCTGGAAAACAATGGCATTAAATCAGAAAGAAAAACGAAAAAAATGCATGGTAAATATAATGTAAAGAAACAATAAATCCAAACATACCATTAATCATAATATTAAAAGACAGAAAAATTCAGATTGCAGAGACAGAAGGCAGGGACCAGCCAAATGATGATTATGATACACACTGTAAAAGAAAATAATGCAGGGGCACCTGGCTGGTTCAGTTGGTAGCACATGTGACTCAACTTCGGGGTTGTGAGTTTGAGCCCCATGTTGGGTATAGAGATTACTTAAAAATAAAATATTTAAAAAAAGAGAAAGAAAAGAAAATGATGCAGAAAGATTTACTGTAAAGAGCTAGGAAGATTTGCTAGGAAAATAATGCTTGAGTATTAATATTAATATCAGGAAAAAAAAACAGGAAAAGATAGCATTAAGAGAAATAATCTATTTTGATATTGTCATAAATTACATTGATAGATTTGCAGAATCTACCAAATGATACAAATACTGAAAAACCTTGCATTTTGGGTGCAGAGGGGAAGATCCTAAAAATGTATGAACTAAATATCAACTCAAGAAGCTAAAGAGAGAGCAAGAGGGAGGGAGGGAAAGAAAGAGAGAGAAGGAGGCAGATGAGGAGGAGGAGGAGAAGGGGAAGGGAAGGGGAGGGAGAGAAGAGGGGGAGGGGAGGGGAGGGAAAAGAGGAGGAGAATCAAATAAACTAAAAGATAAGTTAATAAGCATAATAGTAGAAAACAAAAATAAGTGTATAACCAAATGAAAATCTAGTTTTTTGATAAGAGTTCTTTAAAAAGAGCAATTAAATAAACAGACTGTCAAATGTGACCATGGTAAAAAAAAAAAAAAAAAAAAAAAAAAAAAAAGACTTAAATAATCAACATTAGAATTGAGAAACAAGATGTGGAACATTTTTTTTTTTAATTATGAGCACATCGAATACACATTTATGCCAAATAAATTTGAAAATTCGTTGAAATAGATTATTTTGTAGGAATAACTAAGTAAGGAAAATTGACTCAGAAAGGAATCAAAATCCTGAAAAGACCAATAACCATAAAAAAAATTTAAGAGGAAATAAAAACCCTAAAAAGGGCACAATGCCCAGACAATCTTCTGGGCACGTTGTATTAAACCTGCAAAGAACAGATAATTCCTGTACTATTTACACTGTTAAAGAACATAGAAAGAGATGGAAAGTTTTCAGTTCATTCTGCAAATACAGCATAACACTGAATCATAACCAGATAAAAATAGAGGGGAAGAAACCACCCACAAACAAAACAAGAAACCCAAAGACAAATAGAGACAAAAATCCCAAATAATCTATTAGGAAATTTAACTCAACATTTTACAAAGAGAATTACATCATGAACTAGAAGTCTTTTTCACAAAAATGCCAGGTTGGTTTAACATTAGTCTGTCTTTCAGTGTAATTCACTACACTAAGAGCTTAAAAGAGAAAAATGATACGATTATCTCAGTACATGTGAAAAGGCATTTGCCAAAATTAGCAATTATTCCTGCTAACAAAACCTCTTCTTAAGCAAAGCAATTTGATAGAAGATACTACCAGAAACCTGAATGATGTTTGCAATGAATCATAAAGAGCAAGCATTTCCATTAAAGTGAAGAGTTCTGCCACTCTGGTCACTCTTCAGCAGAAACTACTCTAGGAGAGCAAGGCAGCCGGGAATAGGAAGACCTCTGATCCAGGAAACAGGTGATCTGACACTGCAGAAAGGCAAAGGAAAGCCCCAAAATTATGGTGAAAATCCAGGCAGACAGATGAGAAGCAGATCTAGAGGGTAAAGAAGCAGGAGGTTGAATGGCTACAGGAAGGATAATTCCAATTAAAAAAACAAAGAAAGAAACTGATAGAACATAGTTGGAATATAATGAGAAGAGATGGCGTAGGTTTCAGGACAACTTTTCATATGAATTAGTAATAAGTACCTAGAAAATTAAGCAAAGAAAAAATGACTAAACTATTAACTCTGGGAAGGGAGAATTACTTAAGAAAAATAATTGAATTATAGGATACTATATGACTCAGCTGCAAATAATATATACGGTCATAAATGTAATCTCTGAATGTTGATTTAACCAAAATTGTGATCTAACTTCTCTGGGAGAATGGGGTAGTGGGAGGGGTCATTCATACAAGAAAGCTAATTCCTTATCTTCCATAATAGGAAGTTGTAGATAATATCTGAAATTTAAAAATAGGGGCACCTGGGTGGCTCAGTCAGTTAAGCAACTGACTTCAGTTCAGGTCATGATCTCACCGGTCCTGAGTTTGAGCCCCGCATTGGGCTCTGTGCTGACAGCCCGGAGCCTGGAGCCCGCTTTGGATTCTATGTCTCCCTCTCTCTCTGCCCCTCCCCCGCTCAAGCGCACTTTTTCTCTCTCTTTCTCAAAATAAATAAACATGAAAAAAATTAAATTAAATAAAAAAAAAAAAACAGGCAGTAGCACAAGCATATTATTTAGAAATATAAATGTGACAACCAGAGGAAACAGCTGTAAGAATTGACGTAATGCCCCTGGGGAGTGGCAGGGCTAGACGGGGATGCAGCTGGGACTGCTGGGTTTTGTTGTAAAACTCATTACTTATTTAAATACCTGCATGTATTACTTTGATAAAAATTTAAATTTAATTCCTTTATTATTTTTTAAAATTTGAGTATAGTTGACACATGTGACATTAGTTTCAGGTGTACACATAGTGATTCAACAACTCTAATGCTCACAAGTGCAGCTACCACCTGTCCCCATGCAAGGCTATTACAATACCATTGACTATATTCTCTATTTTGTACTCTTTATCCCTGTGACTTATTCATTCCATAACTGAAGCCTGTATCTCTTACTCCTCTTCACCCATTTTGCCCATCACCTCCCCACTCCCTCTCCTCTGGCAACCATCAGTTTGTTCTCTGTATTTATAGGTCTGATTTTGCCTTTTCTTTTTTTCTTTTTTATTTTTTTGATGTTTATTTTTGAAAGAGAGAGAGAGAGAGCACAAGTGGCAGAGAGGAAGAGAGAGAGAGATGGGGATACAGGATCCAAAGCAGGCTCGGCACTGACAGTGAAGAGCCCAGTGTAGGGCTCAAACTCATAAAACATGAGATCATGACCTGACCTGGAGTCAAGATGCTCAACTGACTGAGCCACCCAGGTGCCCCAAATTTTGCCTTTTATTTTTTTATTCATTTGGTTTGGTTTTTAGACTCCACGTATGAGTGAAATCATGCGGTATTTGTCTGACTTATTTCACTTAGCATAATACCCTCTAGGTCTATCCATGTTGTTGCAAATGACAGGATTTCATTCTTTTTATGGCTGTGTAATATTCCAGCATGTGTGTGTGTGTGTGTGTGCATGTGTGCATGCACGTGTGTGTGTGTGTGTGTGTGTGTGTGTGTGTGTATCACATATAGATTTTTAGAAAGCAAGAATGACTATACCAGTAAAGACATGGAGAAATACATATACTCTGACACTACAGAGAAAGAATAAATTATTACAAGCTTTCCAGTGGGCATGTTGGCAATAAGTAACAAAATTTCAAATGTTCCTATCACCTAACCTAATAATCCCTCCTCCTCTGGCAAATTATTTTGAGGAAAACAACAGGGCAGATACACAAAGATTCCCCTAAAATGATCTTCAAAGCTTCATCTTTAAAACATTGGGAGTCTCTCACTATGTACATACATTACTAAGGGAATGATTAAGTAGATTATGTACTTCCATACAGTGAATACCTCTGGGCTTATAAAATAATTATATAAAGTAGTGTTTTTCAAATCATGCTTCCAGGAGTCTGTATTAGTTTTCCAGGGCTGCCATGGCAAAGTACCAAAAAACCGGATGGCTTAGAGCCACAGAAATGGATTGTCTCATAGTTTTATAGATTATAAATCTTAGATCAGGGTGTCCACAGGGTTAATTCCTTCTGAGGGCTGTGAGGAAGAATATCTTCCTTGCTTCTCTCCTGGCTCCTTGAGTTTGCTGGCAATCTTTGGTGTCCCTTGGCTTGTAAAAGCATCACCCTGATCTCTGCCTTCATCTTCACCTGATGTTCACCCTATACGTATGTGCAAATCTGTGATTAAATTTTCCATTTTGCTAAAGACACCAGTCATATTGAGTTGGGGCCTACCCGAATGACCTCATCTTAACTTGACCATCTGTGAAGTCTATTTCCAAATAAGGTCTTTGGGGTTAGGGTTTCAATATCATTTGCAAGTTAAAATTCAACCCACAACAGAGTCTTAGGGTTTCTGAGAAAAGCCCCAAAAAGCACTAAAGAGGAATGATTGCTCAGTAGGTTAAGCATCCAACTTTGGCTCAGGTCATGATCTCATTGCTTGTGAGTTCGAGCCCTGCATCAGGTTCTGTGCTGGCAGCTCACAGCGTGGAGCCTGCTTCAGATTCTGTCTCCGGCTCTCTTTGCCCTTCCCCCATGCTCACGCACGCGTGCACATACACACACACACACTCTCTCTCTCTCTCTCTCTCTCAAATATAAATAAACATTAAAAAATTAAAAACAAAACAAACTATTTAAAATCTACCAAGTAAGGCCATATTTATTTATTTTTTCAATATATTGTGAATTAAGAAAAGCAGTTTGCAAGCATGTGAACATGTTCCCAGTTCTGCAGAAATACAAAATGTCTATTTATATTCATATCCACAGTACTTATATTTAGATTGATATCAGTTTTCATATAAATATTCACTGTGCTAACAAGGCTACAGTTTTACAAGTGTCCTTTATATTTGTCTTCATACTTTTCTGTACCTTCTAGCTTTTTTTTAATGACATATCTTTGTAATAATAAAAGACTATATTTTTTACAGAAAGAAAGAGGTCACTTATGACATCTAGTAAATACATGTTGATGAAGTTATTGATACAGTTTTCTCCATTTGGCTTGGCTTATAAGAATTTCAAACCAATATAATTTGGATGACGATTCAGTTCTCGCCAAAACATCAATCCTTGCTATCCAAACCCCACTGATAGAATGGAGTCTGCAAAACCAAGTGTCTATCAGTGGATGAACAACAGATAAACAAAATATGGTATTTATATAGAATGGAATAGTATTCAGTCTTTAAAAGGAAGGGAATTCTGATACATGCTAGCTACAACATGGATAAAGCTTGAGGATATTATGCTAAGTGACACAAGCCAGTCACAAAAGGACACAACTATCTGATACTACATGAGGTACTTAGAATAATCAAATTCATAGCGACAGAAGGCAGGATGCTGGTTGCCAGGGGCAGAGGAGAAGGCGGAATGGGGAGTTATTGTTTATGGTACAGAGTTTCAGTTTTGCAAGATGAAAAAAGTTCTGGAGGTGGATGGTGGTGATGGTCGCACAACGAATATACTAAATCCCCTTGAACTGTACCTTTAACCATGGTTAAAATGGTAAAATTTATGTTATGTACATTTTATCACAATTTAAATCATAAAAAAATGAATCTTCAAACACCTCGAGGTAATGTGTTCCTATCTGACATGCATTTTTAATTTCATAGGCTCATTTATTTTTCATTCATGAATTATAACCCTAATCGTCATTTTCATTATTACTATCACCATCAGATCATCTAGAAAACCAGTTGTATGCTTTATTCTCAAGACGGTTTTCCATTTCATTATAAAAACAGCATAACATTTTTGGTGGAAAACACTAAGAACATTAAGAAAGTCCTTATTTGGAATATTCAGATGGATTTGCCTAAACTCCACATTCCCTCCCTTGCCCAGGGCAACCTCTCCCCACCCCACCACCCTCCACCTCCCACGCCACAAAAAGCCACAAAAAGATTGAATGAGATAATCAGAAAAACCACCCAAGAAAAGAAAAAGGGAGAATCAGTTACATGTTCAACAAGCCAGGGAACAAGAAAACTCAAATCTGTTCCAGTTCTCTAGTTTCACCTTAAAGGCAAGGAACTGTGGATGCTTATGTGAAGCCCTTCAAAGCCTAAATTCACTGCCTCTCCACGCGGGAGGTTACCAGCATCTGAAGAAAAACAACCACTACCAGAAAAGCTCTTCTTTGTTTTCATTCTTTGCAGTCCTTCAGGAAACTCTTGATAATGTGAAATGTTATTACTGCAAATGTTGGCCCAGGCAAGTTTACTCTAGAGTCTGACTATCACTGACTGTTCGCAAAATAAAATCATTTTTAAAGCCTGCAAGGAGAGCCAAGTGCAAACCACAAATCAGAAAACCACCAAGGCGGGCTGGCCTCGCTGCCAGAGTTTAATGTGATCTAATGGGAGGACAACAAGATGTGAGAATTTGATTTTACGATGCTCCATGTAACATTTGGCAATACAAAGGGGCTGGGCCCAACTTCCCGATCCTTAAGCAAACATTTGAAGTAATGTTTTACTTTCTCATCAGTTTTAATTCTGTCAAAGAGGGTGTAGAGATTCAGCCTGCCCTATTCATTCTAAAAGTGCTGTCTGCTTTGGGTGGTTATACATTTGCTTAATACCAATTCATGTAAGATGAAGATGGGCAGGTGGGGAAGAGGCCAGGAAAATCGGATGAAGCTATTTCGTGGCAGTGGGTCAACTGGATTGCAGCTCTCTGCATTTGTGATTTATTCCATGGGTGGGAGGGCGGGGATAGGACTAACTGAAGCAACATTTCTTTCATAAGCAAAAGCTAATCTCAGGGAGAGAGAGATCTAGGCTAGATCAGGCTGCCCAGTCTCACACCAAATGGGATTGGAACTCAAGTGTAGCTCTATTTCCCATCACTTGCCAAAGAAAAAGAAAAGAAAAAGAGAAAAGGAAAAAAAGAAATAAAGTGGTAGCAACACCAAAGCTCTTCGCACATGGCAAATTAATGACAGATGACCTTATGGAATAAAGACGACCACTCAGGAAATCCCATATAAGGGCACATGAGCAATGGAAAATACATCAAAGTCCCATTTCATGCCACTTTTGTTTTTATGGCCAGGACAACAGAATGAGAGTCAGATCTCTTTTCCTCTTCTTACAGAATAATGCGTTCCTAACAATGCCAAACTTTTTCCTAGGTTGTCATTGTGTAGCAATTACAAAGTTGACCCAATGAAGAAATGTGAAACACACCGTCAAGTTTCTTTTTGCTTTTTTTCATCAGCTTAAAATATTTTAATAAGATATTTTACATTCTTTTCTTTTCATATTAAGTGTTTGAAATCTGGTGTATATGTTACACACCTCAATTTTTTTTATTCAAGTATAATTGACATACACTATCTTATTAGTTTCAGGTGTATATCATAGTGATTCAATATTTTTTAAAATTTTATTTCTTTTTTCATGTATCTTTTATTTAAATTCAAGTTAGTTAAAGCAATAGTTTGCTAACTAAAGTCATATCCCAGAATACAGGAAGAAATATTAAAACTTCTATTTCTATTGACTTTTTAGCTAAACGGTAAGAAAGAAAGCGAGCCTCATTAATAGTTCATAAGAATGACACTAGGTATCCTTACTTGATACAGACAGAGATGGTCACGTAGCACCTGAAGACTGTGAGTCTTCCTGAAAGAAAGCTTAGGTCAACAGCGTTAATGGTATGACAGGTGCTGTATCAGTTCAGGTAGGATGGGCTGCAGTAATAAATAGACCAAACATGTAATATCTCAACACAGCAGAAGTTTCTTTCTGGCTTAGCAATGAGTTTTGGGGATCAAAGAAATCAGCTGGATAGCCCACGTTATACAGGCACTTCCGCCTACTGTTTATGGTCAGCATAGCCATCTGCATTTCTTCCAGAGGGAGAAGGATGATGGGACCTGGAGAATCAGTCTTAGGAGGTTTTTTAAAGGCCCAGACTAGAAGAAGCACACATCATTTCGGCTCCCCTTCCATTGACTACAACTTAGTCTCATAACCACACCTAAGCACAAAGGAGGCCAGGAAATGGAACATGGTTATGGGCCCAAGAAGAGGAAAACGGATGATCATGGGGAACAGCCAGCAGTCGCCACTATAGCCGCACCCATCGGTTCAGTTATCGCCACCTGTCCTGGTCTGCATGTTCCCCTTACACAGATTTAACTGGTTTAATAAAAGTTAACCTCACAAAATTAACAGGTGGCTTAAAACTATTCCTACCAAGCAGTCACAAATTGAAGATAATAGTAATAATCCAAGCCCAAGACAATAACAACAAAGTGTTGGAACTAAAGCCTCTTATATTTTTACCTCTTTGTGGGCCATAGTGTGAGGTTTTAAAAAAAAAAAAAAGACTGTGATTGCTTTGGCATCATATACACTTAAAAAAAATTATTCAATTACTTCTGGAAAGAGGCAAACTGAAAAATTTCCAAAAATTGTTTATTTAAAATGCACATTTATATCCACTTTTATAATAATGAACTTGTTCTTCCCATATCATTAATAAGAATGTGAACATATCACAATTGGCAAAATACTTAAGTAATTATAAAATAAACTGGAGACAAGCTTCTATAACTTTATGTTACATTTTAAAGTAATACTATACCCAATATGTTATTTTGAAAAATTTTCTTAACCTTGTTGATAGATGTGTAGAAGCTTCTTTTGAGATTTCTTATTTAATAACAAAATACAAAAGCCACATAGTATTGAGTTCCCCTCACTTTTTTCTTTCCCTTGTATTAAAATGGCAAGATGATATATGTGAAACAATCTGACAACAAAGGTATATCCCTTTGTCAACACTGAAAAAATTGCTAAATTTTTAAGAAATAAGAATTAAAGTATGTTACAGAAAGTTGGGACTTGATTTATAAATGAATGAGTATATAGGTGTTTCTATGTATCTCAGCTACTAGCACTTGCTAGATCCTGTTTCAAAAGCTAACTGTACAATGATTTGCGTGTATGTGTGTGTGCATATCCGCACATACTTGCACAGGCACCACTATATATATATATATATATATATATATATATATATATACCACTATATATATATATATATATATGTATATACATATATATGTGTATGTATATACACATATATATGTATATACATATATATATGTGTATATGTATATACACATATATGTATATACATACATATACATATACATATATATGTGTATGTATATATATATATATGTGTGTGTGTATATATATATATATATATATATATATATATATATTAGAGAATGTATCTTCTCAACAGTCATTCAACCAGTATTTATTAAGCATCCACTCTTACCCTCATGGAGTTTTCATTAAAGTATCAATAGTATACTTAGCAAAAACAGTATTTTAAAAGAAAATTGTACTGTGAAAGTGTATCCACTGATGAAACAGTTTCATTGACTGGAATGTTTTAGTAAGTTTCTGGGATAAGTTTACTGAGGTAGCACAAGTGAAATGTATTTGTTCCACCATTCATAGGTAAGCTACTGAAAGAAAATACTATAAAATATCATGGACATGGTTACTTTTATAAAAACTAGACCTTTAAAATATGGAGGAGTCAGCCATCTCATGCCCATTAGGTTGATTACTATCAAAAAACAGACCATAAGTGTTGAAGAGGGTATGGAGAAATTGGAAGCCTTATGCATTGTTTGTGGTGCAGCCACTATGGAAAGCAGTATGGCAGTGCCTCAAAAATTAAAAATAGAAGGGTGCCTGAGTGGCTTGGCTGGTTAAGCATGACTCTTGATTTCAGCTCAGGTCATGATCTCGTGGTTTGTGAGACTCAGCCCCATGTAGTGCTCTGTGCTGACAGTGTGGAGCCTGCTTGGGATTCTCTCTCACTCTCTCTCTCTGCCACTCTCTCACTCTCTCTCTCCCTCTCTCTCTCAAAATAAATAAACTTAAAAAAAATTAAAACTAGAACCACCATATCACCCAGAAATTCCATTTTTGAGTATATACCCAAAATAATTAAAAGCAGTGTCTTGAGTTATTTGTATACGCATATTCATAGCAGCATCATTCACAAAAGCAGAAAGGCAGAAGCAACATAAGTACCCATTGACAGATGAATGAATAAATAAAATACAGTATATGCATACAATGGGATATTATTCAGCCCTAAAAGGAAGGAAATTCTGATATATACTACAACATGGATGAACCTTGAGGACATTATGCTAAGAGAAATAAACCAGTCATAAAAAGACAATACTGTAGGATTTCATTTACATGAGTACCTAGAGTAGTCAAACTGATATAGACAGAGATAGAACAGGGTTGCCAGGGGCTAGGGGAAGGGAGAATGGGAGGTCATTATTTAGTCACTATAGAGTTTCAGTTTTACAAGATGAAAAGAATTCTGGAGACAGGTTGCACAACAATGTGAATGTACTTAACAGTATTGAACTGTACACTTAAAAATGGGTAATATGGTAAATTTTGTGTTATGTATTTTATTACAGTTAAAATTGACTTAGGTATAGAGGAGTCTTTACACAATTTTGTAGTGAGATATGGAAGAATCATGAAAATATTTTCTACCACTGAGAAATTTGCTTTTTTTTTTAAAGAACAAAGAATACACACACACACACACACACACACACACACACACACACAATCTGTTTCCAAAGTAATGATATTTTTACAACAGCTAAAATAATAACTGTTTTTTTAAAGAAACTCAAGCTATATTGGGAACATTTTGAAACATACTTAAAAGTTTCCCATCACTGAATGTGTTGTTGCAGTGAATGTGTCACTGAATGAATTTGTATAAGGCCTAGTCCTTATACAAATGTAGCCCTATGTAAATTTTTATAATGAAACAATTACACTTAAAAATCTAATATTTGGGGCACCTGGGTGGCTCAACCAGTTAAGAGTCCAATTCTTGATTTTGGCTCACGTCATGATCTCGTAGTTCCTGAGATCAAGCCCTCCATCGGGCTCTGTGTTTACAGTACAAAGCCTGCTTAGCATTCTGTCTCTCTCTCCCTCTCTCTCTCTGCCCTTTCCCCGTTCACATGCTCACACTCTCTCTCAAAATAAAATAATAAACTTTAAAAGAAAGAAGGTTAAAAAAAGATTATTTAAGAAATCTAATATTCCAGCTATTTAATAATATATCAAAGAGTTTAATGATTTAGAATACAATTAGTAAAACAATAACAATATATAGTAACTTCCAATTAGCTTGTAAGAACAATAGGCTGACATTAAGAAAGATGAATTTTTTACTAAGATTTCAACAAGCATTTGCATAATTGAAAAATAGGAGGACAATGCGTATCATAATTTATAAGCCTAGCCAACGAAGAGTTCTTTTCATTTGGATCTACAAATACTTATGAAGCATCTTTTTAAGATAAGACAGTCAAAAATTCAAAACAGAGCCAGATTTTTGTTTCACTACATCACAAGGCTTTAAACCATGATTTAGAAAAAGTACTGAAGCATATTAAATCACACACCTCTCACTAATGAGAGTGAAAAGGGTTTTGGTATCACAAATAAAACAAAGGAAAATAAGTTTTAAAATATTTTTCATCTCATTTAAGCCTATGTTAGTTTCTATTCTATGTTTTATCATGTGCATATCAGTAAATAGTATATATATATATATACATATATATATATTCATATATATATAATTCATGAATAAATTACTTTTGTTCATACATAATTATTTTTAGTGATAACAGGTATAAAATTTAGTATATGTGCTGCCAAAGTGAGCACTGATATGGATAAGAAATTTAGAGAACACTGTCCTAAAAATTCTAGGAAATCAGTTAGGAAGAAATGTATTGCTCTTCATTTAAAATGCAAATGTTCTATGGGGTGCCTGGGTGGCTCAGTTAGCTGAGTGTCAGACTCTTGATTTTCACTCATGATCCTAGGGCCATGGAATCGAGCCCCTCAATGGGTTCCACGCTGAGTGTGGAGCCTGCTTAAGATTCTCTCTCTCTCTCTCTCTCTCTCTCTCTCTCTCTCTCTCTCTCCCCCCACCCTGCCCCTCTCCCACCACTTGAGCACTCTCTCTCTCTCTCCCTCAAATAAAAATATAAAATTAAAATAAAGAAAGAAAATAAAGAAAGAAAAAGCAAATGGTCTAAAACTGATACAGAAGACCAAGATTACAGATAAGAAAGCCCTTTCTTTATAGTAAAGGCAAGGAAATACAAGATAAATTCATCCATAAGAATGATTTAGGTATTGTTCTCCTCAGAGTACAGAGATCAATTCATTTACTCATAGGAATACTATGTAGCTCTTTTCTTCTTTGTATTAAATGGTGTCCATGAAAGAATTCAAAGTATGTATCTACAGTCAACAATAACACTTTAATATTGAAATAACACTGTACATGTAGATTTTCCCTTATAATATTTAATATACTTCTGCTTTCATAAGTAAGTTTTCTCAAGTCTGTTTTGGAATATACTGGGACTAAGTAAACAATGACATAAATAAACACTACATTATTTTCTTTTTATCTGACTTCTCCCTTCTTCCCTCCTACCACAGAGGGAAGGTTTCATAAAAGTTATATCATTCTCATTATTTAGAATGCCTTTCCTCACTTCTTTTCATCTTATCTGTTTTCTCTGTACTTTGGGGTCCATTTCTAACAAATTTTATTCAACAACTTTTTGAGAATACTACTGTATTATTATGGTAGATGGATTACAAAAAATGGCCCTGTTTCCTATGCCTATCTGCTCTTTGCAGTGTGGCTTTGCAGTTCACTTCACCAGGGAGGAGAGTCTGTTTTTCCACCTCTTGAACGTGGACTGGCTTTGGGACTTTCTTTGGCCAATAAAATGTAGCAGAGATGATAGTGCAGAGGTTCTAGGCCTAGTCCTTAGCAAGTCTTGCCTACCTGTACTACGTCACTTGGGACCCTGACGACCCCACAGGAGAAGGCCAGGCTAGATGACAGACCACATGGAAGACAGCGGAGGTGCTCCAGATGATGAAGCAGAGCCACCTGAACTACACGTGGCTGACCACATGTGCCTGTGCAGACTGAGCTAAGAGCAGAAGAGACACCCAACTGAAAACACACTAAGTGCCAACTCACACAGCGAGGAGCTAGTGAATAGCTATTGCTTTAAGTAACTAAGTTTTGGGGTCGTTTGTTAGGCAGTTGTATTGTGGCAATAGGTAACAACACAACTACCTATTAGCTATAATGAAAAGATGGGAAATGGTCATTTCTGCCCTTCAAAGACTTATCTTCTTGGACAAGATTTTTTTTAATTTGGAGCCCACTGAGGAACTTAAAAGAGATCTTGACTTTTCTGAAATTACATGTGATATTTCGCATGTATCTTCAAGTGTTTTTTCTGTGGGAGAAGTGAAGCTCATAGTTTTCATCAGTTTCTCCAAGGAGCTGGTCCCTCCCAAGAAGTTAACCCAGTACAGTCATGAAAGATATTGACTCATTTATTAAAAAAAAATTATAATATAATGCATCAGAGCCAATAATGGAAGCATGTGCCAGGCACTATGGCAATAGAGAAGGAAACTTTTAAGTCTCCTGAGGAATTCAGAGGCTTTCTCAAAGAAATTATTCTTTCCCAGTGTGAGAAGGAGCCCCACACACAGAAAGAGCCTTTCAGGCTGTGGAATGGCAGGTACAACAACATAGAAATGTTAAAAATGCTGATTTATTTAAAGAAAAGCAAATAGGTGCAGCTGCAGGGTGAGATACATAGTTACGGTCAAGGTATGGAAGATAAAACTGGAGAAAACTAAAGTCAAGATGGTAAGGGCTTGTGTTCCAAGCTAGGAAATTCGAATTTTATAACTGTAAGGATCTACCCCTAAAGTTTTGAGCAAAGGAAAAACATAATAAGAGCTGCATCTTAGGGGCACATGGGTGGCTCAGTTGGTTAAGTGTCCACCTTCAGCTCATCTTGATCTCGTGGGTCCGTGAGTTTGAGCCCCACATCGGGCTCTGTGCTGGCAGCTCAGAGCGTGGACCCTGCTTCAGATTCTGTGTCTCCCTCTCTCTCTGTCCCTCCCCCACTCACACTCTGTCTCTCTCTGTCTCTCAAAAATGAATAAATGCTAAAAAAATTAAAAGAATAATAATAATGAAAGAACTGCATCTTAGAAGAAGTCTTTGGTGGCAGAGAAGAGAATGGCTTGCTTGGAGAAAAAAATCTAGTGCAAGCTGGCAATCTTACAGGCAGGAAATGATGGATATCTGAATTTGGGCCATGGTGCAGGATGTAAAGGAGAGGGTAGAAGAAAAAATCACCAGGACCTACTAATTGATTATGCACAGAGTTGAGAAAACAATACGGGAAGACACTTCTTAACTGCATGAATGGAGATGGCAGTAACATTCACTGAAGAGAGAACACCAAAGAAGTGTGTTGGAGAGAGATTTTAAAAATCCTAATTTGGACATGCTCAATGACAGATGTGTGCACCAGGTATACAGCTTACAAAAATGGTGAAAGCTGAAGATTTGGGATTATTTGCTATAACTTCTGAGTTACAGAATTTGAGGAGTCTATTTGAGGGAAATTTAGCATAGAGGAGAAAATTAAAGGTTATGTATATGTTCTAACCATGAGAATACTGCAGTCCATATCAGAAATACATACCTTGGTCAGGGGATGCCTAAAGAATCACAAGCCTTGAGGCAGCCGGGTGACTCAGTTGGTTAAGCATCTGACTTTAGCTCACGTCATGATCTAACAGCTCATGAGTTCAAGTCCCGCATCAGGTGAACCCAAGCCCCACTTTGGGTGAACCCCAATTAGGGAAAGCATGAATCCCGCTTCAGGTGAGCTCAAGCCCTGCTTTGGGTGAGCACGAGTTCCACTTCCTTCAGGTGAGCCCCACTTCTCTCTCCCTTTCTCTCTCTCTCTCTCTCTCTGCCCTCACTCATTTGTGCCCTCTCTCTCTCAAAAAAAAAAAAAAAAAAAAAAAGAATCACAAGCCTTTTCTCAGTACCTGGCGCAAGACTGGTGTCCTTCCCAGCCAAGCCCCATGAGCCCAAGCTGGGCTTGAGGTCAGTGTTCTCTCACTGGGACTGCAAATGCAGGCGAGGTGAGTCTCTGTTCCATGCCTTCGACATCCTGTACACACTTCTTGCAGACCAGCCTCAACAATGATCAATGCTACTTGAACCAACACCTCCTCAGGGCAGGAAGGACAACGGTGGAGAGACCAAGAAATGTCCTCAGAAGTTACCCAAGTGGGACCAGCAAGCACCAATGGCTATCAAAACATATCTAATTTGAAGTGATAGGCATAAACCCCATGGGAATGGATGAAGTCAATCAGAAGACAGGGAGAAAGGCAGAGATCACAAATGGCAGCCTGCTTTGGACTGAGCCAACAAATGAGCTTTGTTTGCCCTACACAATGTTTTTAAAAAGTGTTATCTGACAATACGTAAAAAATGGGAAATTTCATCCAAAAAAATCCATTTCCGGCGCCCCTGGGTGGCTTAGTCGGTTGGGCCTCCAACTTCAGCTCGGGTCATGATCTCACTGTTCTTAAGTTGGAACCCCACGTCAGGCTCTGTGCTGACAGCTCAGAGACTGGAGCCTGCTTCAGATTCTGTGTCTTCTTCTGTCTCTACCCCTCTCCCGCTGGCATTCTGTCTCTTTCTCAAAAATAAATAAACCTAAAAAAATCAATTTCCAGCTTCTTTTGAAAAATTACAAGATATTACAACACTGGTCTCATGCTTTCATTTGGCAATAATTAGAGGGAACTGAAAAGCAATGGCTACCTTTACAATGTCCTTCAATTAGCTACCGCTTTCACTGGTTTCACTAATCTTTTTTACCTGCATGCTCCTTGTAGGCATCTGAATTTGGGGGTCTCTGGGTAGAATCAGAGTAGAGGCATAAGAAATGGAAGAATTTGCCTCCTGCTACAGCTGCTTATAACTCAATATCTCTTCTCCATTATAAGTAGATTCTTTGAGCCAGACCTTACGCTTTATTCCCCTTTTTATTCCCACAGGAGTCTGCCATGGGCAGATAAAGGTATTCCCCCAAACATTTTCTGAAGTTTTTTGTTTGTTGGTTTGGCAGGGTTTTTTTTTTGTTTTTGTTTTTTGTTTTCTTTTTGGCTTAAGATAAGTCAGTGTATATAAATTCATTTTTTAAAATCTGAATTTGGGGGCGCCTGGGTGGCTCAGTCGGTTAAGCGTCCGACTTAAGCTCAGGTCACAATCTCACACTCCGTGAGTTCGAGCCCCGCGTCGGGCTCTGGGCTGATGGCTCAGAGCCTGGAGCCTGCTTCCGATTCTGTGTCTCCCTCTCTCTCTGACCCTCCCCCGTTTATGCTCTGTCTCTCTCTGTTTCAAAAATAAATAAACGTTTAAAAAAAATTAAAAATAAATAAATAAAATAAAATCTGAATTTGGGCACACCTGGATAGCTCAGTAGGTTGAGCATCTGACTTTGGCTCAGGTCATGATCTTGTGGTTTGTGGGTTTGAGCCCTGTGTCGGGCTCTGTGCTGACAGCTCGGAGCCTGCAGCCTGCTTCAGATTCTGGGTCTCTCTCTCTCTCTGCCTCTTCTCTGCTCATACTCTGTCTCTCTCTCTCAAAAATAAATAAACATTTAAAAATTAATTAATAAATGAATAAACATTAAAAAAAAATAAATAAAATCTGAACTTGATGTCAATTTACCCAATGGCATGTTCATAGTTCATTCCCCTATTCACTACCATTACGTTAAACACCTGCTCTGATCAGAGTAATAAAACAGTAACAGCCTATTACATGTCTAATTCACTTAAAATCGGAGGGTCTTATGGAGTCTTTATTACTTCCTGCACGTGTGCAGCAAGATATTGCACATTCAGAGACAAATAATATAGGGAGTTGTGTGTTATGTAAAAAATATAATAAAACATCAAAAGATACCATTCTTCACTTTGCATAGGGAAGGACTGAGATCATGTTTCGATGACTGGAGCAGTAAAAGAGGGAGAAAGAAGAGAAATTTCCATTCTCAATGAAAAGAAGAAGATACTACGTCATGGTTAGAATCTGTTTTATTAGAATCTCAGAGTTTCACTGGCTTTGACAATAAGTTTTTGTTGCATTTTGGAAACACAAAAGAGTTGTATGACCAGGTCACAGAAATGCCCAAGCCACCTATCTACATACCCTTGATCACTGCATTTTAATAATTCTCACCTTTTTCTGTCAACTGAAGCAAGAAACAAGCTCATTTTAGAAATAAGACGCAGCAAGTCTGACATGAAACTCAAGAGATCAATAATAAAACTTACTGTCAAAAGTTTCCTCCCACCTTCATGTTTTCCCCAAATGAAAGGTAATGAAAATAAATTTTATTTAATCACATTAGCTCATTAATCACATAAAGGCCCAGCTGTTGACCTTCCACCTTTCCCAACAAGGCTGAGAAAGTCAGTAAACTGATAAATAAAATGAAGTCTCTCACAGAATTAAAAAAAAAAAACAAAAACAAAAAAAAAAAAACTGTAACCTTCCTTAATGATTAAGAATAATGTACACTTGAGATTCAAATCAATTTCTCAAAAATTTCATTAAAAAATCAGGAATGTTAGCTATACCAGACAAATGGGATTTTTTTCTGCAATCTCTTTAAAAGAGAAAGATTTTAATGAGCTTCCCTGTTCACCTTGATTAAATCAGAATTTTAGAGGAAAGTAACCTAGTAGAACTTCAGAAATGTGAAGTTCAAGTTCAACTAATGAAGGGACAAAGACTTTAATTTTCACTGAATGGTCCTCCCATTTCTGTGTCAGCTTCGCACTCTATTAGATCCCCCGGAACAAAAGGTTCAGACCCTCCCACTGGGAATCTCTAGCTGGAGCCCTGGGCACTATTGTTGATTTTATCCTAAAGGGCTTGGGAACACGTTTTATAAACATGAAAATAGAGAGCAAATAAGTGTGAGAAACATTCAGTGAAAGAAGGTCAATGGAAATAGCTCACATGCTGTCAAAGCCCCCACTGGATTTCTTTGAAAATGATGTAGGTAGATGTATTTCTGGTTGGCGTGTTTAGTCTGATAGAGGTTTGAAAATGATATTCATGTGTCTCTCTCCTTGCATGTGAAAATAATCACAATTTCTCAGGGAAGAATCTCCTGCTGGGCTACCAACTGCTGGGCTCATCCTCTCATACAACCAAATACCTTATTTTCAGCCTGAGACTCAAGGATGCTTTCTTTAGACAAATCAACATTGGCTACATATATGGAAATTCTCCTCCCCAGGGTTACCCAGTGCAAGTGAAACACTGGAATTCCATGACACCTGCAAACTATTTCTCCCCTTCTGACTGAATTTGGCACAGAGAAGCATGGAGTCAGAACTAGAAAGCCAGGGACCCGCACGCCAAATGAATGCTATTTCATGATGTCTTCGATGTTGTTGTTTTCCTTTTAAACAAAACTGAAAAAACACCAAGATGAGTTTTGCACATGCTAAAATATAAAAGAGAGGACATTATTTCTTGACTTTCCAATATATGTGAAACACATTTTTAAATGGGACAAACAACGTGAAAATGTATTATATTCACAAATGGCATCTGAATGAAACAATTCCTTCTGTGACTATGAAAGAAGAGACACTCCATCTATTGAAAGAGAGAGAGCTGCCAGAAATGGATATTAAAAGCCCAAAAGCTTTCTGAGTTTAAGTAAAAACCACCACTACCACCAACAACAAAAAAAATCAGTCTCCTACAAATCCTATCCTGAAATCAAGAGATAAAAATCATCCTGCTTTAGTATGCAGATCTTTCCAACTAACCATATGAATAATCCAGCCTAAGAAAAGCCACTATTATCCAGCATAGAATCTCTTATACAATATGAAGCTTTCTCAGGCTCTCAGAGAAGTTCCAAGATTGCATTTTCATGACGAATGATGGTTATGACTAACTAAAATTCTACCACAAAATTTAAAGTTGACAGGAGACTAGAAATCTATTCAGTCAGCAAGCACACAGTAACTACGAGCCAGCTGGAAAAGACACACCCAATTAAAATCTATATCTGTCCCATCATCTACTCAGGACACATTTATTAAAGGCCTACCACATACTCAGCATCATGCTGGGAGCTGGGGTGTGAGCAAGATAGACACAGTGCTCTTCTCATGTAGAGGACAAATGGTCTCGCTTTAATACCAGGCTAGCCAAACTGTAAGTGGTAGTGACATCTCAAATTGATGAAGGTGCTATTATCGTTGGTGTCATAACTCTTGTTCCAGTTCTCTCAAGGCCAAATTATTGATGGGGCTGCAAAGAACAAATATGCTTAAAACAATTTTATGAGTAAAAAAAAAAATGTATATAGAGTTTGCTATGGACTGAATGTTTGTGTCCCCCCTCCCTCCCCAATTCACATTGAAACTCTATTTCCCAATGTTGTGGTATTAGGAGGTGGGGCCTTGGGGGGTGGGGGGTGGTTAGGGTTAGATGAGGTCATGAAGGCTAAGTCCCTGTGAATGCAATTAGCACCCTTTTAAGAGTCATGAGAGATTCATTCCTCTCCCTGCTTTCCACCATGTGAGCATACAAGGAGAAGTCAGCAGTCTGCAGCCCAAAAGAGGTTCTCATCAGAACGCTTCAATTCTGCCACCCTGTCTATTAAAATTTAGTGTGAACTCTTTGTTTTGTTTTTATTGCTGCTGTTGTTGTTGTGTTTTCTGTCTCCCCTCTTTGTAGATCCAATCATGAGTGGACTGGAATAGGATTAAAGTTACCACAGAACACTCACTCTCATTTAAAGCCTTTGGCACTGAGCTGATCCAGACAGACATCACTGTTGTCTCACTATCATCGTCATCATCGTCATCATCATCATCAAAAGGCCTGCAATGCCTACCCTACAAATCCTTTGTATTATATCCATACAACGTGTGGGTATTGCCCAAATGGCACTAGAGACTTGGTCAGAGAACATAGTCAATATATATCTGCATATATGGAATAACTAATGGATTAGGTATTTTAGAAACTGCAGCCCGGCTGGCAAATGCAGATGGGCTGGAGTTGTATAAAAGTGTAATAAAAATCTAATAAAACATGTGAGCAAACTCACACATCTGTGGACAGACGGGAGGCATTATGTAATACAGGTCATTGCCACAGCAACCTCTCACCTCCCCCCAGCTACTGCTGCTCAGCCAAGGTTGAGTGTAAAGGACCTCTGTGAGTTTTCCTCTGCTGTCAGCATTCAGAGAAATCATTTTTAATGTCTCTAAAATGCGTGATTAAAATAGAATGTCTTTGACCCACACCCATGAAAATGATGCACAAAATACCTCAAAGCTTTGACCTAGGACCCTAGGTCTCACTGCTTATATTTGTTTGTTTTTTGAAAACATAATATTTCCACGAACACCCTTTGCTACTTGCCAGAAGTTTTACTCTCTGATCAGTGTACTAGATGGTAATGTTTGAGGTGGGCTCTTCGATGTAGCTTTGGGGAATAATTTCAGAAGTAGTCAAATAATCAGCTATACAAACTGCAAAACACAATGAGAGATAGACTTGAAATTTGTAAGAGGCTATATTCACCAGACTATGTGAATATGAAATTAATACTCAGAAATCCTCATTTGAAAGAGAATTTAATACATGTGTGAGTGTGTATAAATTTTATTGAATTCTAGAATAACATTAGAATTTTCTCTTTCCATCAACTGACAAATCTTCAACTTGATATTCCAGAATGACTTCTTTCTTCGTTGGATGTGAATTATATCTTCTATGATATTAAATATTTAAGGTGCATTAATCTGGAAGGTGAGGTTAGGGGGAAGTGCACCATCTGAGTGAGGAGCTGTCAGAAAGAACTTAGGGAAGTGTGTCTTAGAGATAGGACATTACAAGCTTTTGGATCAGCTATATCTGGATTCGGCTCTATCGCTTTTTTGGCCATGTGACCTAAGATACATTCTTTAATCTTTATTACTCAACTTCTTCATCTGTAAAATGAAGATAATAATCGTACCTATCTCCGAAAATAGGCGTCGGTTTTAAATGATTAAGTGTCTATATAAAGCACTTAGAACTGTGCCTAGTACATAGTAAGTACTCAATAAATGTTAGTAATGATTATCATTGTATTTTAGGTGAAGGTGCAAAATACGAACAAAAATTCAACTAAAAAATTATTTTTCAATTATCAGAATCCTGAGTCCAAGCAGCAATGCCAATGAAAATCAATGACCTCAAAGTGTTTAGTAAATGTGCCATGAGTCAGTTCTTAAAAATTTTCATTAGAAGCTGGATCACTTATCACATACTTATTGTTAGCTCTCTTAGCCTCTTTTGGCCCATCAGTGCAAAAAAACTGCTAAAATGAGGACTACCACTGAAAAAATGGTATGTGTCTAGCCTTCCAGTAAAAAATCCTGAGAACAAGAACTGCAAAGTGGAGCTTAACTATTGAATTCATAGGTCTGAAAAATGATTTTTCCCAGATCAGGTTACACAGCATTTCATAGACAGAATTAGAACTTTGTATTATAATTCATAGAATATTTTCTTAAAGAACTTTCTTATAAATACAAATTTATAGAGGATATTAAAATGAATACTAGTATACCCTTCTCACAAAACTTAAAAACCATAAAGCATTCCCAGTACACTGGAGGCTGGCATGCCCAGCAACTGTTATGCAGAAGGCACTGTTCTTCCTAGAGTGAAATATGAATGATTCCCACGGAGGTGGACACATTGTATTCTAAGCGAAGGGTGTCCCCTGGCATTGAACTGTGCAGCAACAAACCTGGACACAATCCCGTAACTCTAGTAATTACTACTTCCATGTATCATTCTCAAGCCACCAGCCCAAATTTGGTGATTATTCCCATATATACATACACACACACACACACACACACACACACACACATATATATATATATATATATATATATATTAAACTTTATTTATTTTGAGAGAGAGAGTGGAGGAGGGACAGAGAGATAGTCAGGAAGATAGGATTGCAAGCAGCCTCCCTGACCCAGGGCTTGGGCCCACAAACAGTGAGACCATGACCTGAGTTGGATGCTTAACCCATTGAGCCACTTAGGAGCCCCTCCTGTTTTGATACTTTTATTATATATATATCTATTTGTATAGGTTTCCTGTGCTTTGGACTTTACATGAACACTTTCATTCTCATGAATCATTCTGTAACTTGCTTCTTATAAACTCAACATTATAGGGTGCCTGGGTGCCTCAGTCAGTTAAGTGTCCAACTTGGGCTCAGGTCATGATCTCACGGTTGGTGGGTTCAAGGGCCACATAGGCATCTGTGCTGACAGCACGGAGCCTGCCTGGGATTCTCTCTCTCCTATTCTCTCTGACCCTCCCCCCCCCCACCTCTCAAAATAAATAATCAAAAACTTTAAAAAAATAAAATAAACTCAACATTATACTTGTAGGAGATATTCCTATCGAATCCTGTAGCTTCATTCATTTTAACTTTGAATAGCATTTTATTATATGAATAATCAATTTATCCATTTTCCTTTTCTTAAACTGTTTATTTATTTTCAAGAGAGAGAGAGACAGCATGAGCAGGGGAGAGGCAGAGAGAGAGAGAGGGAGTCATAGAATCTGAAGCAGGTTTCAGGCTCTGAGCTGTCAGGACAGAGCCCGATGTGGGGCTAGAACTCACCAACTTCGAGATTATGACCTGAGCCGAAGTCGGTCGCCCAACTGACTGAACAACCCACGAACCCGTATCCATTCTCCTTTTGACAGAGTTGTTTGTTTTTTTTTCCTCCACCTTTTTTTTTTTGGATGAGAACATTGTAAGTATTCAATAAATGTTAGCTATTATTACATGTCTTGTTTTTCATTCAGTACACCAGTGAGCAATATCTACCCAATGTTCCTTTTTGTGTCTCCTTCTGTAAATCAGTATCTAAATACCTAGAAGCTACATTTATCAGCCTTCCTTATAGCAAGAGATCCACATATGATTTAGATTTGGCTAATCAAAGGGAGTCATGAATGGTTTTCAGCATGGAAGTGAGATAGACACTAAATGCCTGTCATTTATGCTGCTGCTGTTCACTCGCATGGTCATAGAGGTATTGGATTTTTATAGACAGAGATGGCAGGGGTCCTAGTGTATAGTCATTTTGTGAGGTTTCAGAGACAGGGCACAGTGCATCCATTCTGTCAGTGTGAATCATTACAGACCTGCTGTGGGTCTGGAACTGGCAGCAAGGGATTCCTGATGACACGATAGTTTCCTGTTTGTGGCAGTTTCCTGCTCAAGGTAGTGGGTGGTTTGGTTCTATGGCTGGCAGCTTCCTGATCAGAAAATAGCTGGCCTCAGTAATCTGCTCTGTAGTGAGACTTTGGACGTCATACCCGAAAGCTCAACCAAGAGTCTGTTCATCTTACTAATAATTCCATCCACTACCCTATCATTAGAGATGGATTTGCCGTGAAGCTTAAGCTTCAGAGATCCTCACTGCACAGGGGCCCTTGGCTGGCTGGTAGGTGTTTTTATAAAAATTGCAAAAGTAAGATACTTCAACTACTCTAAATCAAGGCTATTATCTCTTCCCTCTCAAACTTCCCCTCAGTTACATTTGTTTCTAGAGCTGATGGAATGGCCTTAGGCATTTTTGAGATCCAATTAAGAAGAAATTGAGGTGGGCATATATTTAGATTGGGTTAAAAGACGTACCTTTGTAACAGGAGGGGACAGATCCGGAGATCATACTGAGGTCTGGAAGTGTCCTACTGATCTTATTATCACCATAATAAGAGTGAGTAGCAAAGGAGTAAGTTTAAAACCGACGGAGCCAGAAGCTAATTTGTAGCAAACTTCCAAATCCTATAGTTTATACAGGAAAGAGATTTGACAGTGGTTTTCCCAGTTGTGACAATAATTCTAAAAACTTATGGCATTATCAATAATGAGTTGTAAGGATGAAAGAAATTTTCTTTTTTAAAAAAATTTTAATGTTTATTTATTTTTGAGAGAGAGAGTCGGAGTGTGAGTGGGGGAGGGGCAGAGAGAGAGGGTGACACAGAATTTGAAACAGGCTCTAGGCTTTAAGCTGTCAGCACAGAGCCCAACACAGGGCTCAAACCCACGAACCGTGAGATCATGACCTGAGCTGAAGTCGGACACTTAACTGACTGAGCCACCCAGGCACCCCAATAAAAGACATTTTCTAAACTATCGATAATAAAACAAAATTACAGTTACAACAAAGGAAGGACTAAGTTATCTTCTTATTCTCTATATAAAAGTGACACTACAAAATTATTATTAAATAAAGAGGCAATCAAAGCATGTATAAGGCAAAAAAGTGTAGAAAAAATACATTAAGTATTTGATTGATAAAAATATTATACTACTTTACTGGATTTTGTGATCTTTGTGGTAAATGTCAGCTTTTACAATTTTACAATTCATAATTTGTTGCAATTTCTTTTCTCATTATGAATAAATTTTGAATTTCATACCAAATCTTGTATTTGTGATGCTGTATTTTTTTTCCTAAAAAAGCTGCCAAGTTTTGTATGAAACTCATGTCTCCCAAACAACTAGATTCTTCTCTGTCAGTAATAAATCAGTTGCTTAAATTACTTACAGTGGATTCTGTCCTCTGCAATAGAATTCTGAAAGATTAGGTAATTAGTATCAGGTATGGCAGCACGCAACAGAATTTCTAAGAAATGGACTGCTGGAGTTGGTTATCTCACCTGCATGGCTTTGAAAGCTATGATAATCCCCTTGGCAATACATGATAAATTAGGCTTGCCAAGAATGAAATACCTATTAAAGGGAAGGCTTGGCAGGACAGGTGGCTGCTGCACAGCCCCTTAGGTGAGAATGAGAAATAAACAAAATGTGGGGTGGGTTGACTAATTCTAACTGCATTCAAGAGTTAAGGAGGAAGCAGAGGAGGAGAAGGACAAGCTCCATATTTTAAATTCTTAACTCAGTGCACCAAGGATCAGAGAACTCTTACAAGGGCCCTAAAAAAATGGTTCTCCAACTGTGACATGGATAAGCATCCCTGAAAGGCTTGTTGAAGTACAGACTGCTGGATCCAAATCCTTAGAGTTTCTGATTCAGTTGATTTAAGGCAGAGCCCGAGGATGCCCGTTTTTGACAAGTTTTTTTTTTTTTTTTTTTTTTTCAATGTTTTTTTTAATTTATTTTTGGGACAGAGAGAGACAGAGCATGAAAGGGGGAGGGGCAGAGAGAGAGGGAGACACAGAATCGGAAACAGGCTCCAGGCTCTGAGCCATCAGCCCAGAGCCTGACGCGGGGCTCGAACTCACGGACCGCGAGATCGTGACCTGGCTGAAGTCGGACGCTTAACCGACTGCGCCACCCAGGCGCCCCCGTTTTTGACAAGTTTTAAAGTGATGATAATACTTTTGGTCCAGGAACCAGTCCGAGAACAACTGCCTTAAATGAACGCCTTACCTCTTGTACCTGCAGGACAGATGTAACTAAAAATCAGATGAGACGGGTTGCTAAAATACAACTTAGGTTAAATTCAGCCTCATTTAGCCTCTTATATAAAAACACATTAATTAGGAAACAGTGGTACATGGTGAATTGGAATGGAACATTTGAATGGATTTAGATGTCTGAGTATCTGAACATATAAGCCCCACTGAACTTTCCAGTCTAGCAAGTTACCCCCCCACCTCTGTCAGATAAATCTGCCATGCTTAAAGACCAAATGTGACTGCATCTACCATAATTACCTTGCAAGAAATGCTAATTCTTCTTATGGTCCACCCTTCTAGTCCTTATTCACTCCAAAGAGTCACATCCTATGTATGTACAAAGTATGACTAAGGAAGAGAAACCTTAGATAACAAAATAGTGTGGAGATTTTGTTAAATTGTATTAATAAAAGTCTAGAAAATCGTGGGAATGAATTCTGAGAATGATCATTCAAGCTAAATTTATCAACAG
The DNA here is from genome assembly GCF_046562875.1 of Panthera onca. Lineage (NCBI taxonomy): Eukaryota > Metazoa > Chordata > Mammalia > Carnivora > Felidae > Panthera > Panthera onca. The sequence continues at coordinate 122,894,103 of NC_138342.1, forward strand.
GGATGTATTTACTAGAGAATCTGGATTCAGTATTCCAGTTCACAGTTGGGAGTAACCTAAAGTGTTTGCTCAATTATTTAACTGAACCTGAACTCAATGGTAGCCTTAACTAAAGTATTGGTAGCCTAACTAAAGTTAGGCACTAAGAATTCCTTGATACAAGGCAGAGACTTTGGAGAAAGGAAAGTTGGGGAAAATTTAACATGAATGACTAACTTACCCACACATTACCTGTGAGACTTCAAAGGATTCAGAGGACCCTCTCTTTACCAAAACATTGACGATCACTGTAGTGTCATTCTTTTGCAGACGAGAGATCAAGGTAGTAGATGTTTCCCTAGAAATAGAATCGTAAGTTAAATAAGGAGAAGGCCATCTCAGAGTAGCAGAAACCATGTGGCAGTAAGTAATGATCTGAGATTAAAGAATAGATCTATTCAATAGAAAGCAGGGCTCCAGTGACAGTCAGAATGGTTTTATCTATTCTATGTATCTCCCATGAAAACAAAAACCAAAACAAAAAAACTTTTTTGGCTGATAAATGGAGGCTTCACCTAAGTGAAAATTATAGAAAATCAATGTTTCTAACCCAGTTCCCAGATCTAAGCACAAGAACCCCATGACTGAAGAAACCAGGAATACCTAAGGAAGAAATCCAAGATGGTGCCCCAAGTCCATCCTATAAATATTGAACCTAGCCTTTCTGTTGACATTTACTGGTATAATTGTACCCTGGAAAAAGGGAACTACTCATATCTTAAGGAATTATTGCATGCTGGCTCTGCGTAAATGCTATTTTCTGGGGCCCTATACTGCCACTGTGGTCAACTATTAAGAAGGGGACTTATTAGCGTCAAGTGATAAATGGAATTTTGATTCAAGTCCATCTCACAATGGACCCAGCATGTTCTTGAAGACATCCTATAGTTATTTTCCTATTCCTGTAGGCAGACTTAAAAAAAACGACAATACTGGGTGCCTGGCTGGCTCGTCAGAAGAGCATATGACTCTTGATCTTAGAGTTGTGAGTTCAAGCCCCACTTTGGGTGTAGAGATTACTTAAATAAATAAAACTTAAAAAGAAAAAGAAAAAGAATAAAATGACAGCTAGAAGAAATCTCACAATAGCTTCCTGACCTGTGTGATGTATTATATATGTAGGAAAGTCAAGCGAAGCTTCTGGAATTACTGCTCCTTTCCACAATAGGAAACAAAAGGTAATACCAAATCTCTAGGAGGAATCACAGAAATTAATGCTACCATCAAAGATTTGAAAGATATAAGAATGGTGATTCTTATCACATCCCCCTTTAACTCTCTTATTTAGGTTGTGCAAAAGACATTCTTAAAAAAATAATAGTGGATTATCCAAAACTGGCTTAGTCTGCTTGAGCTGCTATATCAAAATATTATAGACTGGATGGCTTAACAATAGACATTTATTTCTCACAGTTCTGGAGGTTGGGAATTCCAAGATCAAGGTGACCATGGATTCAGGGTCTGGTGAGAGCCCTCTTCCTGGTTTATCGAGGGCTGCCTTGTTGCTGGATCCTCACATTAGGGGAGAGACCTCTAGTCTCCTCCTCTTCTTACAAGGGCACTGATCCCATTATGGGGCTCTACCTTCATGACCTCATCTAAACCTAACTAACTCCCCAAAGACCCACTTCTTAATACCATCACATTGGGGGTTAGTGTTTCAACACATAAATATTGGGGGGTTACATTCAGTTCATAAGGCAAGCTTAATTTAGAAATGACTCTGATAAACACCTGATTAGCAGCTATAGATCTAGCAACTCTTTATCCCTATCCCAGTAAACAGAAAACAACAGAAGCCCTTCAATTGCACATGGCAGGGATAGGTATGTACCATTACCATCTTGCCTCAAGGCTAATTAACTCTCCAGGTCTAGTCACAGAATCCTTTATCATCTTACTTTCCCCAGGAGGTCATCCTGGTGATTACATGGATGACATCAGACTGATAAGACCTGATGAACAAGGGATGACAGTTACCCTGAATATCTTCGTAAGACAGATGTATGCTAGAAGATAAGATGTACATAGAAGATAAACCTCATAAAAATTCAAAGTTCTGACAACTTAGTTCATATGTCACTGGATGTCAAGATAGAATTGTAACTGAAATAAAGAAGGAATGAATAATTCCCAGAATTACATGCAAAGATTGATGGGACTTTAGTTTTCCCCCATTAGGGGAAGATGAGTGAGTTTTATTTGTATGAGTGATAGAAAAAATGAGTTAAGCTTTTGTTTTCTGTTGTTTGGAAATCTAAGTCAAGGAAGAAGGGCATTTTTGTGTGTTGAATAACCACAGAGGTGCAATGTAGTATATTGCAGATTGAGATTCACACATGCAGACACTAGACAGATAAAAACAATTCCCCTTCTCCTCTACAACTAGGTTCGGGAAGTGATTTCTATTCTGCCAATCAGATGAACTCTAGATTTGGGAGGGAGAAGTGAGGCACAGCCCGCATTTCTGCTGTGTCTGTCCTCTCTACTGGCAAGTGTGATCATGGACTATGTGTTGGCCGAGTCCCAGTGGCTAGTCATGAGCTTTGTAGGTGTCAAGAGCCAGAGCAAGTTATCTGTTTTGGTGATGTGGATCATCACAGGCATGGCATTGATCTGAACCCAGTAGTAACAGCAGCAGCTTTCTGATTATGACAGTTACCTCCTGTGACAACTTACTGACCCTGATAGCAGCAATCTGGTTTTGGAACCAGCAGCTTCCTGATCACAGAGGAGCAGCAGCTCCTTTGTTGACCAGGTTGTGATCTTGGGGAGTCATTCCTGAAACCACAACCTAGAGTTTTCAGCCATTTCAATAATTATAAAGCCATTAATCTACTTCTAATAAATGCCATCTTACTTAATTAGCTAGAACAGACTCTGTACCTCGAAGATAAACCCAGACTGATACAGAGCATATATGTGAAAGTTACCCAGGAGTGTAATTGTTGGGTCATGATATACATACATTTTTAGATTTACTAAATATTGCCTAAATAGTCTACAAATTTCTGTGCCAATTTACATTCCCATAAAAAATTCCACCAAAATTTGGGATTGTGACATTTTTAATTTTTGCTATATGGATGGGTACAAAAAAGGGATCTTAGTTCAATTTGCAATTCCCCAATTAAAGATTTTTCATACATTGATTGGTAATTCAGTTTTCTCTTTTAATGAATTGTCTGGTAGGTAATATGGTTTGTTCATTTTTCTGTTAACTTGCTTATCTGTATTGATTTATGAATTCTTCATATATGATGTGCACTGTATCATTGCAATTGCAACTATCTTCTAGCTAGTGGCATGTCCTTTCATTTTACTAATGTTATTTTTGCCATACAAAAAATTTTCACATTAATGTATTAAATACATCGAGTTTTCCTTTCATTATCCATGCTTTCTCTGCCTTATATGACATAAAGATATTTTCTTATGTCTTCTTTTAGGTTTTGAACTTTTTCATTTTTACATCTGTAATAAAACTGGAATTTATCTTTTTAGCTATGAGACAGAAGTCTGATTTTATGTTTTACATATGGATAACCAATTATTTCAGAACTGTTAAGTGGTTCATCCTTACCCCACTAATTGTAATGCTACCTCTGTCCTATCCCAAGGTTCTACATATGCACATGTCTTTTTCTGGGTCCTTTAGTTAGTTTCATTGCTTATTTTTCTAAACTTGCAGCAGTACCACATTGACTTAATTTTTATAAGCCTTGACATCTAGTAGGGTAAGCCTCACAGCATTGTTAAAAATTGTTTTAGCTATTCTGGGAAGGCAAGAAGCTATAGTATAGTTATGGACTACAAGAAATAAAGTCAGCCAATACAGAAAGATTAGGGTATATCATGTGGCTCACATTTTTAAACAGATAAAATACTGCATTCTGGACTCTATTAACATGCTTTTCCTGAACTGAATTTATTATTTTAAGTTTTTGACCTTCAACTGCAATAACCTTCTGTTCACACTGGTTAACAAAGCAATAATTACACATAATTCATCAAGTAGATCAGTGGATCCTAGAACCCATTTTTTAAACTTGTGTTTTAATGACCATAATATTCAGCCACAGATAAGAAACTGTATTACAAAATGATATTTTCAATCTGTTTATCTCTGGGTCTACTAATTTCCTTCAGTACTGAAAAGAAGTGTACATGTATGTATTTGTGTATATCCAGTTCATCTTTCAATTTGCCTTTCCCCCAGGTAACCTATTTTGAGAGTGTTTTTCACATAAGTTTAAGAGTGATCCCCCTTTATACGAAGCACTCCATAAAACTGACTCATTTATTTCTCACAGCATGCATATGAAGCAGTGTATAATAAGAAATATATTCTAGGGAAGGAAAATGGTGGTGGAGTAGGAGGACCCTAGGCTTGCCTCGTCCCATGAACACAACTAGATAATTATCAAATCATCCTAAATACCCCAGAAATCAGTCTGAAGACTGGCAGAACAAACCCCCCAACTAAAAGTAGAGAAGAAGCCATATCGAAGAAAGTAGGAAGTGTGGAGATGAGGCTTGGGAGATAAATGGATCATAGCCACTGCAGTGGGGAGGGAGCCATGGTCACAGCCAAGAATGAGAGACAGACTGACATACAGGGTAGTGCACAAGTGAAATGAATCCCCACAGCAATTGTCCTGGAAAGCGAAAAAGCCTGAATTTCTTGAGTTCTTGCAAGCAGCAGGCCTTAAAGCCTGGAGTTTTGAGGGTCAGCATGCTTGGCTCTGGGAGGACTCAGAGAGCACTGTGGTTACTCTTGGAGAAAATGCAGGGCAAACACCCAGCAGACATACAGCATGGAAACAGCGATCTGAGGAGTGCTGGGGCACACAGTGGGGAGGCTATTTGCTCTTCTTGGAGTGTGTCCCAGAGAGACAATGTTCACAGAGAGACTCTTATAGGAACAAAGGAACTGGCCAGTGCCATTTCCATCCCCTACCCATCAGCATAAACACAGAGCCACCTACATAAATAAGCACAGCATCAACACTTGCTACCTAACTTGGTTACACTGAGTGCCACCCCCAGCCTCTCCTGTGCTCTGGTAGAACTGCTGTTCCCAGTCATGCTTGCTTAGGTCTCAGTATGACAAGTCCCCTCCTTTAGAATACTGGCCCAAACTCCTGCTAACACCATGTCTCCCAACCAAGGGGTTTTGCAAGGCCTCAGTTCTGGTGGAAGTGGCAATGGGTCTCATTTCATGGGCAGAACAGAGCACACATAGTTAAAATGAGCCACATTCAGTATAGAGACCAAACACTGCTCACAACAGTCAAAGAGAGCTTCTGCAGACTACTGGCCCGAAGGATAAAGTGGTCAGGATGCAACAGCAGAGTGCACGTGGCACACATTGAAAACATTCCCAGAAGCACAAGACCCTGAGGAACAGGGAACACTACACTTCAGGGCACTACAGAATCTCTCCTTCATAAAGCCATTACCCTCAAGAACAGGAGATGTAGCTGACTTTCCTAACACAGAGAAAAAGGACAGAGACTTAAACAAAATGAGAAGACAGAAAAATTTGTCCCAAATGAAAGAATAGGACAAGGCCATGGCCAGAGATCTAAGTCAAACAGATAAAAGTAAAATGCCTGATGGAGAATTTAAAGCAATGATCATAAGGATACTCACTGGATTTGAAAAAAGAGTGGAGGACATCAGTGAGACCGTTAACACAGAAACAAGAAATAATATAGCAGAGATAAAGGGCTTAATAAATGAAATGAGAAACATGCTTGATGGAATGAACAGCAGGATGGAAGAAGCAGAGGAACAAATCAATGAGATAGAAAACAGAGTAATGGAAAGTAATCAAGCTGAACAAAAGAGAGAAAAAAGAATTATTCAAAATAAGACTAAACTTAGGGAACTCAGTGATTCCATCAAACGTAACAACATTCATATTATAGGAGTCCCAGAAGAAGAAGAGAGAAAAAAGGGGGCGGAGAATTTACTTGAGGAAATATAGCTGAAAACTTCCTTAATCTGGTGAAGGAAACAGATATCCAAATCCAGAAGGCACAGAGAATCCCCAAGAAAACCAACAAAAGCAGATCCACACCAAGACATATTGTACATATGTCACTAAAATGGCAAAATATAGTGATAAAAAAATATTAAAAGCAGCAAGACAAAAGAGGAAATATACAAAGGAAACCCCATAAGGCTATCAGCAGATTTGTCAGTGGAAACTTTCCGAGACAGAGTGAGTGGCAGGATTTACTCAAAATGCTGAATGGGAAAAAACTGCAGCCAAGAATATTCTATCCAGCAAGGCTATTATTCATAATAGGAGAGATAAGAAGATTGCCAGACAAACAAAAACTAAAGGAGCTCATGACCACTGAATCAGCCCTGCAAGAAATATTAAGAGGGACTCTTTGAGTGGAAAGGAAAGGTCAAAAACAACAGTATGAAGGTAGGAAGCACAAAAGCAGTAAAAATTAATATTTCTGTAAAAAAATCAGTCAAGGATTTCCTAAGATAAAAATATGTAAAATATGATACCATATACCTAAAATGTGGAGGAAGAGAGGAGTAAAGAATGGGTTCAAACTTAAACAACTATCAACTTAATGTAGATTGCTATATGCAGAAATGTTATATACTACTGTAATGGTAACGACAAAACAAAAACCACTAAAAAATATGCAAAGAATAAAAAGAAAGAAGTTGGGGCACCTGGGTGGCTTAATTGGTTCAGTGTCTGACTGTTGATTTCAGCTCAAGTCATGATCTCATGGTCATGAGATCGAGCCCTATATCAGGCTCTGTGCTGAATGTGGAGCCTGCTTGGGATTCTCTCTCTCCCTCTTCCTTTTCCCTGCCCCTGCTCACCACTTTCTCTCTCAAATAAATAAATAAATTTTTAAAAATAAAAAGAAGTCAAAATATATCACTAAAGAAAACCAGCAAATCGTGAAAGAAAGACAAGAAATGATTAGAGAAAATCTTCAGAAACAACCACAAAACAAGTACTAACATGGTAATAAATACATATCTATTAATAATTACTTTGAAAGTAAATGGACTACACACTGATCAAAAGACACAAGGTGACAGAATGGATAAAAAATAAGACCCATCTATATACTGCCTACAAGAAGACCCATTAAAACATTTTTTTAACGTTTATTTATTTTTGAAAGAGAGAGAGAGAGAGAGAGTGGGAGGAGGGGCAGAGAGAGAGGGAGACACAGAATCCAAAGCAGGCTCCAGGCTCTGAGCTGTCAGCACAGAGCCTAATGCGGGACTTGAACTCACAAAGCGCAAGATCATGACCTGAGCTGAAGTAAGATTCTTAACTGACTGAGCCACCCAGACACCCCAGAGACCCATTTTAGACCTAAAGACACCTGCAGATGGAAAGTAAGAGGATGGAGAAACATTTATTATGCAAATGGATGTCAAAAGAAAGCTAGAGTGGCAATACCTACATTGGACAAAATATACTTTAAATGTAAAATGTAACAAGATACAAAGAAGGACACAATATAATAATAGAGGTGACAATCCAACAAGAAGATATAATTGTAAACATTAACACATCCAACATGAAGGCACTCAAATACATAAAACAGTTCATAATAAACATAAAGGAACTAATTAATAATAATACAATGATAGTAGGAGACTATAATGCCTCACTTACACCAATGGACAAATCATCTAAACAGAAAATCAAGAAGGAAACAATGGCGTTGAATGACACTCTGGACTAGATGGATTTAACAGATATAGTCAGAACATTCCACCCTAAAACAGCAGAACACACATTCTTTTCAAGTGTATTGGCACATATGGAACATTCTCCAGAATAGATCACATATTAGGCCACAAAATAAGCCTCGACAAATTCAAAAAGATCGAAGTCATTCCATGCATCTTTTTTGACCACAGTGCTATATGAAACTAGAAGTCAACCACAAGAAAAAATCTAGAAGGACCACAAATACATGGAAGTTAAATAACATTCTACTAAACAATGAATGTGTCAACCAGGAAATAAAAGAGGACATTAAAAAGTACATAGAAACAGATGAAAATGAAAATAAAAATACAATGATTCAAAACCTTTGGGATGCAGCAAAAGCAGTTCTATGAGGTAAGTCTGTAGCAATACAGGCTTACCTCATGAAGCAAGAAAAATCTCATATAAACAACCTAAGCTTACACTTAAAGGAGCTACAAAAAGAACAATAACAACAACAATAACAAAAACCCTAAAACCAGCAGAAAGAAGGAAATAATAAAGATTCGAGCAGAAATAAATGATATAGAAACTAAAAAAATAAATAGAACAAATCAATGAAACCAGGGGCTGGTTCTTTGAAAAAAAATCCATAAAATTGATAAACCTCTAGCCAGATTTAACAAGAAAAAAATAGAAAGGACCCAAATAACCCAAATCAACAAAGAGGAGAAATAACAACCAACACCACAGGAATACAAACAATTATAAAAGAATATTATGAGGGGCGCCTGGGTGGCTCAGTTGGTTAAGTGTCTGACTTCAGCTAAGGTCATGACCTCACGGTTCAAGGCTTTGAGCCCTACAACAGGCTTTGTGCTGACAGCTCTGATCCTGGAGCCTGTTTTAGATTCTGTGTCTCCCCCTCTCCCCACACTCCCCCTCCCTACTCGCACTCTGTCTCAATCTCTCTCTCTCAAAAATAAGTAAACATTAAAAAATATAAAGAAAAAAGAATATTATGAAAAACCATATGCCAACAAATTGGATAACCTGGAAGAAATGGATTAATTCCTAGAAACATACAAACATTCAAAACTGAAACAGAAAGAAACAGAAAATTTGAGCAGACTGATAACCAGCAAATAAATTGAATTGGTAATCAAAAAACTCCTAACAAACAAAATTCCAGGACCAGATGGTTTCACAGGCAAATTCTACCAAACATTTAAGAAGAGTTAATACCTATTCTTCTTAAACTATTCCAGAAAATATAAAAACAAGGAAAACTTCCAAATTTATTCCATGAGGTCAGCATTACCCTGACACAAAACCAGATAAAGACACAATAAAATAAGAGAACTACAGGCCAATATTTCTGATGAACATAGATGCAAAAATATTCAACAAAATACTAGCAAACTGAATCCAACAATACATTTTTTTTTAACGTTTATTTATTTTTGAGACAGAGAGAGACAGAGCACGAACGGGGGAGGGGCAGAGAGAGAGGGAGACACAGAATCGGAAGCAGGCTCCAGGCTCTGAGCCATCAGCCCAGAGCCTGACACGGGGCTCGAACTCACAGACCACGAGATCGTGACCTGCGCTGAAGTCGGACGCTTAACCGACTGAGCCACCCAGGCGCCCCCCAACAATACATTTTAAAAAATCAATCACCACAATCAAGTGGGATCTATTCCTGAGTTGCAAGGAATAAATGGCCCAATAGTTACAAATCAATCAACATGATACATCATATCAAAAGGATAAGAATCATATGATCATTTCAATAGACAAAGAAAAAGTATTTGACAAAGTACAATATTCATTCATGATAAAAACCTTCAACAAGGTAGATTTAGAGGGAACATACCTCAGCATAATAACAGTCATATATGAAAAACCTGTAGCTAACATCATTCTTAATGGGGAAAAACTGAGAGCCATTCTCCTAAGGTCAGGAATAAGACACGGATGTCCACTCTCACCACTTATTCAACATAGTACTGGAAATCCTAGCCACAGTAAACAGACAACAAAAAGAAATAAAAGGCATCTAAACTGGCAAGGAAGAAAGCAAACTTTCAGTATTTGCAGATAACATGATACTCTATATAGAAAGACTCTACCAAAAACAACAACAACAAAAAAAAAAACCTACTAGCACTAATCAACAAATTTAGTAAAGTCACAGGATACAAAATCAATATACAGAAATCTGTTGCATTTCTATACACCAGTAATGAAGCATCAGAAAGAGAAATTAAGAAAACCATCCCATTTACAATTGTACCAAAAATAATAAGATACCTGGAATAAACCTAACCAAAGAGGTAAAAAATCTATACTCTGAAAACTATAAAACACTGATGAAAGAAATTGAAGATGACACAAAGAAATGGAAAGATATTCCATGCTCACAGACTGGAAGAAAAAATATTGTGGGGCAGCTGGGTGGCTGAGTCAGTTAAGCAAACATCTGGCTTCAGCTCAGGTCATGATCTTGCAGTCTGTGAGTTCATGAGCCTGGAACCTGCTTCAGATTCTGTGTCTCCCTCTCTCTCTACCCCTCCCCTGCTCATGCCTCTGTCTCTTTCTCTTTCTCTCAAAAGTAAATAAACATTAAAAACAATTTCTTAAAGAAAAAATATTGTTATAATGTCTATACCACCCAAAGCAATCTACATTTAATGTAATCCCTTTCAAAATACCAACAGCATTTTTCACAGAACTAGAACAAAGAATCCTAAAAACTGTGTGGAACCACAAAAGATCCTGAATAGCCAAGGTGAACTTGAAAAAGAGAAACAAAACTGGAGGCATTATAATTTTGTACTTCAAGTTACATTATAAAGCTGTAGTAATCAAAATAGTATGGTCCTGGCACAAAAATAGACACATAGGTCAATAGAACAGAATAGACAATCCAGACACAAACCCAAAATTATATATGGTCAATTGACAAGGCAGGAAAGAATATCCAAATGAAAAGACAGTCTCTTCAACAAATGGTGCTGGGAAAACTGGACAGCAACATACTGCACCACTTTCTTACACCATACACAAAAATAAATTCAAAATAGATTAAAGACCTAAATGTAAGACCAGAAACCATAAAATTTACAATTTTACAAAGAGAGCACAGACAGTGATTTCTCTGACATGGACCATAGCGACTTTTTTCTATATAGGTCCCCTGAGTAAAAGGAAATAAAAGCAAGAATAAACTATTGGGACTACATCAAAACAAAAGTTTTGCACAGTGAAGGAAACAATCAACAAAACTAAAAGGAAACCTTACTGAATGGAAGAGGATATTGGCAAATGACATATCTGATAAAGGGTTAGTATACAAAATACATAAGGAACTGATACAACTCAGCACCCAAAAAACAAAAACCCAATTAAAAATGGATCAAAGACATGAACAGACATTCTCCAAATACATACATATGGCCAATAGACATATGAGAAGTTGCTTATCATCATTTATCATCAGGGGTATGAAAATCAAAACTACAATAAGGGGCACCTGGGTGGCTCAGTCTGTTAAGTGCCCGACTTCAGCTCAGGTCATGATCTTGTGGTTCATGAGTTTGAGCCCCACATCAGGCTCTCTGCTGTCAGAACAGAGCCCACTTCTGATCCAGGGTCTCCCTCTCTCTGACCGGTCCCCACAATCTCTCTCTCTCTCTCAAAAATAAATAAACACTAAAAAAAAAAAAAAAAAAAACTACAATGAGATATCATCTCACATTGGTTAGAATGCCTAAAACCAAACCACAATAAACAACAGGTATTGGTGATGATGCAGAGAAAAAGGAGCCCTCTTGCACTGTTGGTGGGATGCAAACTGGTACAGCCACTCTGGAAATGGTATAGAGATTCCTCAAAAGTTAAAAATTGGGAGCGCCTAGGTGGTTCAGTTGGTTGAGCATCCAACTTCAGCTCAGGTCATGATCTCACAGTTTGTGAGTTCGAGCCCTACGTCAGGTTCTCTGTGGTCAGCACAGAGCCCACTTCAGATTCTCTGTCTCCTCTGTCCCTCTCTCTCTCTGCCTCTCTCCTGCTTTCTCTCCCACTCTCTCTCTCAAAAATAAACTTAAAAAAAAACTTAAAAAAAAAAGGTTAAAAATTGAACCACCCTATATAATCCAGCAATTGCACTGCTAGGTATTTACCCAAAGAATACTAAAATACTAATTTAAAGGGATACATGCCCCCTAACAGTATTATTTGCAATAGCCAAGATATGGAAGCAGCCAAATTATCCATTAACTAATGAATGCATAAAGAAGATATGATATATATAAGATTGAAGATATGAAGATAAAACACACACACACACACACACACACACACACACACACACACACACACACTGGAATATTATTCAGCCATAAAAAAGAACGAAATCTTGCCATTTGCAATGACATGAATAGAGGTAGAGAGTATAATGCTACGTGAAATAAGTCAGATAAAGGCAAATACCATATGATTTCACTCACATGTGGAATTTAATAAACAACAACAACAACAAAAAATAAGCAAAGGGGAAAGAGAGAGAAAAACCAAGAAATAGGCTCTTAACAATAGAGAACAAACTGATACCAGAGGGGAGGTGAGTGGGGGGATGGGTGAAATAGGTGAGAGGGATTAAGGAGTACATTTGTGATAAGCATGGAGAGGTTAAAATAAAAACTTGGGGTGCCTGGCTGGCTCAGTCAGAAGAGCATGCAACTCTTGATCTCAGGGTCATGAGTTCAAGCCCCACGTTGGGTGCAGAGATTACTTAAATAAATAATAAAAAAAAACCTGTTTAAAATTAAAACTTTAAAAAAAAAAGAAATATAGATACAGTCTTCTTCTCCAGTTCCTGTTACAGAACTGCTAAAATTTTTGTAATTTCCTGAGTACTACAGGTAATAAGAGCATCCTTTGTTATATTTGGTTTTTGTATATAATTCGTTAAAACCCTTGCAATTTCCTAAGAGATTGAAGTGTTTTTTGTTATCCATAAGTAATTTTAATCACATTTGACTTATACTAATGAGTTAGGGTGGAGTCCCAAATAGCTTCATGATAGGGCTGGTCACCAGAAAGACCAAGTGCTTAGAGGGTTGGAAATTTCAGCTCCAGCCACTGACCTTCAGAAAGAGGGTTAGGCTAGGGACTTGAATAATAAAGTTCTACAAAAACTTTTGAAAGATGAGATTTTCTGAGCTTCCAGGTTGGTGAATGCCTCCATGTGCTGGGAGAATAACACACCCAAGTCCAGAGGGACAGAAGTTCCTATGTTTCCTAGGGTTTTGTATGTCATCCTAGTAAAATATCAAACCTGAGAAGGGTGTTTTGGGAACCTCTGTTTGTAGTCAAATCTGACAGAAGTTGTGGGTAACCTGGGGACTCATCATGTTTTATTGGTATCTGAAGTGGGGCAGTTTTGTGGGACTGAGCCCTCAATGTGTGACATTTGGTCTAACTCCAAGCAGTTAGTGTCATAATCGAGTTAAATTGTAGGATAACCAGTTCATGTCTAACAGAGAAGTGAATTGTACCATTGTGGGGAAAAAAATATTCACACATCTGGTATCAGAAGTGTTCTGTGTGAGACTGTAGAGAAACCATTTTTTCCCAGAAGTAAATCCTATTGTACCATGCTCATTACACAGAACAGGAAAACAAGACACAGAGCAATTAAGTAAAAGTAAACAGGCCAGGCCCTCCCAATTAATAAATATTATTACTGAGGCTTGAACCTAGGCTTCATCACTCTCCCTTGTAACCTCTTCAACTCCACTCCCTCTCATTAAACCAGTAAGAAATTATATTATTAACACAGCTTTATAGCTACAACCAAAGACCCGTACTTCCAAAGGAGAAGGACAAGGGGCTCTGAGAATAGGTAACAAGAGAACACAACCTAATCTGGAGGGAGTGGGCAGGTAGTTAGGAAAGGTTGCAATGAAGAAGAAATATGTAAAATGAAATCTGAAAGATAGGCAGGATTTAGTCTTGTGAAAGGTGTTTTTCCTTTTCTGACAAGGGGATGGGGGAGAATGCAAGAGTACAGGGGTGCCTTTGAAGAAGCCAGTGCAGCTGGAATTCAGACAGAGGCAGAGTGTGGTGTGACCTCAAACTGGAGCCATGGCCTGGTGGCCCAGGTCAGATAAGTGCCTCGGCAAGAAGTGTGGACTTGATCCTTCACCTCCAAAGGATTTCAAGCCAGAAGTAGCATGAACAATTTATGGTTTTAAAAACAATGTTTGAATACATTAAAGAAGGCACAATGCTAGAATTTCATTAATAAAAGGAAAAATTTATGGAAATATTTCCACAAATAATTACCTTTATTACAATTTTTCTGAAATGCTATAAATTCATCATCAAAACTTAAATTTAGCATGGAACCAAAATAACAGACACCAAAGAGCACAGACTTTGGAGAATTCATATCATACTTACATTGCAACTGTTCGAACTACTCACTGCGTGATTCAAAGCAAGTTATGTCATTGTTATGTGTCTCAACTTCCTCATCAGTGAAATGGGAATTAGATTTACTTATGGACTTTTATTACCACTGATGGGGTTTTGTAGTGACGGGCATCCAGAGCCGATGGCCAAGAAAGAATTCTTGAGACGTCTTTGGTGCAAAAGGGTGATTTTTATTAAAACAAGGGAACAGGACTCATGGGCAGGAAGAGCTGCCCTGGGGTTGTAAAGAGTGATTGGTTATATACTGTGGAGCTGGGGGAGATAAAGTCAAGAGGAGTTTCTTAAAGGGATTTGCATATGCCAAAGAAAACTCACAGATCACTGGAGGCCTAAGGATTGTCAAACTAAGGTTGTTTTTCCCTCTAGCAAAGCATTATCATTAAGATAGTAGGGAGTTCCTAGAGATTAGGCTGTTGATAAGATTGCCTTTTTCTTGTAATTTTACTAAGATATTTGCAAACTGATGGAGACTCTATCAGTTAACCATTTATTTTCTTTCCTTTCCTTTGTTCTTGGGTAGCCAGGAGTACCTGAGGATTGTCACACATATCCCACCTGGGGGTTGGCAGTTGTGCCAGCTTGTGCTTGGCCCTCAGCTTGCCTTATACTTTGTCATCACCACCACTTATCTATCAGCAGGAGCCCTCTAAAACTTAGAAATCTGGTTGAATTCAGCCCAACTCTCCAGCCCATGATGATTAAAAGCCCTTTCTACAACTTCCTGTAACTTCCAGTGGCTCAGTGCATTAATCATCTCCATTTCTATATATCTGCACCCACCAGCTTCCTCAGCATATCAATCTGAAGGGAAGGCTGGCACCTTCAAGATGTCACCAAGTTTCTGAACCCAGATATTGCATAAATTGCACAAATGCACTTGGGATGCAGAGGGAAGGCCTCACAGGGAGGACAACTCAGGGTGCTGCAGTCTCCCATCACCTCACTCATTCCTTCTCCTGTCTCCCTAGCTTCCTAGTTCCCTTTCTGGTTCAACAACAACCCAAACACTCCTTCTCTCACTAAAAGTGACTCTGCCCATGCCTAACATCCTCACTGTCTCACCTTATGAGTCACCACAGTATTTTTCTAGCAAAGATAGCCCTCCTTTTTTTTAAAAGAGGAATTCTGATGAATAACATTGTCTTCAGATCATCACATGCAGATTTCAGAATTATTAACTATAGATGGTAATCGTGAGACAGGGAAGCTGAAGGACACCATGAAGGAATGTTTTTTCTGCTCCTTTTCCTGCTTCTCTTCTTGCTAGGACCTGCACCCCTACCCTATGCATGGCTTATGGAACAGATAATGTATGTCCTCCTTATAAAGGTCAAGGAGTTAGTGATTTCTTTGGAGTCTTTCAGCACAACAGATAACACCTGAGGAGTGACCAAGCAGGGTCGTCATGAATGTTCTCCAAGTCCACTGACTCACCAAGACCCCTGGCTCCAGGGCATAAGTGACTTATGGATGATACTGAAACACTCATCTTTGTTCCTGGATGCCTGAGAAGACATGTGTACCAGACCACAATCTTCAATAAAAACCCCAGGCCCCAAGTAAAGACAAGACTCATCCTTCTTTCCTTTCGGAGTCTCTCAGATGCTTTGTCTGTATCTGTACTCTCTCTGTGTCTTTGATAAACCCTGTTCTCACTTCCTCTTGGATTGCATTTGATTGCTGCCCTACAAAAAGCCAACAGCCCCATTGGCTGGTCCTGTGGGACCCCCTTCTGAGTCCTCAAACCCAGCCAGCCTACATTAGCCACTATTATCAGTGTTATTATTATTTGTTGGTGCACACATACCGTTTCTTAGTATGTAGAAAAAACATGCCTTTAACCTTTAATTTAGGTATTCCTTAAAGCAGAACCATCCCCCATCAGAGTCTCTCTGATCCAAACCAGAAGGTGACAGTATTAATTAGCTTTGTTCCCTAAAAAAATGAATCTCAATTGATAATAGCTTAGAAAACAAAGCTTTATCTTTTCACCAGCATTTCATGTGGACTTCAGGTCCACTACGATAGGCAGTGCAGGCTGTGGCTCTGCTCCATGAGTCTAGGGCAGAGTCAAACATTCAATGACTCTCAACCTTTCTGCTCAAACATGACATATATGATGCCTACTCACCTCTTATTAGCCAAAGAAGTCCCACTGCTAAGTTCAATGTCAGTGAGACAAAGTAGAGAGACTGAATATACAAGTGAATGACAAGCAGACCTATGCAATAAGACTTTGACCCATAACCTGGGCAGCAAACAGTCCAGGAAGCCAAACCACAACGTCTGTAGTAATTGGTCCACATGGTCAGGACTTAGTCAATGACTAACAGAAATTTTTGCCCCTGCTTCCAACTCAGGATCAACCAGAGAAAGTCAAATATGCTCCCAAACCAATCACATAATATTCCCCACTTCCAGTTCGATCTGTCTCCAGCTTCCCCATGCCAACAACATCCGATCAGCATACCTGAAGCCTTCCCCTTCTTTCACTATAAAATCCCTCTCCTACTCCCCTGCCTGCCTTTGAATCTCTGCCAAATGCTAGTGATGGAGGCTGACTGCCTTGCTATAAGGAAAATCTGAATAAATAGCCTCTGTTTATTCTCAATTGGGTGGTCTTTGCTTGTTTCCACAAAATATATCCCTCCCATGGTGGGAGGGTCAGGTGGGGAGAGTTACCACAAATCACATGGCAATATGTGAGTATGAATAATCCTCTTTGAGGGAAGGGGAGAAAAAATAGATGGGGAAACAATACGTAATCTGCCAGTTTACCCTCTGGATCACGAAGAATTGCTTCCGTCCTCTCCACGTGCAAAATCCCACATAATTATGAAAGCACATCTGAAGTCCAGGATCTCCTGATTGTCTCTACTTCACATCGGGGCATATCTACCTTTTCTTCAGAGATATATGGACTAAAACACAAGTTATATGTGTAAGATATAATAGTAGCTGAGGAATAAGGTAATAGTAACAAATACTCTTCAGAAAGGGAAAGAATGAGAGCTACATAGCAGTAACTTACCAATAGCAATTCTAAAATTCTTTGGGCAAATGTTGCAAAGGCTTCCTCTGTGGAGAGGAAATGCTCTTAGATTTGGCTCTACTTTTAGTTCCTGAAAGTAATTCTTCAGTCCATTTTTCTCCATGGCTCTTGATTCTACCTTCTAAGAGACTCTACTCTTTCATTATCCTCCTTGACCACATCTTAAGAGGTCACTGAAAATATGTCTTCCTTCATGGTGGAGATTTGTTAAAGAAAAAATTATTCTGACACTTGTTAAGACTGTAAGGAAGACTTCAGGACTATTGTAATAGGTGCCAAGACTATCACAATAGGGAAAGAAATTGGGATTAACTCCAAATAGAACCAACACAAGTGGGGATTTACAGTCAGTGAGAAGAATGAAGGGGTGGATGGAAAATTACTAAGAGAAGGGTGTGAAGGGTAGCTGTTGAACAAACATAACAGGATTCTTGCTGAAGGCAAGCCAGGGTGATCAGATGTCAAGAGTAAGAGATGAAGAATTATTTAATCAGATACTTAGGGTAAGCAGATATCAAGAATAGAAGGAATTCTAGAATGGGAGTGGGAGGGGAGAACTAGTCAGAAAGAAGGCTCTTAAGGGTCAGCATCTTTCTCAGCCTGCTTTCTACCTATAGACATTCAGGGACCCAAAAGTTTGCTTTTACATCTTGCAGTCAAGTTCTTTTCAAATTCAGGCCAGTGGTAGCTTTTTTGACAATCTCAATCTCTCTCTCTCTCTCTCTCTCTCTCTCTCTCTCTCTCTCTCTCTCTCACATACACACACACACAAATGCAAACACACACACACACACACACACACACACACACACACACACACACACACAGCTGTTGGCTTTGTACCTATTGGATTTCAGTTAGATCCATGTGACAATAGCTACTATAATTTTTTAAGAGCCTCTCCCCATAAGAGGTTTGAGCATATTGATCTTTTATTGCATAGACAGGCCCTTACCTCTTTTCTCTGAGCCATCTCTTTTCTCCTGTCCAGCTAAAAGGATTTACTTCAAGGGGAGGGAGGCACCTTAAAATATTTACAGATTTTAACAAGGAAGGTGGTAGCCATGCCTCTTGATTTATTCTTCTGCCCAAGATTGAATTTTAATTGGCCTCTGTTGCTCAAAGTATTTCTAAATTCTTTTATTGGTAGATAAGAAAAACAGTAACATATTTCAATCCTGCAACTTCAACACTTCTAACACTTCTAACACTTCTAATTCTCTCTTTCCTCTTATCCCTGAGTCCTCTCATCCTCTCATTGTTTACTTAGTTCATCTCTTCATTTCTTCTTTATAGTTGTCAAATGCACCTAATAACAGCCACAGCACATTAGTGACATTCAGTTTCACCACACCTTAACCTAAAGTCACAAGTATATTAAGTGTTTTATCTACCTTCAAATCATTATGGATAGCCATTATACCAAACATTCACCACTCCATGTCAAGATTGCCATTTTCCCCCCATCTTTAAAGTTTCCTTGTCACACACTCACCAGAAATCAATGTCATATCTTTTAGGATTTTGGTTATGCAGCATTTCACTCCTGGCTACCCAGTCAGCTTTGCTGTAATAATGAATGATCCCCCAAATCTCTATGGCTTATAAAATAAAGGTTTATTTAGTACTTGTGTTACATGTAGGCTGAAGGTGGGTTGTGACTCTACTTCACGTGGCTTCTCATCCTCAGACCCAGGCTAGAGAAGCAGCCCCTATTTACAGCATGCTGCCCTCATGACACACAAAAGACCATGTTATAGCTGACCACTTAATGGCATTTATCATATACACTCAAATATGACTGGCCAAAGGAAGTCACATGGTGAAACCCACTATCAATGGGTGGGACAAGGAAGAATACTCTTCAGTGGGTGAGAACTGCAGGGTAAAAATGTACAATCTTCTCACAAGGAAAGGGAAGCAAACAATTAAAGAAAAGATCGAATTGACCATATTGGTAAAGAATAGAATTATTGGAGGAATATATTTTTCTCTCTTGATCTTGACAAGCAAGAGAATTAATAAATGAGTCAAAAATCCCCACTAAAACTTTGATAAGAAGAAAAAGAAAAAACAGACTGTGCATGTGATTTCCTTTTGCTCTTGACTGATTTGTTTTTGCTCCCTCTCTAGTCACACATAAAGTGTAATATGTCATATGGAATAAAAGAAAAAACAGTCTCCATTAATTTTGCTCATTTTCCATTCCTAAGACTGCTGAGACTAGGGACACTGGGTGGCAGTGGAAGGGTAGGATTATAGATTCCACCTCTTAGGGACGTAAGTCTATTCCTCTCTCCTATAGCTTATTAACTTGCACGAGCAGAGTAGGCCAATTCTTGGAATAGCACACAGATCATAACACCACATCTACCCTTTACTAATAAAAGTTCTCAAAGTATTAGAGTAATCTATAACAGAACAGTAGCTAAATGCCCAACTACACTCTATGCTTTTCGTATGGTCCAGTTTTGGGAGGAGAGACTCAATCTTCTTGAACAGGGCAGCTGCTAACTTATATGTGCTTTTGTGCCAAAGACGAAAAAGGTGTCTCCCCTTGGTGGACAAATTAGGAAAACTCCATTAAAAAAAAAATTTCCCTCCCTCCCATGTGGTGAATTCGTAAAAGATGCCCCCTGAAGGAGAGCACATGGCTTAACTAAAGAAAGTAGCTTTGTGTAATGAAAAAAAAAAATGCAATTTTCTCCCAGCAAATGTAGTCATTAGCCAAGGTTTCAACTTGGCAAGTGCAATGTGGCTTTGACTGAAGCCCCCACTCACCTCTTGGACCAGGTGCCTTTGTTCAGCACACAAAAACACAATTATGAGTGACAGCCTTGCACCTGACATTGAGCATGGGATGCAAAAATCTCATGTAAAACTTGTCCAAATGAATATTTTCCCTCAATAAATTTCATTCTCAGCTTCTGCAGACTAGCGTTGAGTGGTTTAATTAAACTCCACACTGACGTGAGCCAGTCACTAACATCCATTCTCTATTGAGAAAGGAGCCTTAGCTAACTTAGTGGTTTGAGTACAATAAGACCTTTCTCTTCTCTGTAGGTAATATGTCATGTTTAGTGCCCTCTAATGGAGTTATTTATACACTTCCTTAATGCAGAAACAAGCTGGTGAGGTGGGGTTTTTAGGTTTTCTTTTTTCTCTCTCTTTCATTATCGTTTTGCATTTTATTCTCCTTTTTGGTTCAGTCTTCCACATTCAGATCTTTATCTTTTCTTGCCAATCACCAGTAACAGTATACTTGAAAATGTTCACAGGATTTTCTCCAGACACCTGCTGTCAAGTAGCACATGTAGGAGACTTGTCCAGTAAATGGCCTCTCATTAGAGAGATTTGCCATATGCTATTATAAAGAAGTCATTCTTCAACCCCTTTGCTTCACACAGCATCATACTCAGCGGTGCAAATGTACGGGTTATTTAATGTTTCACAACACTCACAAATGGAGTTTTAACAAAAAATGATCAACAGACTAAGACTATTTACTTTAGGGAGAAGCCAGTGTCAAAGCATTGCAGCAGCCTGAACTGTAATGTGAGTTCTAATTTTTCACGTTGGTACAGTATCCACTCTGGCAATGTGTGTGTTCAAAGTGCAGAAAGAGTGGCTGGTGACTTGTTTTTCTTAAAATATATCTACCCACAGTAGAAGCAGTCATGAATAATCTAGGACCACTCATCAGAAGCCACACAAAGTACATAAAATAGAAAATAAAAATAAATCAGTGTTTTAAAAACCTGCTCAGTTCTCATTTGCTCAGTGTCATTTGAAAGTTGACTTTTTAAATAACACCTCTTTTGAAAAACTTTGTTCAAATTAAAGAAATTCATCTATTCACCTAGTTGAGGGGAATCAATGTGGTTGATTATTTCAACATGACAGAAATGAGTTTATATGGTTTGAATAAGGTAGTTATAAAGTTTCATTGCATTGTGCTCCTCTTGGGGATTCCAAAAGCAATGATTCAGAGATGACTGTTCTCCAGTTGTCATCTTTCTCAACTTTATTTAGTGTGAAGAGAAAAAGAAGGATGTTTCCAGTTACAAGTAATAGAGATCTCAAATCAAACTAGCCAGAATACTGACAAATTATTTTATGTAATAAAAGGTCCAGAAGTAGAGAGGGCAATAGGCTGGCTAAGTCAGTGGCTAACAATGTTATCAGTTCTATCCTTCTCTCCACTGTGGTTGGCTTTATTCTCAGGCTTATTACAAGATGACTTTAGTAGTTCCAGGGCTCATATCCTGATAAAATACAAATGACAGATTTTTTCTTTCTATGGATCTCTCTTAGGAGCAAGAAAATGTATCCTAGAGGCTCTCTTTGAAGCTTTCACATCTCATTTCTAAACCACCACTGGCAAAAGGAATGAGATTACCCTTAAAAAAAACCCAGCCCTACTGTCAGAGCTGGGGAGGCATCAGTTAAGCCTTAGGTTCATGGCTCCATGGTGTTGGGGGGCTTGGGGGGCAATACTTTCACAAAAGCAGGTTTCTAGTAGAAAAGAAGAAAAGAGAAAATGGATGCTAAATGAGGAACTGATACAATTCTCTCTGGATAGCTAAATCTGCAAGTGCACCTGACCCTTGAACAGCAAAGGTTTGCATTGCTCAGGTCCAATTATACGTGGATTTTTTTTTTGATAAATACAATATAGTACTTGGAAAGTATTTTCTCTTCCATATGATTTTCTCACAAACATTTTCTTTATTCCAGTCTTATTGTAAGAACACAGCATATATAATACATATAACATGCAACATATGCGTTAATCTACTGTTTATGTTATTAATTAGACTTCCAGTCAACAGTAGGGTATTAGTAGTTTAATTCTGGGGAAAGTCAAAAGTTATACAGGGGTTTTCAACTGTACAGGTGGCCAGGGTCCCTAAACCCGACATTGTTCAAGGGTTGACTATAGTTTAATAAATTGTAGTGTCTCCAAACTACTACTGAAATCCTGACTTTAGAAAGCTCTTCCTTCTCAAGAGATTGTCCAGTTTCATCATGAGGTTTACTATTAAAAGGGAAAAGAAAGGAAAAAGAAAAGAAAAACCCTATACATTCCTAGAGATGTATTTACTCAGCCCTTTCAACCTCAAAACTAAGAAATTTCACACAATCTTTAGAGTAGATATTTTGGCTCCTTTTAACTGCTGGATATTCACCACAGAGAAAGCTGAATGGATTTATGGCCAATATGAAGACTTGCTGAGAAGCTAAAAAAATTATGGATCTTCTCAAAAGATATGGGAAACATTGCAAGTTTATTGTATTCTATATTTTTTTCTGATGTTACAGCTACCAATCCACATACTTTTGGGATCCCATGTAAGTATTCCACAAGTTTTTTAAATAGTCTTAACCTCTTGCTACTCAAAATATATTCCTTGGACCAGTAGCATCAGAGTCATGTGAGAGCTTGTTTGAAATGCAAAATCTCAGGCCCACCTCAAACCTACAGAATCTGCATTTTAACAAGATTTCCAAGAGATGAATATGTACATTAAAGTTTGAGAAGCACTACCACAAGGTATATGTAGTTACTCCTTTGGCTCCCGGTGCCTGGGGGATCCTATACAAAATAGAAATCCAGCAACTACAGTGTAGTATAACCTACATCATTTTAGCTTGCAACTTGAGGAACCAAGAAATTAATATCATGGGCTCTGAAAATAAAATTCTTCTCTCTCTTAAAATAAATAATAAACATGTTAAAAAAATGTTTAATGTTTATTTATTTTTGAGAGAGAGGAGAGCATGAGCAGGGAGGGGCAGAGAGAGAGGGAGACAGAGGATCTGAAGCAGGCTCTGTGCTGATAGCAAAGAGCCTGATGTGGAACTCAAACTCATAAACTGTGAGATCATGACCTGAGCCAAAGTCAGACACTTAACTGACTGAGTCACCCCAGGACCTTTCCCTTTCTCTCTCTCTCTCTCTATATCTATATCTATATCTATATCTATATCTATATCTATATCTATATCTATATCTATATTTATTTATATATTTAAAGTGGGGGGAAGCACCTGATGGCTCAGTTAGTGAAGCATCCAATTCATGATTTTCACTCAGGTTATGATCTCAGGGTTTATGGGATCAAGCCCCCACATCAGGCTCTGCCCTGACAGCATGGAGCCTGCTTGGATTCTCTCTTTCTCTTTCTCTCTTTCTCTCTCTCTCTGCCCCTCCCCTGCTTGTGTGCTCTTTCTTTCTCTCAAAATAAATAAACATTTTTTAAAAAGAAAATTCTTGCTCATCCCTTATCTCTGTTCCATTAATCCAAATATCAAGATTTCATTTAAACTCACTGATCTACCTATATCTGAAAGATGGCTGAAAAATGTATAATCCCCTCTTCCGGTCACATTAAAACAGTCTGGATATTTAGACATGGGTTTGATGGTACACAGTGGAAAGATGAAAGGTCAGAACTTCTTGAAGTCATTTAGATAAATGCAGGCACTATTTCCACCAAATATGGATTCAGGGCAATATGGAGGCCAACACATGGCAGGTGTTAATTTTTTTTAAGTGATAATAAGGCTAAAGTTACAAACTGAAGTTTGTTCCTATGGTTTGATCATTTAGAGAAGTACAGTATGTTCAGAGGCTTATCTACCCCACATTTAGCACACTCCCCTTCTTGGCATTTCTCTCATTTCCTCGAAAAGCCTTTTCTGGAGAAACTTCAGATCAGAAGCCAAAGAAAATCCAGCTCAATTTGCCCTGCTCCCCATAGACCTCCCAATGACTGAAGGCTTTCATTCCCTTCTCTCCCACATTAATTCTGGCTGTGAGTTAGTCACCATCAGTGTTTCCCTAGGTTTCACGATGAGAAAGCAGTGAATTTGCTGGGCTAGTCTAGACTGAGTTAGCAGGCTGCTGCTTTATTTTCATGTGCATTTGTTTTACTTTACTGTTTTTGCTGTTGTAGTTGCTTTTGCATGATATTGATGAAAAATATAACCAAAGATGTGTAAATGTATGGTCAAATCTACAAATGTAAGATCTATAAATATATGGTCCCCAACACCTTTGCTCCCCCTTCTTTGACTTTTACCTGTTCTTTGTCAACTTATCCTCCCACACTTTTATAATATTTCACTTTTCTCCTACACTGAGTCTTATCCCCACTGCCTTTTCTCCAAACAGATGACCTTGACTCCTGCTTCACAGAAAAATTTGAGGCTTTCCAGTCTGAACTTTCCTGTCTTCTGATCCACCAACTCCAATTTCTATATACTTATCTTAACTCCCTTTTCCAGTCTCTTCATATCCCATTTCCAGTTCCAGACTCACCCTTTACCTTTACTCTTGATCCCTTCTGTAGTGGCTTGAATGGCAGTCCCTAAAAAGATATGTCCAGAGCTTAATCCCTGGAAATGTAAATGTTTCCTTATTTGGAAAAAAGAGTTTTTGAAGATGTGATTAAGGATCTTAAGATGAGGAGATCATCCTGGATTACCCAGGTGGGTCCTAAACTCAATTAACAAGTGTCCTTGTCAAAGACTGGCAAAGAGAGATTTGAAACAGAAGAGGAGAAGACAAAAACACACAGGGGAGAAGCTGAGGTGAAGATGATGGCAAAGACTATGGTGATGAGGTCACAAGTCAAGGAATGCCAAGGACAGCCAGCAGCCATCAGAAGCTAGAAAAGACAAGGTAGGGTCTCCCCAATCCCCTAGGCTCCAGAGAGAGGTGGCCCTGCCAAGACTTTGACTTTAGACTTCAGGCTTCCAGAACTGTGAAAAAATAAATTTCTGATTGTTTAAGCCACCAAGTTTTTGGTACTTTGTTACGGCAACCATAGGACACTAACATACTGTCCCTGCCAGGGATAGATCTTGCTGTATCGATTAGCTCTTCTTTCTCCTACAGTTTCATTTCTTCTACTGCCTCTTTTCCCTTAGCCATACATCCTTGCAATGCTCTCCCAACTTAAAAATGTTTAATTAATTAATTAATTAATTATGTTTACTCTGTACCCCTTTCTGTTTCCTTTTCAGATAAACACTTCAAAAATAGGCATTATTCCCTCTTGTTTGTTCCCTCTTATATTTCATACTGCTGCAGTCAAACTGCTCTACCTACCACTCCAATGAAAATGCTCTTGGAAAGGTCACCTGTGTTCTCAAAATTGCTAAAGCCAGTGAACTCTTGTCAACTTTCATCTTATTTGACCTAACTGTTGTATTTGATTCTACTGCCTCCTCTCTTCTTGGAATATATTATCCTTCTCTTGAATTCTAAGGTATAACTCTCTCCTAATTCTCTTTCTCCCCTGCCCGATATCTTCATAAACTCCTCTGTTGTTTCTGTTTTCCTGGTCACATAAACATTACTAATACCCAAGGTTCTTTCTGCTCCTGGCCTTCATCTCATTTACCTGCTCTCTGGAGAACTTCATCTTCTTCTATGGCTTTAACTACCACACATATAGATGAAAAAGCTAATCAATTTCTTGACACAACCCCCTCCCTGAAGCTCTAAGTACATATAGCCAACTGCTTATTGGCTATATGTTAAGGAATATCCACCTTAACACCCCACGAACACATCCCCAAATTAAACTCTTTGAATATTCCCCAAATTAAACTCTTTGAATCCACCATCAGAAGCTGGTGAAAATGGGAGTCATTCTTGGAAGGCAATTCTCTATGGCACTTTCAGCCATGCATCTCAGACCATCTTCTCAAGGGTGTTGGTATAGCAAACAACCTTGGAAGATAAAGATAAAGTGATGGGGCACCTGGGTGGCTCAGTCAGTCAAGCGTCTGACTTCAGCTGAGGTCACGATCTCACAGTTCGTGGGTTTGAGCCCTGCATCAGGCTCTGTGTTGACAGCTCAGAGCCTGGAGCCTGCTTCAGATTCAGTGTCTCCATCTCTCTCTGCTCCTCCCCCACTTGCACTCTGTCTCTCTCTCAAAAATAAATAAACATTAAAAAAAAAAAAAGATAAAGTGTTATGCTCTGGGTCAGGAAAATAAAGACACTTTTCCTGACCAGGAAAATGAAGATAATTTTTCCCTGTGGGCAAAGATTGGGGAGCTTTGCTAGCAGCCCCTCTAAAAGATCGGGAGGTTCCTTTGCATAGAGAATTCCTCAGCTTGGACAGATGATGATATGCTTAGGATTCACTGAGTCTGCTCTACATTGTCCACACAATTTGGGGAATAAGAAGAGCTGATGCCGTGCCATGAGTAAGCAACTGTCTAAGTCTGTTTGGCTCATTATTTCCTCATCGACTGCATTTACAGAAGCGTGGCCAGCAAGTGTAGAGGTACCAGTAGTCACTGTCACTTAGAGGTTGCTTGGCCATATGATAGCTACATGCTGAGACAGGGAGGGAGACAGGAAATGCCCAAAATGTTGCATAAAACGTTTGGCACTGGGTTAGTAAAGGCTGGAGCTGGAGACACTTGGGCAACATAAAAGAAGAAGGACCTCAACAGAAGGCTGGCAAAGAGCAGAGGTAGCAGACCCTAGAGATCTTTGGGCACTTCAATTGCTGAGGAAGTCATCTCCTCTCTGTCAAAGGCACAGCAGAAATCTGTCTGCAATATGTGAACCACAGAGACCTGACTCATATGCATCACATGTGCTTCCTGCCGCCACAACGCAGGCTGTCATTGGTAAGCGAATGTGCCACTTCTGTTGGGCATAAGGAAACATCCAGGATCAATCAACAAATAAAAAATGATCTTCCTCGTGTATTAAGTTAAGGCACTACTTGCCATCCTCCAAGTCAAAAATCCAGAATCCATTTTAAACTCTTCTCTTCCTTTTGTCTTCTCTCCTACCCTTCAAAATCAAATTGATGATCTAGTTCTGTCAATTACATCTCTGTAACATCTCTTATTCATGTCCCTTCAACTTCATCCCACTTTTAGGGCTTTCATTCAAGTTCTCATTACCTTACACCTGGACTTTTGTTACAGTCACCTACCTGTCTCTTTCCCTCAAATCTTGCTTTCTTCAATTCATTATCCATTGTGCTGCTAAAACTCTTTAGGGATTCCTGACTCTCTATTAAGATAAACTCCGTGCTGAATCATGACATATAAAGCCCAACATAATCTGGCTTCTACTTCTGTCTCTAACCTTCTCTCTCTCCTCTCATACTGCATGCCCAAGTACCAGTCCTGTTGAAACACCTCCAAAAACTCAAGCCCTTTCACACCTCCATGCCTTTTCTCATGCTGCTTCCTCTGTCTAAAATGCCCTTTTGGGGCACCTGGGTGGCTCAGTCATTTAAGTGTCCGACTTTGGCTCAGGTTATGATCTCATGGTCTGTGAATTTGAGCCCCATGTCAGGCTCTGTGCTGATAGCTCAGAGCCTAGAGTCTGCTTCAGATTCTGTGTCTCCCTCTCTCTCTACCCCTCCTCTGCTCGCACTCTGTATCTCTCTCTCTCTCTCTCTCTCAAAAATAAATAAACATTAAAAACATTTTTTTAATAAATAAAATGCCCTTTGTTTTTCTCCTGCTGAACATTTTACTCTCCTTCAGGATATTCTTCAAATGTGACCTCCTCTATGAAGTTTTCTTTTTTTTTTTTATCTTTCAAATTTGTATTTAAATTCTAGTTAGTTAACATATAGTGTAATATTGGTTGCAGGAGTCAAAGTTAGTGATTCATCACTTACATACAACATCCAGTGCTCACCACAAGTACCTTCTTTAGTACCCATCACCCTTTTATCCCATTCCCTGCCCACCTCCCTCCATCAACCCTCAATTTGTTCTTTATTGTTAGAGAGTCTCAGGGTTTGCTTCCCTCTCTCTCTTTTTTCCCCCCATACGTTCATCTGTTTTGTTTCTTAAACTCCACATATAAATGAAATCTTATGGTATTTGTCTTTCTCTGACTTATGTTGCTAAGCATCATACACTCTAATTCCATCCACATCACTGGAAATAGCAACATTCATCCCTTTTTATGGCTGAGTAATATTCCAGTGCATGTGTGTGTGTGTGTGTGTGTGTGTGTGTGTGTGTGTGTATAAAACCATAGATAGATATATAGATATAGATATAGATATAGATATAGATATAGATATAGACAGATATACCACATCTTCTTTATCCATTCATTAGTCAATGTACATTTGTGCTCTTTCCACAGTTTGACTATTGTTAATAATGCTTCTATAAACATCAGGGTGCATTTACCCCTTCAAACCTGTATTTTTGTATCTTTTGGGTAAATATCTAACAGCGCAATTGCTGGGTCATAGGGTAGTTCTATTTTTAACCGTTTGAGGAACTTCCATAGTGTTTTCTAGAGTAGTTGCCCCAGTTTGCATTCCTACCAACAATATAAGAGGGTTCCCCTCTC
This sequence comes from Panthera onca, assembly GCF_046562875.1. Classification (NCBI taxonomy): domain Eukaryota; kingdom Metazoa; phylum Chordata; class Mammalia; order Carnivora; family Felidae; genus Panthera; species Panthera onca. The sequence goes on from NC_138342.1 coordinate 122,922,771, forward strand.
TCCGCATCCTTGCTAACATCTGATTAGACATGTCTCCAGAGAGAAGGGAAACAAAGGCAAACTACTGGGAATTCGTCAAGATCAAAGCTTCTTCACAGTGAGGGAAACAATCAATGAAACTAAAAGGCAGTCTATGGAATGAGAGGAGATATTTGCAAAGGAAATATCTGATAAAGGGTTAGTATCCAAAACCTATAAAGAACTTATCAAACTCAACACCCCAAAAACAAACAACCCAGTGAAGAAATGGGCAGAACACATGAATAAAAATTTCTCTAAAGAAGATATCGGAATGGCTAACCAACACATGAAAAAATGTTCAACATCACTCATCATCAGGGAAATACAAATCAAAACCACGATGAGATACCACCTCACACCTGTCAGAATGAAGTTTCCTGATACTCTTTCTCTTGTGCAGTGGAGCCCTGTGTTCTGTACACAGTTCAATCACAGCATTGACAGACTTTATTATACGTACGAGCCTCCATGTTTATTCTTCCCACTAAACTATTAGATAATTGAAGAAAGAATCTGCCTTCTTTATCCCTAACACTTTGCACACTGCTGAACACACTTTTTTTGAGAGTAAACACTCAAAAAAAAAATCTTGCTAAATATATTAATGAATGAGAGGATGAAGAATGTGAATCCAGTCTCCTGCCCTCAAGCCATGCTGCGTGTGCTGGAGTGGAACAGAATGAACATGACACGTCTTCCTATTGTTCCAATTTTACACAATGGCAAGTAATTAAAATATTTTTAATTAAAATAAGCAAGGACTTATTATGAATCATAGCATAAATACAGAATTAATACTGAAGGTAAAATGTTCAAAGAAAGTTCAAACATGCCAAGGCCTAGACTTCCCCAGGGCAGACAAAGTTAGTGCTCATGTTCTCTACCACTGAGGGTAATTTAATGGAAAAGTTTCAGAAGTCATGTTAGAGTACAGTATTTTTTGTAAGTAATAAAATGGAACTCTCAATACAGACATTACTAGCTAGGATCCAGGGAGTCTTGATAAAAGGTGTGTATCACCTAAGCCAAAAATACAAGATGGTCTGCATCTATACCAAAAGAGATTCCTAGATAATTCTTCCCCCCACCAAAAACCCAAAAAACAAAAAGACAAGATTCACAATGGAATTCTTTTCAATATCAAATTCAATGACATTTAAAAGACAGCTCAAGTTATAAACATATGATCCTGCCAGCTTTTCATAAATATGAACATTTTTATATCCCAGGATTGCAATCCAGTTTACAGTCAGTGGTGACAATTCAGAGACCTAAATTTGTTCTAGAGACTCAAGCTTTGCCTTCACTCTTGCTTCTAAGTTGTACGCAGTTGTCAAAAACAAAATTAGAGAAAAAAGTTGAGCCCACAGTTTCTGTAACTCCTGAGTTGAGATGAAGATAAGGTAAACTTTAAAAATAGTTGACTATAGGGTGCCTGGCTGGTTCAATTGGTCAGGTGTATGACTCTTGACCTTGGAGTCATGAGTTCAAGCCCCACATTTGTCATGAAGCCTACTTTATTTTTTTTTTTTTTTATTTTTTAATATATGAAATTTACTGTCAAATTGGTTTCCATACAACACCCAGTGCTCATCCCAAAAGGTGCCCTCCTCAATACCCATCACCCACCCTGCCCTCCCTCCCACCCTGCCCTCCCTCCCACCCCCCATCAACCCTCAGTTTGTTCTCAGTTTTTAACAGTCTCTTATGCTTTGGCTCTCTCCCACTCTAGCCTCTTTTTTTTTTTTTTTTTTCCTTCCCCTCCCCCATGGGTTTCTGTTATGTTTCTCAGGATCCACCTAAGAGTGAAACCATATGGTATCTGTCTTTCTCTGTATGAAGCCTACTTTAGAAAAAGAAAATAATTGACTATATTCGTACAGCACAAAAGAAAAAGAAAAAATTATCAAGGGATTACATCAAAATAAAAGGCTTTTGCACAGTAAAAGAAACCATTAACAAAACAAAAAGGCAACCAACTGAATGGGAGAGGATATTTGCAAGTGATGTATGCAACAAGGGGTTAATATCCAAAATATATAAGCAAGTTAAATAACTCAACACCAAAAAAGAAAAAAAAAAAAATTCAATTAAGAAATGGGCAAAAGACCTGAATAGACATTTTTCCAAAGAAGACATACAGATGACCAACATGTTCAATGTCACTCAATATCAGGGAAATGCAAATAAAAACCACAATGAGATATCACCTTATACCTGTTAGAATGGCTAAAATAAAAAAGACAAGAAATAACAAGTTTTGGTGAGGATATGGAGAAAAAGGAACTTTCATGTACTGTTGGTGGAAATGTAAATTGGTGCAGCCACTGTGGAAAACAGAACGGAAGCTCCTCAAAAGTTTAAAATAAAAACACCATATGATCCAGCAATTCTATTACTGGATATTTTCCCAAAGAAAACAAAACAACTAATTTAAAAAGATATATGTGCCCCTATATTTATTGCAGCATTATTTATAATAGCCAAGATACGGAGGCAACTTAAGTGTCCATCAATCACAAATGGATAAGGAAGATATGGTGTATACACACACACACACACACACATACACACACACACAGAGGAATATTTTACTTTAAAAAAAAATGAGATTGTGCCATTTGAGACTACATGGATGGACCCATAGGGTATTACACTAAGTGAAATAAGTCATACTGAGAAAGAGAACACCAGGACCTGATTAGGTCATGGTTTCACTCATTAGTCAAAACAAAACAAAGCAGAATCAGATCTAGAAATACAGAGAACAAACTAATGATTGACAGAGGGGAGGGGATGGGGGTGGGCAAAGTGGGTGAAGGGCAGTGGGATACACAGGCTTCCAGTTATGGAATGAATAAGTCAGGGGAATAAAAGGCACTGCATAAGGAATATAGTCAATGATGCTGTAATAGCAATGTAACAGTATAGACAGTAGCTATATTTGTAGTGAACACAGCATAATGTATAAACATGTTGATTCACTATGTTGTACACCTGAAAATAAGGTAACATTGTGTGTCAACTATACTCAAATAAGATGAAAGAAAGAAAGAAAGAAAGAAAGAAAGAAAGAAAGAAAGAAAGAGGGGGGGAGGGAGGGAGGGAGGGAGGAAGGAAGGAAGGAAGGAAGGAAAGGAAAAAGTCAGAAAAACTTATCAAAGTTCATCTGCTACAGAAACTTCTTAAAAGTTCTTACTGAAAAGAAAAATAGTTAAAACAAGTTTCTCTATATTACACCAACTGTAGATTATCTTCCTGTCACCTTAGAATCGATTTAGAGATAAATTTATGTAGTGCACATCTGTGTGTCACTATTCATGCATGACTACAAAATAAGTTTGCTGCTTTATGACACTTCTTGAACCACTAGTAAATAATTAGGTGGCCACAAGAGTTAGAAAACAAAAGCAATCCAAAAACAGAGGGTGGAGGCAGCTGAAATTTTATAAGTTGCTCAAAAGACTATCTTGGATTGATGCAAGAGGAAAATCTGAGATCATTTTCTTAAAAAAAATAATAATAAAAGGAAACAGAGCATGCAACTTCAGAGCTCAACTTGTGCCTAATCTCTTTGTGTGGGATTTTTTCATTCCAACATGTACCTCCCAGGATAAGCACGGCCGCAATCCCTAAATCATGGTCATCTTCTGAGGATAACATCTAATAAACATAGCCTTTCTTAACATGTGGGTCAGGGCAAAACACAGTGCGTATCTCCCATCCTGCAAATCCAAAATGTTTATGCAGATAATATCTAGTGAAAATGAACACTAATGACTACTTTGCTGGGGAGGGGGTGGGAAGGATGTAGATGTAACAAAAGAACACGTGACTTAGGGAATATGGAAGCAGTAAAGAGACTCTCATAACTGCTTATGAATTGTATGGACATTATGTGTGGTTTGTTTCATTTTTTACTGGGTGGTAGGCACCACCTCCTTTGCTCACTAACATTACCTCCCTGAGGAAGTTTGGACACCTGGTTCTCACAGCATCAGCATTTGAGCCCACCACATTGACAAGTTCCTGTTATAGCAACATCAGAAATTATCTTTGTGGCAAATATGGCATGTGAAGGCCACCTCAGATTTCTCTTCCTATTCCATTCTACATTCTTTGGGTGACAAAACCTCCTATAAGCTGACAGTTGCATGCACAGTAGACAATGTTGTCTTTGAAAAAGAGTATTTAAATATCTAAGACATCAATCTTTTGTAGGCTCCCTTACCTCCTTTTTATCTTTTTATATACATTTCAACGCAATTTCACAGCCATAAAGACGGCAGACATTATTACTATTATGTTCTACCTTGGAGAAAAGACAAAGATCTGATAGAAACCTCCATTCCCAGCAACTAGGTGTTTATAGCAGCCATTCCGTATTATTCTGGAAATCCTCTCCATGTGGTATGTATTTGAAGCTGTAAGGTGCAAGCGCTGGAGAAAACCCAGGTCTTTTCTCAGTGAAATGACCTGTTATTCTGTCAAAAGAAAGGAGGTGTTTCTCTGAGACCACCATTACACCTGCTATGCTTTACTGAAATTCAAACCTCCCACATCCCCAGACCCCCCACCTCTCAACTACTCACATCTGGGAGCTGGCTAGCAAAACCACAGTTGGGTAGGATATGGGGGGAAGGGTTAAAATATGGTTCCTGGATAAGTAACTCTTGCAAATGTCTATGGTATTATGTATATAACTAAACTTGGGTCTAACTATATGGTGAAAGTATCCAAACATTTGTGTTTTAATTGACACATGCCAAAAAAAAAAAATTAAAAAAGATATTTGGCAAGGAATTTTGTTTTTGACATTAGTGAAATGCAGCCTAACAGTGTTCTTACTGTAGTCCTGCCCGAAAGTGATCACTTTTCTGTACTTTTCCTATGACAAATTTATTTTCCCTATATGCTTTTGTTGGCTAGCACCTCTGGCATGACTTGACTGACAATGAGCCAGAAGATCTGAGTTTGGGGAAAATGCACAGCTCTCAAGCCTTGGCACATGGTAGATAAGTGCAGAGCAAACACTACACATTCAAGCAAAGCCCTGTGTGTTGGCCTCATCAGCTCACCAAAGGACACCACAGACATCAGACAAAAATGACATAGCCTACAAACCTGGGGACAAAAATTCAGTAAAAAAAAAAAAAAGCTTTTCAATGTTAAAACAAACAATTGCTAAAGCTTCCATTAGCCACATTAGCTAAGCACTTATTCATATGTTATATAGGTTTTATTTAGTTCATATAATCGTTGTCCTAAACAAGAGTTGAGAAGGTCCCCCTCTGATGATTTATCTTTCCTCTATAAAGTAAGAGGGGAGTCTATTAGCTCAGAGTGAGGATGGAAGTGGCAAGTGTTGAAAGAAATTATCCTAAGCCATGGACTATGAAAGTATTTTAACATCAAATTCTTCAAAGAAGAACGTATTTGTAATCTGCAGTAGCAATCTGATTGGAGTTATTAGCATTTGAAATTGATCTTTTAATCTAATACTCTAGCATTTAATCACAAACAGTGCACAAAAGATTCAGGTGATACCAAGGTACGCTAGCATATACCTAGAAAAGAGACCCAAAGATTTCTAGCTCAATTGACAAAAGTGTGGAAGGGCGTGCGTGCGCACACACACACACACACACACACACACACATGCAAAATGACTGTTTGGTTTTTCATTCTTAATCTAACAACAAGCTGTCTTCATCAGAATATGAGCAGTTTCATTCAATAGGTGAATGGGTCTGATATCCAGCATGTGATTAACCCTATCACTAAACCAGTAAGGCAACAATTTGCAAATATTTTCTGGGCCACAGTTGTCTGAGAATTGCTAAACACTAAAAGGTTTTCCCAGAAAAACATACATACACACCAAATTATACACAAAATTTCAGAGGGTTCACAGACCACCGTAAAACCTATTGCATCAATTAGCTTTGAATGACTGCATTAACAAACCAACCCAAATGTAGTAGTGTTAAACAACACTTATTTACCTGAAAATTCCTTGAGTCAACAGTTTGGGCTGGATTCAGCTGAGCATTTCTGTCTTGTCTGGGTGCCCCCCTACCTCATTAGTGAACCATAGGTCAATTATGGGTGTTCATGCTTCTGGGTGCTGGCTCCTAGAGGCTGGGGCACTTTGACTCAGTTCCATGTGGTCTATCTCCTTAAGCAACTTGCCTAGACTTATCCTCATTGTGGAGACAGGTGTCTGAGAGATACAGCTGAAATGCTTATTTGGCTTAAGGCCAAATCTCATAACGGGTGCTACACCTCATTCTTTGGACTACAGCAAATCACAAGGCCAGCCCAGATTCAGCGGGCTGGAAATAAACTATATTGCAAAGGGTATTATTATAGGGAGGGATGGAGAATTGGGGCCATTTTTTCCATCAATTTACCATACTGTCATGACCCTAGGTTAATAGTTTTATGCAATGAAATGAAATAATAGGGGTTAAAAGAAAAACCAGGAGCTATCTTTTACCATGGCATATAATTGCAGAAATCAGTAACTGCTTGACATTCCAGAAAGAGTCCTCATGTCAAGTCCAGAGCCAAAAGAATATCTTTTTCCTAGTGGCAAACAAGAAATCTCCAATGCTTTTCTTTTCTGAAAAATAATATGTTAGGAAATAAATTTGCTCCACATAGCTTAAAGTTCTCACTTTGCTATTGGAACAGGACGTCATGAATTGCACATATATTTAGTGGGTTGAATGTCAGCAATACTGATGGACCAGCTGAGGAAAATGACACTGAATATTCTAAATGTCTGTGTCAGTGTTCATGTCCAATTCTATTAAGTAGCAGGGGGCTCCAAGTCTTAGCTTGGGGAACTTTATAGTAAATAGTACTAACATTACCCACTAAACCAGAATCCTAGAAAACACTATTTCCATAAAGCACTGAAAACTTCAAGATGACAAAAATTCCAAACAGGAAATACTAAACTCATAATGTGTGTGTGATGATGGACCCAGTAGTTTCTGTGACATCATCAAAAATCAGCTATCAAGGAGCACCTGAGTTGCTTAGTCGGTTAAGTGTCCGTCTCTTGATTTCAGTTCAGGTCTTGATTTTGTGGTTCGACAGTTCAAGCCCTGCATCATGTTTCATGTTAACAGTGCAGATCCTGCTTGGGATTCTCTCCCTCTCTACCTCTCTCTGCCTCTCCCCCACTCATGCTTTCTCTCTCTCTCTCTTTCTCTCAAAACAAATAAACTTAAAAAAAATCAGCTATCAACAGGTTTGAGTATGGTTATATTTTTCTTCCCCCTAGAAAGAGAAGTAATAATAATAATAATTGGCTGTAAGAAATTCAGCAAATACTTGACAATAGTTGACTGAATTTAGCAAAATATAAGTCCTTTACTCAGGTGCATTTGGTTTAAATCAAGTTTGATTTTGCCATTACCAAAGGCTATATGTCTAGGCAGAAGAGGTCTTCTTTGATACATTAATGCTTTAATTATTCTTACATTTTTCCCCTTACATTACAAAAGAATAGGTGAAATGATTGAATCCACTGGGATGAATCTTCCATCTCATCCCAAATTCCTCTCTATAATTCTGTATTGGTTTCCTGTTGCCATGATAACAAATTACTGCAAATGTGGTAGCTTAAAATGATATAGATTCATTATCTTACAGTTCTGGAGGTCAAATGTCTCATATAGGTCTCACTGGGTTAAAATCAAGGTGCCAATAGGCTGCATTCCTTTCTGAAGGCTCTAAGTGAGACTCTGTGTTTTGCCTTTTTGAGCTTCTACAGGCTGCCTGCATTCCTTGGCTCGTGACCTCTTTCCATCTCCAAAGCCAGCAGTGGCTGGTGGGGTCCTCTTTTTATCACAATACTTTGACACTGATTCTTCCTCTACCTCCCACTTTCACTTTTAAGGACCCCTGTGATTACATCAGACTCTCCCAAATCCAGGATAATCTCCCTATTTTAAGGTCACCTGATTAAGAACCTTAAATCTGTCTTCTATCTTAATTCCTCTTTGTCATGTAACATCACATATTCACAGGTTCTCAAAATTAGGACATGTATATCTTTGGGGGCCCATAACTCTGCCTATCACAAAATCTAGGCCATCCCACTTCTTTTCTCAGGCTACCCTCGATACTGATGCCTAATGATATGAACTAATTCTTCCCAAGAAAGACTTTGCAGCACAAACTTATGATAACAAAGAGAATTTCTTTACTTTTTTAAAATTTATTTTGTAATGTTCATTTATTTTTTACAGTGAGAGACAGAGCACAAGCGGGGCGGGGGTTGGGGGGCAGATAAAGAGAGGAGACACAGAATCTGAGGCAGGCTCCAGGCTTTGAGCTGCCAGCACAGAGCCTGACATGGGGCTCGAACCCACGAACTGTGAGATTATGACCTGAGCCAAAGTCAGATGCTCAACTGACTGAGCCACCCAGGCACCCCAACAGGAATTTCTTTAGATGGCAAACTATGTCTTCCCAGTGCAAATTCTAGAAATATCTACCATGTCATCATTGAAATGGAAAAGAATACATCACAGTTTTTCAACTATAAGAAGGATCATTTGAAAGAATATTTTATATATTATTGATAAACAACACTCAGAGTCAATTCAATGCACCAAGTTTGCTTATTGATAGGTCCCTTAAGTTACTACAAGTCTACTCTTTGTTTTTACCCCCTTTTTTTATCTGCAAAGTGTATGATAGTAATTGCTTCTTATTTTGAGGTAGTGATCAATGTCTTGGTTTAGTTTTTTCAAATTACTAAATAAAGATGAACAAGAATTAGTCTTTGCTTTTGACTTATAAAAATGGACACAAAAATGATCTATCCCTCTGGAAACAGACATGAGAATTGTTTGTCTTGTGTAATTCTTCATCCTCTTTAGAGCACAGTGGATATGGTCTAGTCTAGTATATAACTATATATAAGATAGAGTAAGATGAAGACAGGAGTTCTAAAGTAACAAAAAAAAAAAGGAAGAATAAATTAGAAAAGAAAAGAGACCTAGGAAGAAAGGAGACTGGAGCTATTACAAATAAATGAGAGGGAGCACTAATTTCCTTGGAATTTAAACAGTGGTTACATAGTGGCTGCCTTCTTTTTTCACTAGGTATGACTTAATTTGAAATATTGGTATAAAATAGCATAATGTGGTATTGAAAGCATAAGGAAATATGAGAATAAATTAATGCCAACTTGACAGTAAGGTCATTATGTGAGGCAATAGCTTTTTTTTTTTTTTTTTTTTTTTTTTTTTTCTAATATTCCATTAGAAAAACTACCTATGTCTCCATTAAGAAATGTTCACTCAAAAAATGATGTGGCAATTTTTAGATATTCCCATTACCAGTATAAATCTGGAAGGAATAAACAAATAGTCATGAGCTGTGGACACATGTTGTATTTATATAAATCATGGGTGGTCTTCTAGTATATTCAATGTCTCCTACTTGATTTTGTCCTGATCATAGAGGAGAACTTTCCATCTAGACTGAACCATTTGAGTTTTCCCACTCATTCTTCTTTCATTCCACTCCTTCCACCTTAAACATCCTTCCCACTTTTCCCCAGAATAATTCCTACTCCACCTTTAATCCTGACTTTAGACATCACTTTGAGAAGCACTCTCTGGCATCACCTTTCCTAGATATTCCTGGGAATATGGTGTGCTCCTTTCATCACTACATTTGGCACATTCTAGTATAAAATACGTGTTCGTTTATCTTCCTTTACTCCCCAAATCAGTCTTCCTGCTACTGCAGGCAAAGTCCCTATTGTTTCCATCATTGTACTCTCAATGCCTGACACATAATGAATGAAAAGAAAGAAAGAAAGAAAGAAAGAAAGAAAGAAAGAAAGAAAGAAAGAAAGAAAGAAAGGAAGGAAGGAAGGTGTGGAAGGAATATGGGAGGAAAGATGCGTAATAATGCTTATTCACAGCCCAACCATAAAGGTTTTCTACACCTGTTAAGAGAAGTGCCACTTCCCACCATCCGTGATTTATAAAAAGGGCATTTATTGACAGACCTGGCCATTCTCAGCATACTCCATTTTCACAGAACAGCATCGACTATACAGTGCTCTGCTGTATATATTCAAGCATGATTCCACTCAATCACTATAAGCCACCAATGTGACTGTGTGAAAAAGAAACTTTGAGAGACTTAATATGCTTCTACCAAAGAGAGGTGTAACCTCTCCTGATTTTGTTAAGGCATTTTGATTGTTTACAAAACAAAGACATTTAGAAAAATAGGTTTTGAGTCATGTGTATATTAAACAAGTGAGTGATCCACATGGGAGTTACATTCAGAAGGCAACCACCAGTGATATATTATCAATTTGGAGAAATCTTCCAAGCTGTGTTTTATAGGTTTCAGCCCTACATTTCTTATCATTACTAATATTCAGAATAAAGGAATTAAAAATATGTAGTGGTTTGTGCTCTGTTAAAAATTAATTTAAATGACTCTGATGAAATGGGTGAATTTCCTACAAAATGAGATTAAAAATGAAGACACAAAAATGTGTAAATTTTAACACCAGAATAAAGTACATTTGACAGGTGAACCTTAAGTAGAAAAGAAGATAAGGTTGGAAGATAAGGGGCTAGATTTAACCATAAGTAGAATGGGTAACCTAATGTCCTAAGTCAGTCATTCTCAACCAGGGATGATTTTGTCCCACTGGACACATTTGGCAACAGCTGGAGACATGTTTCACCATCACAATGAAGGGTGCTACTAGCTCCTAGTGGATGGAAGCCAGGGATATAGTACACATCCTGTACACAACAAAAGTTCACCACAACCAAAAATTATCTGGCCCAATTTTCAATCCTGTTGAAGTTGAAAAACTAATAAATTTTAAAAATTATGTGATACAGGAAGGTATTAAAATAAATGATAATAGGCATTTAAAGTTTCCCCTCAACAATATTCTGTACCAAAACCTTATTAGAATATTGTATCCTATTTAGGGTATTACCCTTTATAAAATCTAGGTTGTGAATGATTAAAAATGGACTCTGCTAAAATTGTTCTGCTTATGTAAGGAACATTATGTTATTACCCTGTCTCCCACCTATTTAGAAGATGCGGAAATAATGCATGCCTGTTTGGAAGTTGACTTCTGTGTCTTAGGTTAGCATCAAGAACAGCTAAGACTCCTGGATAGGAAATATGCTCACAAATATACTGTCTGATAAACAGGATAAAAAAGAAATGTGAATAAAATTTAAGCTGAATGTTTTGGAGAATTCAGTCAGTTCTCAATTGTGTGCTAAAAGAAAATACCTAAGAGTTAGAACACATAGAAAAATATAAAATACACCAAAAATATAAATACCACAGAACTCTAAATGAATGAGCCAAAAATCTTACATTACCAACATCAAACTATCCCAAAGGCTCAACATGTTTTAATAATATGCATTTTATAGCTAGAAATGTGGTAAAAAAAAAAAAATGAAGAATGAGGGATTCCAAATCAAAATAAACAAATCTTCAAGTCACTTTGGAGTAGACAACGGTTAGAAAAGGGATAAGGTGCTGGAAATGAAGTTAGAAGAGATCATTTTAAAAAGTGGGAAATGACAAGCAAGTTTTTGTGGTGAGAAGAGTTTATTTTCGTGAAGCCACACTGAACAAAATGACACAGTGGAACCATTTTGTGTGGTCCTGTTCATATTTCCATTGGATGGGCACTGTGCTGATTCCACCATATGCTTTGCAGCCAAATATGACAAAATGTGACTTTTAAGCAAAAATATGTATAAAATATTGTTTATTATTTAAATTTCAAAACAAGTATTACATTCAGAATAAGAACCACCTACTAGTTAAGCATTATAAAACACACCCTACATATGTATGGACATAGCTTTAGTCTAAACATTTGCTAAATGTTCTTTGATGAGTAGTTGAATTTATAATACTATTTAATTCATTAAACTGTTCAGTATGACAAATACACTAAATTTTACTTGGATAATATATCATCCAACAACTAAAAGGACATAGTTTGTATTATTGTAACATAATGTGATTTGGAAGTGGAGAAAAATGTGAGAAGTCTTCAGACAAGTCTTTTTACCTCCTAGCCAGTAGTTTCAACCTCTTGGCCAGCAACTCTTTTTCCCAGAAATACCAACACAAAATTAAGGATCTTTCTTAGAGTTTCCCTCCCAGACAGTAGGAAGAAGCAAGACTCTTTTGTGTTAACTCCCGAAGAATTAGGAATTAACCACACTGAGCATCTTTTTTTTAAATCAATGCCTTTCTCACTTCTGAAAATTTCTCTCCCATTTTCCCTTCATTTACAGGAATCACCAGTTCTTTCTGTCCCTCCCATCTCCTCTTCTACAACTTCTCAGAAAGCAAATAGTACATCTCCTCATTTTAAGTTTCAAATTAAAATCAGATTAATTTTGGGGTGCTTGGGTGGCTCAGATGGGTAAGTATCTGTCTCTTGATTTCAGCTCAGGTCATAATCTCATAGTTCGTGAGTTCAAGGTCTGCATTGGGCTCTGCACGGATAGTGCAGAGCCTGCTTGGGATTCTCTGTCTCTTTCTCTGCCCCTCCCTCACTTGCACTCTCTCTCTCCTTCAAAAATAAATAAATAAACTTTTAAAAAATCAGATTAATTTTATATTAAAATCTGTGTTTTTAAACCCCCTTTTTTCTCATCTTTTTTTTCATTTTTTAAATTTTTTTGCATTCTTGTTATGTTCTCAGCTTTCTTTCAGTTTACTACTCTTTCTTCAATTGTGCCTAACAACTGTTATGTCAGCATGACTATATTTTTCATTTCTAAAAGTTCTTTTCAGTTATTTTTAAAATTTACCTTTTCTTTATTACTAGGCACAACTGAAAGAGAGCTAAGAACATAACAAGAATGAAGAAAATAAAAATTTATATATTGGAGTCTTAACCCCCAGGACCTCAGAATACATTCTCATTTGGAAACAGGTTCATTGCAGATGTAATTAGTTAAGTTAGGATTAAAGTCAGCTGGAGGAGGATGGGCCCCTAATCCAACATGACTGGGATCTTTATCAGAAGGGGAAGTTTGGACACAGACACGCACATGCGGGAGAACACCATGTGAAAATGAAGGCAGAGATTGGGGGGATATCCCATGCAGCAAGGAATACCAAAGGTTGTCAGCAAAACACCAAAAACTAGGTGAGAGGCATGAAACAGATTCTTCCTCACAGGCCTCGGAAGGAATCAACCCCGCTGACACCTTGATCTCACATTTCTAATCTCCAAAACAGTGAGATAATAAATTTTTGTTGTTTAAGCCACTCAGTCTGTTGTGCTTTGCTACAGGAGCCCCAGAAAACTAACACCAGGGGTCAGCTGACACCGGAGATACGGGGCTCCTTGGGGGAATCAGAGGGCCAGTGAGGAGCCTTACCAGCTAGGAGATAGGGTCTTAAGCCTGGGAAATGATGGAAACTCACGGATAAACCTTGTGCCACAGGAAGGTAAAACTGAGCTACCTGAGTAAGGCCAAGAATCTAGGAGGGCTTCTTTGTAAATAAAAAGAGACTAGAGAAATTCTACTTACTGAGCTAGAGAAATAAAAGTGTATCCCCCTAGAGCCTTGGGCAGAAAAAGAGTCTACATATAAGATCTTACCATCTATGAACAGAGGTCATTTTACTTCTTCCTTTCAAATTTGGATGCCTTTCATTTCTTTTTCTTGCTTAGTTGCTCTGCCTGGGACTTCTATTACTATGTTGAATAGCAGTGGTAAAAGCAGGCATGCTGGCTTTGTTCCTGATCTTAGAAGAAAAATGGTTCAGCCTTTCACTACTGAGAATAATGTTCTCTGTGGGTTTTCATATATTGTTTTTATTATGTTGAGGTAGTTTCCTTCTGCTCCTAGTTTGCTGAGAGTTTTTATCATGAAACGTTATTGAATTTTGTCAAATGTTTCTTCTGCCTCAATTGAGATGTTCATACATTTTTCTCCCTTCATTCTGTCAATGTGGTATGTTACATTGGCTGATTTTCATATATTAAATCATCCTTAGATCATTGATGATTCATTCCAGGAATAAGTCCCACTTGGTCATGATGTATAATCCTTCTAATACACTGTTTGAATTCCGTTTTCTAGTATTTTGCTGACAATTTTTGCATCAATGTTCATTAGAGACATTTTTTTCATGTTGTGTTGTGTGTGTGTGTGTTTCCTGTAGTTTCTTTATTTGGCTTTTGTTTCTTTTATTTTACCTTTATCAGGCTAAAGTTGACCTTACAGAATGAGTTAGGAAATATTTCTTCCTCTTTAATATTTGGAAAAAGTTTGAGAAGAACTCGCGTTAATTCTTTTTTAAATATTTGGTAGAATTCACCAGAGAAACCACCAGGTCCATAGCTTTTCTTAGGAGATCTTTGATTACTGATTCAATTTCATTACTAGTTGCAGATTTATTCAGATTTTTCTAATTCTTCACTATTCAGTCTTGATAGTTTTGTGTTTCTAAGAATTTGTTCATTCCATCTAAATTATCCAGTTTGTTGGCATACATTCATAGTACGCTCATATCCTTTTAATTCTATAAAATCAGCAGTAATGTCCCTACTTTCATTTTTGATTTTAGTAATTTGAGTCTTCTCATTCTTATTTTCTTAGTCTTTTTAGCTAAAAATTTATCCATTTTGTTGATCATTTTGAGGAACAATTTTTGGTTTCATTGATTTTTCTCTATTGCTTTTCTATTCTCTATTTCACTTATCTCTGCTCTAATTTTTGTTATGTCCTTTCTTCTACTAACTTTCAGTTTAGTCTGCTCTTTTTTCTAGTAAAGGTTGTTGATTTGAAATCTTCTCTGTTTTTTAGTGTAAGTATTTACAACCATAAATTCTCCCTTAGCACTGCTTTCACTGCATCGCATAAGTTTTGGCATATTGTCATTTTCATTTGTCTCTGTCTTGGTCTGCTTGGGATGCCATAACAAAATATCATAGATTGGGTGGCTTAAACAACAGCAATTTATTTTGCTCACAGTTCTGGAGACTGGGAGTCAAAGATCAAAGTACCAGAAGAGTTGGTGTCTGGTAAGAACTCTGCCCTTGAGTTGTAGACTGCCACTGTCTCACTGTGTGCTTATGTAAACTCTTCTTGTGCATGTGGGGGAGGGGATGGTGGTGGCAGACAGAGCTCTCTGGTGTATCTTCTAACAAAGACACTAATCCTATTGGATCAGGGTCCCACCCTTATTACCTCATTGAACCTTAATTGCTTCCTTAAAGGTCCCATCGCCAAATTCGGCCACACTGGGGGTTAGGGCTTCAACGTATGAATTTTGGGGAGACACAAACATTCAGTCCATAACATTCAGCTCCTGGCCCAGTTTATGCCTTCAACATTTTGCTTAGAAATCTCTTCAGCTAAATATCCAATTTCATTGTTTACAAGTTCTATCTTCCACAAAATACTAGAGCACAATTCAGCCAACTTCTTTGCCAGTTTGTAACAAGGATCACCTTTCTTCTAGTTTCCAATAACCTATTCTTCACTTCCGTCTGAGACTTCACCAGAGTGATCTTTAAAATCCATATTTCTACCAATATTCTATTCATGATTATTTAAGAAAATGGAGGTTTTCTCTCCAGCTCTCCTCTTTTCCTTAAGAGACCCCACTAGAATCACCATTGACATCCATTTTTCTACCAACAGCATCTTCATGGAAATCTAGGCTTTTTAAAGCACATATCTCTGGGGCACCTGGGTAGTTCAGTTGGTTAAGTGTCCAACTTTGGCTCAGGTCATGATCTCACAGTTCACCAGTTCAAGCCCCATGACAGGCTCTATGCCAACAGCTCAGAGCCTGGAGCCTGCTTCAGATTCTGAGCCTCCCTCTCTCTCTGCCCCCTCCTGCTTGTGCTCTATCTCTCTGTCTCTCTCTCTCTCTCTCTCAAAAACAAAACAAAACAATACAAAAGGCACATATCTCCAAAATCCTCCAACCTTCACCCATTACCCATTTCCAAATCTACTTCCACAACTTTAGGTATTTGTTACAATCAGCATGCCTACTTCATGGCACCAAATATATCCGCTCAGGCCATTATGACAAAATACCATACCGTGTGGCTCAAACAACAGAAATTTATTTTCTCACAGTTTTGGAGGCTAGAAACATCAAGGTCCAGCAGGGTTCAGTTTCCTAGTTTCAGTTCTCTTCTTGGCTTACAGATGGTTACCTTCTCAGTGTGTCTTCACATGATCATTCCTTGGTGAATGTGGGAGGAGAGAGAGACAGGGAGGCAGGGGGAGGCGGCACCTCTCTGTTGTTTTTTCTTATAAGGAGACTAATCCTGGTGGATTAGGGCCACACACTTTTTACCCCATTTAACCTTAATTACTTCCTTAGGGCTCCTCTATCTCCAAATAAACCCATACTGGGGGATAGGTTTTCGACCTGAATTTTAGGAGGACACAAACATTCAGTCTCTAACAGTCTCTAACTATTTTCTAACTCCCTTGTAATTTCTTCTTGACTCACTGGCTGTTTAATTTTCACAAATGTGGAATTTTCCACTTTTCCTTCTGTTATTGATTTCTAACATCATCGTGTTGTGGTCAAAGAAGATACTTTGTGTGATACCTATATTTTAAAATCTGTTTTAAATTTAAAATTCGTTACCTAACATATGTCTACCCCAGAGACCTTTCCATGTTCACTTGAGAAGAATGTGTATTATGTTGTTGAGTATTATATATATATACACACACACACACACACACACACACACATATATATATACATATATTAGATCTAATTGATTCATTATGTTGTTCAAGTCCTCTATTTCTTTATTTATCTTCTGTGCCGTTGTTCCATCCATTATTGAGAGTTGAGTATTGAAGTCTCCAACTCTTACTGTAGAAATGTCTTTCTCTCTCCCTTCAATTTTGTCAATTTTTGCTTTATATATTTTGATAGTCTGTTATTGAATGCATAAATATTTACAATGGTTTTATCTTTATCGTATAAAATGTTTTATTAATATATAATGTCTCCCTTTGTCTCTTGTGACCTTTTTAAATTTAAAGTCTATTTTGTCTGATAATAATATAGCTAGCTACCTCTGCTCTCTTTTGGTTACATTTGCACAGAATAACTTTTTCTACCTTTTCACTTTCAACCAATTTGAGTATCTGGATCTAAAGTTAGTCTCTTATAGACAGCATATAGTTGGATCTGTTTTTGTTTTTTTTTTTTAAGTTTATGTACTTATTTTGAGAGAGAGAGTGAGAGAGAGAGAATCCCAAGCAGAGAATCCAATGCTCAGCGGGCTCATGGGATGAGGGCTCGATCCCATGACTGTGAGATCATGACCTGAGTTGAAATCAAGAGTCAGATGCTTAACTGACTGAGCTACTCAGGTGCCCCTGGATCTGTGTTTTAATCCAGTCTGCCAATATCTGTCTTTTGACTAGAGAGTCTAATAAGTAATTGTTGATTACTAGGTATTTACTTCTGTCACTTAGCTATTTATTTTCTATATGCTTTATAACTTTCTTATCCTTCATTTCCTGCATTTGATCTTTTGTATTTAGTTGATTTGGGGGAGTGAAATGTTTTAATTATCTTCTAATTTTCTTTTATGTATATCCTATAACAATTTTCCTTGTGGTTACCACGGAGATTACATTTAACATCATAAAATTATAACACTGTAATTTGAATTTATATCAGATTAATTCCAAAAAGATACAAAAGTTCTGCTTTTTATAGTTCTATCCTCACCCCTTCAGTAAATGTCGCAAAATTATGTCTTTGTACATTATGTGTCCAAGAACTTAAATCAATAATTATTTTTAAAAATGCACTAGTCTCTTAAAATTATGTAGGAAACAAAATGTGTGGTTACAAGTAAAATTCTCAATAACACTAGCTTTTAGACCAATAAATTTTAAAAATGTATTGGTCTTTTAAGTCATGTGGAAAATAAAAAGTGGAGTTATACACTGTTGAAATCTTTATTTCTTCACACAGCTTCAAGTTATTATCTAACATCCTTTTATTTCAATCTTCAGGACTCCCTTTAATATTTCTTGCAGGGAAGATCTAGTGATAAAGAACTCCCTCAGATTTTGTTTATTTAGGAATGTATTAATTTCTCCCTCACTTCTGAGAAAAGTTTTGCTGGATATAAGATTGTTGGTTGACAGATTCTTTCTTTTAATACTTTGAATATATCAGCCCACTGCCTTCTGACTTCCAATGTTTCTGATGATAAATCTGCAAAAAATCTTACTGAGGATCTCTTGTGTGTAACCATTTGTTTTCCTCTTGCTGCATTCAATATTCTGTTTTACTTTTTGACAGTTTGATTATAACGTGTCTTAGTGTGTATCTCTTTGATCACCCTACTTGGAATTCATTGAGCTTCTTGGATGTTTGTCTTCATGTCTTCCATCAAATTTTTTGACGTTTTCAGCCATTATTTCTTCAAATGATCTCTCCTTCCCTTCCTTTCTCTCTTTTCTTTCTAGGACTCCCACAATGTGTAAGTTGGTCCACTAGATGGTGTCCCACAGGTTCCTTAGGCTCTCTAATTTTTTTTTTTTCTGTTCTTCACACTCGATAATTTAAATTGTCCTATCTTCAAATTTGCTGAATCTTTCTTTTATGATTCAAATCTGCCTTTGAATGCCTCTAGTGAAATTTCTACTTCACTTACTATACTTTGCAACTACAGAATTTCTTTTTGGCTTCTTTTTAAATTTTCTGTCTTTGGTAATATTCCATTTTGAACATACATTTTTTTTTCTGGACTTTTCCCACATCTTCCTTTAATTCTTTGAGCATCATTATGATAGTTATTTTGTCCAGTAGATCTGTCTTTTGGTCTTCCTCAAGAATAGCTTCTGTTTGTATATTTCTTTTCTTTTCTTTTCATCTTCTTCTTCTTCTTCTTCTTCTTTTGAAGTGCATAAAAGTCTTCTTTCCTTTGAATGGGCAATACTGCTTAGTTTCTTGGGTAAAGGTTTTTTTTCTGCTTAGTTTCTTTATATGCTTTGAGATATTTTTGTTGAAAATGGACATTTGAATCTAATAATGTGGTATCTCTCAAAATCAAATTCTTCTCCTTCAAGGGTTCGCTATCTTTTATTTTTGTTTTGATCCTTGTAGGCTATCTCTTTGCTGAGGATCAGCCTGAAATATAAACAAGGTCTTTGTAGGCCTTTTCTGAGCCTGTACCTTTCCCTTGGCATGTGAAATGACTTTCTAATTTCCTTTTATTATGCAGCTGCTTTTGAATGTCCTAGTCTTTAATGTGTGGCTCTCATAAGGGCAGAAAGATAAAAATTATGGGTAATAAATGAAACAAAGTGCAAGCTCATCAAATCCTCTGGCATTCATTTGTGCCAGAGAGGGAAAGGCTTACAGCAATGGAGTGGGGGGTGGGGTGCAACTATGGGTGGCCACTTCTGTGTCTGCACTTACATGACTAGAAGCAGCAATCAGAACTCAATATCAGATATTCAATATTTAAAGGAGAGGGTCCTGGTGTGCCTGGGTGGTTCAATTAGTTGAGTGGCCGACTTCAGCTCAGGTCATGATCTAAAGTGGGTTCAAGCCCCACATCAGGCTCTCCACTGACAACATGGAGCCTACTTCAGATTCTCTGTCTCCCTCTCTCTCTGCCCCTCCTCCACTTGCACACACACATGTACACACACACACACACACACACACACACACGCACACATTCTCTCTTTCTCTCTCTCAATAATACACATTAAAAATAAATAAACAAATGTTCACCCCGGCTCCTGCAAGTTGCATGTAAGCTGCTCAAAGATTATCTGCATAGCTGCCTGCCTTGACCTGGGAGTGGAAGATAGGGGGGCTACCACTGTGCTAAGAGTTGAAATTGATTGAAATTAACTTCCAAGCCTTCGTTTAGAATCTGCAAGCCTTCAATAGACTCCAGGGTTCCAAAATAGTTACAGAAGAGATTCTGCAGTGTGATTATTGTCTAGGTGAGAAGAAAGATTTCTGATGCTTCCTACTCCATCTTCCCAGAATCCTCCTCCCCAGCTAAATATTTTCAATAAATACAGAGTCTGCAAATATCAACATTGCTATGAATTGAAGTGTTTTCTTTCTTTTAAAGTAAAAAAAGAAAGAAAGAAAAAAAAAGAAAGTTAACATAACCACCTGTTTCTACTTGGAAGAAATTCTAGAGTGCAAATGCATTTATAGAGAATACTGCCACATGACATCATAAAAAAACCATGGTCTGACATCACATGATTCCTATAACATACAAATATTATTCTTTTTTTTAAATATTATTCTTAATGATGCCAAGATTTTGTGACTCAAGATGTGGAGTTAAAGGAAAGAGAAATGAGATCCTTAAGTAAAAGAAACTTACATGCATGTGAAATCTGGACTCAGAGAGCTGAATTCATGCTGTATCCTGGAACACAAATGAAATGTAATATATTCATTCACTCCTTCCTTCCTTTCTTCATTCCTCTCTTTCTTCCTTCCTTTCTCCCTCCCTCCCTTTCTTCCCTCTCTTTCTTTCCTCTCTCCTTTTCTCCCTCCTTTCCTCCCTCCTTCCCTCTCTCCCTCTCTTCCTCCCTCTCTTCGTTCCTCCTTCCTTCCTTCTTTCCTTCCTTCCTTCCCTCCCTCCCTCCCTCCCTCCCTCCCTCCATCACTAAACAAAATTATTGTATACCATCATATCACAAGCACTGTCTTAGACACTGGATATAAAACAGTGAACAAAAAGACAAAGTCTCTTTCTCATGGAGTTTACATTCAGACAGACTAAAAATAGTAGATACAACAAATAAATTATGCATTATGTTCAAAGGTAGTAAATGCTATGGAGAAAATATAAAGTGGGAAAAGGGAATGAGGAGTGTCAGGGTAGGTAAAAGTGCTGCTATTTCTTCTGTAGTGTTTAGTGTTAGGGAAGCCCTCATTGTAGTAAATAATTTACAATATTTGAATCATAGTCAATTCAGTCAGTAGTTAAACCTTCCTTTAAATCAGTTAATATACAATACCCAAATTAGCCTAACTTTCTCCACCTGGAGAATCTTTTGATCTTTTTCCTTATTAAATTAAAATGTACCAAAATGCTGTGCTCGTTGCTTAGTGTGTCAGGCAGTTTGACATTAAAAAAAAAAAAAAAAAAAAACCCTGAATAAATACCCCTCCACCCCTATCCCAGAGGTGTATGCAATTATTAGAGTGATTCTTTAAAGGACTTGTTAAAATGCCAAAATAGTGCCACAGAAAACATGTGAAATAAAGATTTAAGTTTTCTTTATGAAAAAAAAAAGTGTTTAACAAGGGTTTATGGGGTTTTATAAAAACACCTTAACACCTTACAGACCTAAGGGGGAAAAAGCTCTATTTAAGTATCATGCACCAATAGCAGACCACCCAATGCTGATGACTAGAAGCCTCAAACAGACCCATCCTTGGGAGCCTATGTGGAGACCCTAATTTTATGGTCATTTTAATTGTATTTGGGTTATTACCTCATGCCCCAGCAAACACCTACAGTATTTAATAAAAATGAGCACAGAACACTGTTCTAGTTAAAGTATGTACCCAAATCATAAACTAAGTATGCTTCACCATAAATTAACTGGGTGTTTAGTGTTTCTTCGCCTTTAAGTTATATTTATTTTTCTTATAACATGGTATGCTTCACTATATACCAAATCAACGTTAATTGACTTAGCATTTAGATGCACTCTTCTATCTCTGGCTCATACATCCACAAACACACCTGCCCTACATATTATAAAGTGATAAGTACAGTTAATCAACCCTCCAGATATTCAAGAGAATAACTATATTAGATCACTGGAACTGAAAAGCAAATAAATCTTGAAAAGAAAGGAAAAAGAAAACTCATTTTGTGTTTGTCTAGATTCTAGCTATAGTGCTACTAGTTATATCATAGTTGAGTCAGATATAAGGAGTTGTGGTCTTCCTCTGCAAAACAAAAGGAAATATCTTGAAAAACCACACTCCTTCATTTTGTATTTGTCTATGGTCTTAAAGATGGATTCTTAATTTTTTTGCTTCAGTGCTCTTCAGAAAAAAATTAACAGATGAGGACAACATGTAGCATTTAGAATTGATGTTCTTTACTGCCATGACTGACTAGCTATTCTAGCACCATTCCCTTAATTACCAAATGTGTAGTTCCTTCTATTTCCTTACCTAGTCATTCCATAACCCATGAAATTTAGATCTGCACAACCCTCCCCCTACAACATCACACTAAGAGAGTTCTTGTTTTGTTTTTTAATTTTTTAAAATGTTTTTTTTTACTTATTTTTGAAAGAGAGACAGAATGCTAGCTGGAGAGGGGTAGAGAGAGTGGGAGACACAGAATTGGAAGCAGGCTCCAGGCTCTGAGCCATCAGCACAGAGCCTAACATGGGGCTCAAACCTGTGAGCCATGAGATCATGACCTGAGCCAAAGTTGGAAGCTCAACTTACTGAGCCACCCAGGTGCACCAAAGGAATTCTTGTTTCAGTCTCCCCAAATCTCCTAACTGCCAACATTGCTGGTCTTTTTTTAGTCTTCATTTGATTTGACTTCTCTGTAACTTCTACCTTATAGAGTACTTCCTCCATAAAACTCTCTCTGACTTGGGCTTCCACACCACCACCATCATGGTTTCCATCCTCCAGTCTTAGAAAACCTTCTCAGTCTCCTACACTGGCTTCTTTTTCTCTGAATATCTTTTAATTATAGATAATCCTATATCATCCTGTACATTCTTCTCTTTGCACTCTGCAAACATTCCTTGAGTGATTCTATCAATCTATATGGTTACAATACAAATTGAATGTGTGACGTGCCATCCTCCAAGAAAAACAGATTCCTCCCCCCATGTTCCCAATTCTGAAAAGAGAGATATCACCTGCCAGATGCTGGTGCCAGAAACCTAGATGTCCTTCACCTTTCATGTAGGGTTACCAGATTTAGAAATTAAAAATACAGGGCCTTCAATTGAATCTTAATTTCAAGTAAACAATGAATAATTTTTCAGTGTTAATATTTCCCAAATACTGAAATTTAACTGAGCACGTTATATTTTATGTGGCAATCCTACCTCTACATCTAATCAAACATCAAGCTCTTAATCTCTTCAAGTCCTTTTATTTCCCATTGCCTCCCTCCTAGACCTAACCACCATTGTCTATTGCTTAGATCTCTAAAATAGCCTTCCAATCAGACTCCTTGAATGCTCCATGACCCCCTAAAATCCATTTCCTACACAGCAAACAGAGTGATCTCTTTTTTAAAGTTTATTTATTGTGAGAGAGAGAGAGAGAGAGAGAGAAGTAGGGGACAGAGGGAGGGAGAGGGAGAGGGAGAGGGAGAGGGAGAGGGAGAGAGAGAATCCCAAGTAGGCTCCAAGCTCAGTGCAGAGCCTGACATGGTGCTCAATTTCATGAACTGTGAGATCATGACCTGAACTGAAATCAAGAGTCAGACGCTTAACTGACTGAGCCATCCAGGCACCCTCAGAGTGATCTTTAAAAGCAAACAAACATGAATTACATTAGGACATTCATCCTCTTACTTCCCATCAACACATCTCTTACTATTATCACCTTAATGCTGGCTTCTGCCTACTTCTCCATCCTATATTTTTGTGATTCAATTTAGTTTACTATGTTTTTTTTTTTAAATTTTTTTTTTAACGTTTATTTATTTTTGAGACAGAGAGAGACAGAGCATGAACGGGGGAGGGGCAGAGAGAGAGGGATACACAGAATCGGAAGCAGGCTCCAGGCTCTGGGCCATCAGCCCAGAGCCCCATGCGGGGCTCGAACTCACGGACCGTGAGATCGTAACCTGAGCTGAAGTCGGACGCTTAACCGACTGAGACACCCAGGCGCCCCAGTTTACTATGTTTGACTACAATTATCTTATTTCAATTCTTCAAATTCCTTTTGGGTCTTTCTGCCTTCCCACATACTGTTTCCATTGCCCTGGACTTTATAGACCACTGATAACAGAATTTGTACTTTATTGAAGTGAAATTCACATAAAAGAAATTTAATCATCTTAAGGTGAACAATTCAGTGGAATTTAGTAAATTCACAATATTGTTCAACCTCCACTTCTATATTGTTGCAGAACATTTCCATCACTACAGAGTAAAACCTTTTAGTCGTTAAGCAGTTTCTCCCCATTCCCACCTCTCCTTATCTTCTGGCACACATAAACTGCTTTTTGTCCCTATGGACTTGCATATTCTAGATACTTCATATAAATGCAACCATATACTATGTAGTTCTTTGTGTCTGGCTTCTCTCATTTTAGCATAACATTTGGGGGATTTATACATGTTGTGGAATGTATCTGTTCCTCATCACTTTTTATGGCTGAATAATATTCCATTGTGCATATACACCACTATTTGTTCACCCTTTCATCTGTTGATGGACCTTTCGGCTGTCTCCATCTTTTGGTTATTGTGAATAGTGCTGTTAAAAACATGCTGGTACATGTATTTCTTTGAATACCTGTTTTCAGTTCTTTTGGAGTAAATATCTAAGCATGAAATTGTGAGTCATATGGTAACTCTGTAGCTTAACTAAACTTTTTGAAGAACCACTAAACTGTTTTCCATAGCAGCTGAACCATTTTACATTCCATCAGCAATGTATGAGGGTTCAAATTTCTCCACATCCTCACCACTTGTTATTATCTGATATTTAGATATAACCATCCTAGTAGGTATGAGATGTATCTCATGTGGTTTTGATTTACATTTCTCAATGACTAATGGTTTTGAGTATAATACATATACACAGAGAGAGACAGAACATATAAAGCTTATTGCCTGTTTGTATATCTGCTTTGGAGAAATGTCTGTTCAATCGTTTGCCCATATTTTAACTGGGGTGTTTGTCTTGTTAATTTGTAAGAGTAGGTTATATATACTGGATGCTAAACCCTTGTCAGATACATGTTTGCAAGTATTTTCTCCCATTGTGTAGCTCTCTTTTCACTTTCTTGATATTGTGCTTTGATGCACAAAAGCTTTTGATTTTAATGAAATCTAATTTATTTTTTCTTTTATTGTTTATGCTTTTCGTGTCATATCTAAGAATTAATTGCCAAATTCATGGTCATGAATATTTGCTCCTACATTTATTTCTAAGAGTTTTATGGTTTTAGCTCCTTTATTCATATGGGCATTGATCCATTTGGGGTTAGTTTTTAATGTATGATGTGAGATAAAGGTCCAACTTGATTCTTTTCCATGTGGATATCCAGATGTCCAGCACTATAACAGAATTTTCTCCTAGCCTCTTCCCCATCTCTTCCCACCTCCTTTTTCCAGTCCCTATATATCTTTCAGGGCTCAGCTTAAATGTTACTACCATCCTTGCATACCTGCTCCCTCCCTCTCAGAGTAGATGTCATTCTATTATTTAGATATTGAATAGATATTATTCTATTATCCCTAGTATATGCCCACATTTCACCATGTGCTCAATTTCTGTCCTCCCTGCTACATTATGAACTCCAGAAGGTAACAACTATGTCTGTCTGATTCACCACTGTATCCCCATTGCCCAGTACAGTGTCTGCCATATATATTTGTTGAATTAATAAATATTTGTTGCATCACCTATTCTCCACAATTTATCTCCAATCCAGGCCTCTTCTCAATCACACTTAAAGACCCTGTATTTAATGAATATAAAATCTTTCTCTTGTTTCCACGTCTGTCTAAAATGACCTATGTTCATTCTTTGCCCTTTCCTTTGAAACATGCTCAAACGTCACTCCTATAAAGACTTACCAGACTTCTATAGCTACTTATTCATTCCTTCATAGCACCTTGTACTTATTTCTATAATAGCATTTAATATATCATATTACAGTCAATTGCTATAGGTCTAGTCCCACACCAGGCCATTAAGTCTTCAGTGGGAGGAATGGGATGGAAACAACCATTGAAACAATGGAAACCATGGAAACAATTGGTGACTAATTTCTACTCTATGGGAAAGTTACATTATATCCAAAGAAGGCCACTTCAGCTGACAGGGGCCACCTCAAATGTGGGCCCAGCAATGCATGATGATGAAACTTTTCATTCTAGCCACAATGTCCCAATTAAAAGTTATCACTTCTTAGCCTTATATGTTGATGGGGTAGCCAGTGAAATGTCTGCAGAGTTGTCAGGTGACTTCTAGAAAGGGTTGAGTCACTTGGGACAGAGACTCCTTTTGCCCTTATTCCTTTCTACTTTTTTCCAGCCTGAAATGTGGACGTGATGGCTGGAACTCTAACAGACATATTGGACCATTATCTGAAGTTGTGACATGACTTTGAAAACAGAAGCCACACGTTAGGATTGGTAGAACACAAACATGGATAGTGTCTAGGTCCTTAATGACTGTGACACTTCCATTCCACCCTGTCTACTTCCAAACTTCTTTTACAAAATAGAAAAATGGAAAAATCGACCTTTATCTTGTTTCAAATACTGTTTGGAAATATTTCAAAGTTGTTTATTTTATGCAGCTAAACCAGTTCTAACTATTATTTCATATTTTCTTTTTAAATACAAAGTGAACCAGTAAAAGATATCCACAAAGATAGCTACAAGTCAGGCGCCTGGGTGGATCAGTTGGTTGAGCATCCGACTTTGGCTTGGGTCATGAACTCACGGCTCCTCATTGAGCCCCACCTCGGGCTCTGTGCTGACAGCTCAGAGTCTGGAGTCTGCTTCAGATTCTGTGTCCCTCTCTCACTCTGTGCCTTCCTCGCTCATGCTCTCCCTCTCTCTCTCTCTCTCTCTCTCAAGAATAAATAAAACATCTCTCTCAAGAATAAATAAAACATTGAAAAAAAATTTTTTAAAGATAGCTACAAGCTATGACCCCACAGAAAGCACATTAAAAGTTAATGTTATAGAAGTAAACATATATGCATATGTATATGCATATACATATATATGTATGCATACACTTCCCAGCTCTGTCCACTGAGAAGCCTAGAAGCAATGACACTACAGTAGGAATGAACACACCAGGAACCCAGATCTTGGTTTCCAAATGTCATTCTCCTCATGGCAATAGAAATAACCAGGGATGTGGAGAGAAATGGCTGATTCCAGGACTAGGGCAGGAGAAATACAAGATGAGCTGGAACTTTCTGGCCGAAAAGTAAGCAACAACAACAACAACAGCAACAACAAAATGATGTAGGCATGTTGAAAGGTCACAGGAGCCAACTTCTGAATGGAATCTAATAGCTAAATATGGACAATTTGAACAAGAAAATAAGTAGTAATATAATAGATTATAACTCATAGAATAAACATTCACAAGTCCATACTGACTTGTGAATTGAATAAGTATTTGAATAAATTCAAAAATAATTGAATAAATAAGTACATGTGGAAAAATAGACAGCTCTTTATTACAGCAGAATTCCAACTAATAAATGTAGACTGAATGATGGAAATAAGAAAATTACCATTTGGCAATACCTGACTTAGTAATTATTGTAGGCTAGGATAATTGATGAATTAAAAAATTAGTAAGCAAAAGGATGGTAAAAAACAGGATATTACATGGTCTCAACATATCTTCCCACAAAATACTTATTAATCATAAAGGCGAAATAGTAATTGTATATGCAGAAATCTTGCAGATACCTTCTTAACCAAGTGATCAAAATTATCACCTACAGTGAGACAAACCAATGTCATGTATCTCCTGATAGGCCTGAAAAGGATATTACATCACTTTGGTGGTATTCTTGCACGGAGGCATAATTCAACATGCATGTTTCAACATGAGGAAGTATCAGACAAATCTAAATCAAAAGACATTCCACAAAAATAACTGGCCAGAACTTTTCAAAAGTGTCAAAGTCACGAGCAACAAATGAAACCTTCAGAACTGTCCTAGATTAGAGGAAACTAAAGTGACATGCCAATTAAATGCAGTGCAGAATCTTGGATTGGATCCTGGGCCATAAAAAGAACTTTAGTGGGATAAATGGCAAAATTTGAATGAAGTCTGTACATTAGTTAATATTGTTTCAATGTTAACTTGCTGGTTTTGATTATTATACCACGGTTAGAACATATTAATATTTGGGGAACCTGAATAAAGAGCATATGGAAACTCCCTATTTTTGTAACTTTTTTTGAAACTCTGAAAGTATTTCAAAATAAAAAGTTAAAAAAAACAAATAGGTGTGACACCGAGATATTAAAAGAAATATATATTTTGGTCTTTGTCCCTGTTTTCTGGTTTACAGCTCCTAAATCCCTTGGAATCTCCAAAACGATGTGTCTTTTCGTATGCTAACAAAATAACTGGTGGCTGGGGCTCTTGAATAGCTTAGGTTGGGGGCTGGTTGCCAGGGAAACCAACCAGGTGATTAGAGGGTTGGAACTTTCAGCCCCACCCCCCAGATCTCTGGGGAGGGGAGAAGGAGGAGCTGGAGTTAAGCACTAATGGCTAATGATCTAATCAATGGTGCCTACTTAATAAAACCTACACTAAAAACCCTAATTATAGGGTTTCAAGAGCTTCCACGTTCCTGAACATGTCTATATCTAGGTGGGCTGGGAGGGTGGTCTGCCCAGAGGACATGGAGGCATTGCACGCCTTGTCTTATGCATCTTTTCCAACTGGCTGCTCTTGAGTTGTATCCTTTTATGATAAATCAGTAATCTAATAAATTAAGCACTTTTCCTGAGTTCTATTGAGCCATTCTGGTAAATTATCAAACCTGGGGAAGGGATCATGGGAACCTCTGATGCATAGCCATTCAGTCAGAAGCACAGGTGACAGCCTAGAGGTGCAATTGGCATCCCAAGTGGGGTGCAGTCTTATGGGCCAGCGCCCTTAACGTGTGGAGTTTACACTAGCTCCAGGTAGTTAATGTCCTAACTGAATTATAGGACATCCAGTTGGTGTCCAGAGAGTTGGAGAATTTCTTGGTGTACAAAACCCACAGGCTGGGTGTCAGAAATGCTGGTGTGAGTAGAAGAAATAGTTTTTCCTCTAACAGGTCGATGGTTATGCTAACGCATTATTCTTTATGTCAACATAAAGAATGTCTAATGCTATTCATGTCTAATAGAGTTGGCTATCTATCTCATAGAATATTTCTAGAAAAATTTCTTTTCAAATAATTTTTAAGTAGATCATTAACAGTGGGGATCTCCCAGTTACCAATGTTATGGTGACAACCACAAGATATATATATTTTTTTATATCTATATATAAAATCTATTTTATATTTTATATCTATATATTTATATTTTATATTTTATATAAAATATATCTATTTTATATTTTTGGATTGGATCCTGAATGATTAGACCAAATTAGATCTTTTATATCTATATATTTATATTTTATATTTTATATCTATATATTTATATTTTATATCTATATATTTATATTTTATGTCTATATATAAAATATCCTGAAAAATAAAATAAAATACCCTGAATTAGGACTCAGTATTTTTTGAGGTGGGCAGTAGTATGATGCAAGTGGAATCTAAGAAAAATCTACATGGCAATGGTAAGAAAGAAAGATTTGAAAGAAGGAGGGGCATGGCCAGGTAACAGACCATGATCTAAATCAGAGTGGATGAAGATTTGAACTCTGGTTAGCAGTCAGGATAGAAGGAAGATATTAAAGAAATCTACATTTTAAAGTTCAGGATTTGAAATCTGAAAAACAAGGAAGGAGCCACAGATGCTAGTTATCATGGAAAACAGTAGCATCTTGATAGAAATAAAGAGATTGGGAGGGACATATGATGAACCCAATTTTGGCCATGTTGAACTTTAAGTAGTGACAGAACATTTGGAGATATGAGGCTGGAACTCAGAAAAGAGATTCAAGCTGGAAGTACATTTGGGTGTCACTAGCAAAATGTTAATTGCTGAAATCATTAGAATGTATGATCTCTTTGATAGAAAAACAGCAACAAAGAAAATCAGAGAAACAGGGGCTGCAGAAGGGAAAAGACTAAAATAGGTTCTTCCCATACTTCTATGCTCAGTTATTAGCAGAAAACATGACCACTTTAGTTTTAAAATTACAGCCAGCAACTTTTATAATGGTGCCTATCTTGCAACGACCCTCCGTCTCCAGGAATGGCTTATGGCTGCAGGGGTGGGGTCCAATGGCCATGCTGCTTCATGACCTTGCATCTTGGGCACCGATGAAGAGAATATAAACCTGGTTCAAGGGAAGGTATTTTCTCTCTCTCTCTCTCTCTCTGTCTCTCTGGCATTTACAACTCAGAATGGAAAGACTTTGCTACCAGGAGTCACATTTATGCTAAAGCCCCATAGAAAAAGTCAACCAAATCCTATCTCTAAGGTCTCTGAAGCTTAATCCCCAAGGTCTGTTTTTCAATTCTCCATAACACATCAGTCTCTTCCAACAAATGCCATCCCTCTCCTTTTTGCTTTCAAGCACTTGAAATCAGTTTCCATTGCTATGAGCAAAACAATTAATACCACTGTCTTAGTCCATTCAGGCTGCTATAACAAAATACCAGAGACTGGGTAAGCTTATAAACAACAGCAATTTATTTCTCTCACATCTGGAGGCTGGGAAGTCTAGGATAGAGGCCCTGGCAGATTTGGTGTCTGGTGAGAACCTACTTCCTGGTTCACGGACAAAGGGTTCAGCCCTCATGACCTAATAACCTCTCAAAGACCCTCCTCTGAACATCATCACAGTGAAAATTAGGTTTCAACACATGAATTTGCCCCATGGGAGGTGAAGATGGGGACCAAACACCATAACAACGACAAATATTTAATGACCATTCCTTCAGCGCTACTCCAACTTTAGTGTGGATATGAATCACCTAGGCATCTTGTTAAATGTAGATTCTGATTTATTGGGCCTGGGGTGGAGTCTGGGATTCTGTATTTCTAACCAGCTTCCAGATGATGCCATTACTGCTGATCTGAAGACACACTTGAAGTAGCAAGGCACCACATAACACTAGCTCTTTCCTCAAGGAACTCATAGTCTGGCAATGCAGACAAGCCACATGCCTGTGAAATAAATAAATAATTCAAGGTATCACAGAAAGTACACTGGAGTGATTTTAGCCTTGGCTCTGTTTAATCCTACAGTGTTCAGAAGCACCTGGAAGGCTCAGTTGGTTAAGCGTTCAACTTTGGCTCAGGTCATGATCTCACGATTCGTGAATTTGAGCCCTGCATTGGGTTCTCTGCTGTAAGCACAGAGCCCACTTCCAATCCTGTTTCCCTCTCTGCCCCTACCCCACACTCTCTCTCAAAAATTAACATTAAAAAAACCTACAATGTTCAAACTTGCAAATCACTGAATCAAACTGGACCTCAGTTTCTGTATCTGTAAAGGGAGAGTGACAGGATGACTATCACATCCTTCTCAACTGTTAAATTCAATCTGTGATTAGAATTAAGATTAATTACACAAACAGGGGTAATTAATGCCAGCTTAGACAATTATCCATTATATGTGTATAATAAGAAAAGCTATTTCTTTTTTTTAATGTTTATTTATTTCTGAGAGAGAAAGAGAGAGACAGAGAGCGAGTGGGGGAGGGGCAGAGAGAGAGGGAGATACAGAATCTGAAGCAGGCTTCAAGCTGTCAGCACAGAGCCTGACATGGGGCTCAACCCCACAAACTGCAAGATCATAACCTGAGCCAAAGTCAAGGCTTAACTGACTGAACCCCCCAGGTGCCCCAAGATAAGTTATTTCTAATAAATATACACTTAATGATTTCAAAAATGTGCACAAAATATTGAGTGGAAAATCAGTTTAACTAACAATATCTATAATATTGTCTTATGAATTCATGGTTAATTCTAACTTTTCCTCTTTATCTTTTTCTGGATTCCCTACTATTATAGGTAATATTTTTATAAGAAACCCCAAATCTATATTTTTTTTAATGTTTATTTATTTTGAGGGATAGAGAGACAGAGTGCAAGTAGGGGAGGGATAGAGAGAGAGGGAGACGCAGAATCCAAAGCCAGCTGCAGGCTCTGAGCTGTCAGCACAGAGCCTGATGCAGGGCTCAAACTCACGAACAGTGAGATCATGACCTGAGCTGAAGTCAGATGCTTTACTGACTGAGCCACCCAGGTGGCCCTAGAAACCCCAAATCTATAAAAGACAGTGCCCATCCTTGTCAATCCCTGACTGTCCCAACCCTACCCAACTGCTCCCCACCTGAGCTCTGAGTTGGGGATGGCTCAGTCTATCAATATATTTGAAGCTTCCTTCTCATGAGTGAACAGAATCCGGAATTCGTTTGTCCAGTGTTCCTGGAGGGAAATGGAGACCCCCAGGAATTCAGTTACCATTTCATCTGACTGGCCTCCTGCCCAGCTTCTGGTTTTCACCCTAGCTCCCTGTTGGGATAGGAGCCCAGCCCTGAACCTTGGCCAAAAAAGCTGTAGCTCTTGCTCCACTTAATTCTGGCCAATCCAGGAGATAAATCCTGCTAGCGGTACCACAACCACTACCCATCTCAGCTTCCCCAGTTACTAGATTGTCTGCTTTAGCCCAGGAGACCTCCCAGAACTGAAGCTTAGATAACAGCTCAGATAATGGGATATCCAGCAAAACCTGAGAAATTCTCCCCCAGGCCTAACACATTAGCCTGCCAAAAGCCTTTACAAATGACTTCTTTACATTCACAAGTAGACTGACCAGAGATACAGCAACACGTTTTGCAGACTAATTCACTGTATTGACCAAAAAAAGCAGCTGTAGCGTCAGAGGTAAAATGTATGTGCTATCCAATCATGGTGTGAGCACACACTTTTATGTCTCTACCCTTACATCATTGGAAAAATTGTGATCATATAACATCTTTGGGACTTGGTTTCCTCATCTGTAAACTGACTGGACAGCTCTCAAGTCTGTTCAATTAAAATTCTAGATAAATTTCTTTACCAAGCAATTATATTCACTTTTTGGCCCCATCCTGTTTCTCCCATTGTATTCATACTGCTAAGTATAGCCCTGATCTCACGTTATTATTTTTTTAATAGGATAGAACAATCTTACTCTTCACAAAAAGGTTTTCAGTAAATGAGCTTTTCAGTGGAGAAGAGATAACATGAAAATGAGCCTGGAGCCTACAGGAGCAGTAGCTCAGCTCAGGGCCTAAGGTCCTCCTTGCCCAGGTGGTGAGGCAGGGGTGTGTACTCCCCTCCCTTTATTAGCTTATCCTGCTGTGTCCTGATGCCACTCAGACGTTTCATCGTTTTCTGCTGAAGCAGACCTTCTACAAAATCATCAAATTCTATCTTGCACTCTCTCTCTGCATGGATACCACTGATTCCATGTATACACTCTATCTACTCTTTTTCAAAAGCATGACATCGACCTGGAATCTTGTGAGGCTGCTCAACACTTCAGATTGACATCCAATGATCTAAGTTAAGACCCAGCTTTTCTGCACGTCAAAGAAGGGCACGGTGTCCCTCTGTCGTGCCCTTGTCTCCTTGCCGGCCACTGCTACTGGATGATCTCTCCCACTATTTTATAGTTAGTTGTATGTGTGAGTTGTTTGTTTGTTGTTGTTTTTTTTTTTCCCCCATGACTTCCTTGAAGACAGAGGTTTTGTCTTCCTTGGTCGTTGCAGCTGAGAGCAAACCAACACAAAATACTCCACTCCACACTTGAACAAAATTTGCGAAATAAGTTTTCTTTATAGTCCTTACCAGTTCCTTGCATCCTGAAAACGTCATTTTCAGATAAAATTTGTCATTTTGAACATGAGAGCAACCTTAAGAATTTTGGCTATTTGATAGCAGGAAAAGGGAGGGGCATGGCAATTATTTTATGAATTAATAGAGTCTACCTTCCTCAAAAACAATTTAGGGCAGGTCACAGTGCCCCAGAATAAGCAAAAAGAGGGGGCAACTGGCAAACTTCACCTTACTGGTGCTCAGAAGCCCTGAAGCTATCTCCCCAGAGAGCAGGGCGAAATCAGCTCACAAGAATTCGTATGATAAGAACAGAGGCACCTGAAAAAGCACCAGAACATCAAGGCTTACAATAAAAGTGTCAGCCTCCTGGTGGAGCTTGAGCTGGGCTGCAATAATTTTCTTCCTGATGAATTGACTTCAAAGATTCCTTGGGTCGCTTGAAGAACATTTGGTAAAATATGTAAATATTAGTTTCTCTTCTTACCTCTAGTAGAGAAAAAGTGCTTTGAAAGCCTAGCAGAGAAGAGAGTTGTTAAAAAATAATTTTCAGAAAATGGTAGAATCATGGCTCCCATACAGCCATTAAAATGAACATGGGTTATAGAGGTTTTTTTTTTTTAATCATATGACATGAGGGAACCAGAGAGATGTTATAAACCAGTTCAAAGGAAAAGTCAAAGCAGCACAAATTCACAAGGATTAAAGGAACGTTGTAAATAGGGCCAAACTACTTTTTTCATGTGGCAGAGGAAGTAAATTAAAATCACTGCTGGATCAGACATAATATACGTATCTATCAGTTGCCTACCACTGTGGCAGAATAGCTCAAAGACATTGCACTGGGCTAGAATCTATCTTATCATCTGGAAGGGATTGCTATGCACAAGGCCGGCTTTCCATTGAAACGAAATTTTTTCTACAGAATTTACTTGACCCAGCTGCCCTAACAGCTTTCTTTAACATAACAGATGTTGCG
Source organism: Panthera onca (assembly GCF_046562875.1). Lineage (NCBI taxonomy): Eukaryota > Metazoa > Chordata > Mammalia > Carnivora > Felidae > Panthera > Panthera onca. The sequence goes on from NC_138342.1 coordinate 122,957,544, forward strand.
GCCACGCTTTGGCAAGCAAATGACTGTCATGTCATAATTGAATCCTCTACCGGGATCTGAGATGCCAATATTTCATACTGCCTTTTAAAATGCTACACATGGCAGGAAAAAAAAACCTTATTTTTTAAAGTTCCTTAGCAGCCTGACATTCTCTAGTAGATATTCTCTACCTCTGTGAAGAATCAGGACACAGGGTTTTCCTAATAAACAAGGCCAAATTATTTTCTCAAAAAGTAATACTGACTCTGCTCAAATCCTCAGATGAGTATTCACTTGAGACCCTAAGGTCTTGTGCCATAAATGGTGGAAGACAATTTGGGCCTGAGAAGGTTTGAAGGCTGGTGTTAACTATCACCAGGCTTTGTTCACACTTCCAATAACTGCTTCAGGAACAGCATCTCCCTGATGGGCCCACAGTATTTCTGTTGCTTTAGAACTGCTCCTGGGGTACCTGGGTGGCTCAGTAGGTTAAGCATCCAACTTTGGCTCAGGTCATGATCTCATGGTCGTGAGTTTGAGCCTCGTGTCAGGCTCTGTGCTGACAGCTCAGAGCCTGGAGTCTGCTTCAGATTCTGTGTCTCCCTCTCTCTCTGCCCCTCCCCCACTCATATTCACCCTCTCCCTCTCTTTCTCACTCTCTCTCTCTCTCTCTCAGAAACAAATAAACATTAAAAATTTTTTTAAAAAGGGGCACCTGGGTGGCTCAGTCAGTTAAGCATCCGACTTTGGCTCAGGTCATGATCTCACAGTTTGTGAGTTTGAGCCCTGCGTCGGGCTCTGTGCTGACAGCTCGGAGCCTGGAGTCTGCTTCAGATTCTGTGTCTCCCTCTTTGGCCCTCCCCCGTTCATACTCTGTCTCTCTGTCTCAAAAGTAAATAAACATTGAAAAAAAATTTTTTTTAATTGTTTTTAAAAATAAAAAAAGAACTGCTCTCAGTGGTGTCTGTGCTTTCTCTTTTATGTCAGTTGCCCAACTGGTAGAAACAAAGGTACAGCCCTGCAAGGTAGACCTTAGATGCAAAGGGAGGAACAGATGAGGAAGCTGAGCTCTTCTTCCCTTTGTCCCCTTCCCCTGGCAATCAGTAACCTCACCCCTTCGCCATCTTCCTCCTGCACCACCATGGGGTTCTCCCCTTGTTATTCTACCTCAGCCCAGGCACTGAAGAGCCTTTGTTCACTATTCCAACTTGTTTTGCGGGCACATCTCTTCTTTGGGTTTCATCCCCTCAGCTCCCTCCAGGAGCTCCACTCTACTCCCTCCTAGTCTTGGCCCCTCCCTCTCCTCAGCAAGGTTTCTCTTATCTTTTTTTCCAGTCAAGGCAGCTGGCAGCTTTCCTCAGAATCTAAAGACTCATGTAATCTTGAGCGAGGCAAAGGCGGCTGGCGGGAGGGATTAGGATCCCCTTCTCTAAGCAGGGAGGAGGGTGGTTCCTAGAGAGCCAGGCACTCTGTAAACTACCAACGGGCTGCTTTGACCATAAAAGCAGTTCAGCCTGGCCTTTGGTGAATGTCTATTTTTTTTTTTTTTTCAGTAGAATTGTATCCTCATGGACCCACCAGCGTAAGTTAACAGCAAAATATACATTCCAATAGCTGAATGAGTTGACCTGTTGTATGGGGTTACTTAGTATTGTTCATTTAAATACTGGAGAATGTCTGTCAAATACAATGGTTTTCGCTGTAGCACAGTTGATGTTAAACTGTTCTGACAGTAAGTAGGCAATAGGTTCAGCAGCTCTAAAGGAAAATCGTGGTCTGTATTAATAAAACCATGTCATCAGCATTGAGAAGGGTGCATTCTCTACTATTTACTATGCCTTGCAGCCTCCTCTCTTTTAACAGCTGTATCAAGTTATATATGATGGATCTATAATGCCAAATTAGGACACTACTCTGTTTTATATACATTTAGAATTGGAATTTTGCCCTACCCATAGGAACTCAGAATGTACACCAGGATTATAGAATTTGATAGATAAATAGATTCATTCAAAAGATACTCATTGAGTGCATTATTGTTCTATGAACCAGAGATACAAAATAAATAAGACATGGTCTCTGTGGAGAAGACAGTGCAAATGAGTATTACCGCATTTTCACAAGGTTAGGATATGACTGTCAGTCATTGTATTCTGGTATCAAGGATTCCTGAAACTTTATTAATTTAAATAGAAATGAAATTCGGTGGTGCTGTTATGTATGATACATGGTCTTATGGGAGCACTAATAAGTGATCTGATCAGAAAATAAAATCACCATAAACCCACATTATTTTAATTCTGATATATTTTTTAATAAAACAATAAAAGTAACACGTGCTTATTGTAAAAAGTCCTACCCAACCCCTCACTTCATTATTCTTAACTATGTTTTTATTGGAATAAAGGGAATAATACTGGTCAGTAGTAGATTACTTTTAAAACTTGTTCATTCTTCATGTAAGATAATGAGCTAATTCAGAAAAAAAGGGTTTGCTTAAGTTGGTTGCATCAATCCAACTTGAAGTCTTTCACTGAAATCAATCATAACCACCCCTTTCCCCTAAAAGACAAACAAGTTAAAAAATTATCTGAACTTAATAAGTCAACATGTCATTCCAGGTAAGCCATTTGAAAAGTTGTTTTACAAAATTTGCAGGATATATTTGACTTTTCAGAGTCTTTCTTGGACCAGATGAAATATTAAAGATCAATATGAAATCTGAACAAATTACCAGCAACAAAATTGAATTGGTAATTAATAATTACCACACAACAAAAGTCCAAAACTGATGGCTTACACAAGTGAATTCTATCAAACATTTAAAGGAGAATTAATATCTATTCTGCTCAAACTATTCAAAAAAATAGAAGAGGAAGGAAAGCTTCCAAAAACATTTTACAACCCCAGCATTACCCTGATACCAAAGCCAGATAAGGAAACCACAAAAAAAAGAAAAGTACTGCCCAATATACCTGATGAACACAGATGCAAAAATCCTCAGCAAAATATAGGTAAACTACATTCAAAAATATATTAAAATGATGATTCACCATGATCAAGTGGGATTTATTCTGTGGATGCAAGGGCAGTTCAGTATTTGTAAATCAATCAACATGATATACCACATCAACAAAATTAAGGATAAAAAAATCATATGATTATCTCAAGAGATGAAGAAAAAGCATTTGAAAAAATTCAACATGCATTGATGATAAAAACTCTCGGGGCGCCTGGGTGGCTCAGTCGGTTAAGCGTCCGACTTCGGCTCAGGTCATGATCTCACGGTCCGTGAGTTCGAGCCCCACATCGGGCTCTGTGCTAACAGCTCAGAGCCTGGAGCCTGCTTCAGATTCTGTGCCTCCCTCTCTCTCTGACCCTCCCCCGTTCATGCTCTGTCTCTGTCTCAAAAATAAATAACATTAAAAAAATTTAAAAAAAAAAAAAAAAAAACTCTCAACTCACCCATTCATGATAAAAAGTAGGTTTAGAGGGAACATATTTCAACATAATAAGAGCCACGTATGAAAAACCCACAGCTAACACTCAATGAAGAGAAATTGAGAGCTTTTCCTCTAAAATCAGGAAAAAGACAAGGATGTGCACTCTCACCACTGTTATTCAACATAATACTGGAAATCAGAGCCAGAAATTTGATAGCCACAGCAATCAGAGAAGAAAAATAAATTAGAGGCATCCATATTGGTGAAGAAAAAGTTAAACTATCACTATTTGCAGAAGACATGATCTATACATAGAAAATCCTAAAGATTCTACCAAAAAACTACAAGAATGAGTAAATTCAATAAAGTTTTAGGACACAAAATCAATACCCAGAAATCAGTAGTGTTTCTATACACTAATAATGAAGTAGCTGAAAGAGAAATTAAGAAAACAATCTCATTTACAATTGCACCAAAAAGAATAAAATACTTAGGAATAAACCTAACCGAAGAGGTGAAAGACCTGTACACTAAAAACTATAAAACACTGATGAAAGAAACTGAAGACGATACAAACAAATGTAAAGTTATTCCATGCTGGAATTGGATTGGAAGAATTAATATTGTTAAAATGTCCAAATTACCCAAAGCAATCTACAGATACAATGAAATCCCTATAAAAATACCAGCAATATTTTTTACAAAACTAGAACAAATAATACTAAAGTTTGTGTGAAACCACAAAAGACCTGAAATAGCCAGAGCAACCTTGAGAAAAAAACAAAGCTGGAGGTATCACAATTCCCGATCTCAAGATATACCACAAAGCTGTAGTAATTAAAATAGTATGGCACTAGCACAAAAACAGACACATAGATCAACAGAACAGAACAGAGAGCCCATAGATAAACCCATGATTATATGGTCAATTAATCTATGACAAAGGATGATGAATATACAATGGGGAAAAGACAGTCTCTTCAATAAATGGTGCTAGGAGCAAGACAGCTATGTGTAAAAGAGTGAAACCAATCCACTTTCTTATACCACACACAAAAAATAAACTCAAATGGATTAAATACTGAAGTGTATGACCTGAAACCATAAAAAAATACTTAGAAGAGAACATAGGCTGTAATTTCTCTGACAATGGCTGTAGTAACATTTTTCTAGGTACGTCTCCTGAGACAAGAGAAATAAAAGCAAAAATAAACTATTGGGACTATATCAAAGCCAAAAGCTTCTGCACAACCATGAATAAAACAAAAAAGGCAGTCTACTGAAGATATTTGCAAATGATATACCTGATAAGGAGCTAATATCTAAGAATATATAAAGAACTTATACAACGCACCACCAGAAAAACAGCCAACCTGATTAAAAAATGGGCAGAGGACGTGAATAGACATTTTTCCAAAGGAGACATCCAGATGGCCAACAGACACATAAAAAGATGCTCAACATCACTCATCATCAGGGAAATGCAAATAAAAACCACAAGGAGATATCACCTTATACTTGTCAGAATGGCTAAAATCAAAAAGACAAGAAATAACAAGTGTTGATGAAGGTGTGGAGAAAAGGAATCTGCCCACGGGAATCCCTTTTGGTGGGAATGTAAACTGGTGTAGCTACTGTGGAGAATACTATGGAGGTTCCTCAAAAAAATTAACAATAGAAATACGATATCATCCAATAATTTCACTATTAGTATTTACCCAAATAAAAATGAAAACCCTAATTTGAAAGGATATATGTATCCCTATGTTTATTGCAGCATTATTTACAATAGCCAAGATATGGAAGCAATCTAAGAGTCCATCAATAGATGAACTGATAAGGGAGGTGCTGCGTAAAATACTATGCAGCCATAAAAAAGGATGAGATCTTGCCATTTGCAACAACACAAATAGACCTAGAGGGTATTAGCTAAGTGAGATAAGTCAGACAAAGAAAGACAAATACAATATGATTTCACTCATAAGTGGAATTTTTAAAAAATGAATAAACAAAAAGCCAAATCAGACCTATAAACACAGAGAACAAACTGATGGTTGCCAGAGGGGAGGAAGGTGGAAGGATGGGCAAAATGGGTGAAGGGACGTGGGAAATACAGGCTTGCAGTTATGAAATGAATAAATCACATGAATAAAAGGCACAGTATAAGGAACAGCCTTGAATGGTGACAGAGGGTAACTACACTTGTGGTGAGCATAGGATAATATATAAGCTTGTTGAATCACTATGTTGTACACCTGGAACTAGTGTAATATTATGTGTCAACTATACTTAAGCAAAAAAATTAAGATAAAAAAAGTTTTTAATCTATGCAAAAAACATGTGAAAAATGAAGATTCTTATTATCTTTTTTCCAATATTAAAAGAAGTGAGTGCAGATTTTTTTTTAAAGGGATTTTTTCCCTGGATTAGCACCCTAAAATTCAACACCAGGTTTTTCTCTAGTTTACCTCAATCTCTGACTTTCATCAAGTCGTCTCTCTGTACCTAAGTTTTCTCACCCAAATCACACTAACCACTAGAAAGTGATGAAAGCCAAATCACAAGTAAGGATTTAAGAGGATAATTAAGTTTAAATTTTAGGAAAAAAATAAGCTACAGATACTGAATCCCTTTAAGACAGCAAAGGTATCACAAATAACTGTTTCTTCACATCTCTGATCTATAATTTATTCACCCCTAAAATGAAGGGTTTAGTTAAATGATCTCCTGGGTTTCATGTGGTGGTAAAATTCTATTACCATATTGTTTCTATTATCATGAATATTATGTCCAGAAAGGTAAGAAAGAAAATAGCAGACAAGCAACATAAATGGTATATCCATGGTAAACATACCTAAACTCTTCCAGTTTAGCTTCTCCAGTAAGAAAGTGAAATCCCAAAGAGGTTTAGCTGGTGGTAAAAGGGTACTCTGAAACCTATACTCTGACTCAGGCACAAAGTCAAGGAATTAATGTAGACAGAACCACAACCAAGTAGACATGGTGGCAGAGGGACTCGTTTAGAGTAGACTGGAAAGGAATTTGCTATTTTCTTCACTCTAGTTTTATTGAAACCAATAGGAAAATTGTATTTAATAATGCAATATCAAAGCAAACACAGCATTAGGCATTTCTCTAGGCCATTCATAATCTTCTTGGGTGGCTGATAGCCCTCTGCTTCCAGTGTATTTTAGGTGTGTACTAATGGCTTAGTACAATGAAGTATCTTAATGGCATATTTATTGAAGCACTTAATCTACTCTTGGGGGGTGAAGAGATCAAGTGCATCTCTGTTGAAGCACAGAAGCTTGTTAGAGACTGTATAATGACTGTTACAGGCTAGAGTCCACAGACTTGCCCTGTGGTTTTGTTGATAACCTCGACTTGTCAAAGTTCTAATTTGTCACCAGGCATTTTGAATGAGAACCTAAGACATTTCATCAATACCTGTCAATCCACACCCAGCAAAGAAAGCGATACAGTGTCAAGCAAAGGATTTCACTTAATGAGCTGGCCATAAACCTGTCATGGGTTGTTTTTACCTAGCTTCCGTTCTTTCACTGCTTCCCAAGCCAGATCCCACCAAATACTCAGGGTTAAACAGAATCACTCAGAGTTGAGAGAAATCCCCATAGACTTCCCCACCACCCAACTGTGTAACCTACCAGAGAATTGGCTGGCCCACAGGGCTTTGGTTTATTTGTCTGTTAAATAAAGAGATGAAACTAAGTGGTTTTGAGAGCTAACATTCCATAATTCTATCTCACTTTTTCTTTCAGTAACTAGTAGTTTGAAGAACCCTGAGTAAAGTCAAATTTCCAATTTTTGCCTCAAGGAAATTTGATTTTTTTTTATAAAATAAAATCTCTATCGTTCAAGAAAAGCTGAAGGCACCTATTTTAGCTTTACTCGTTTAGGGAAGTATTTAAAGAATGAAACCAGGAATGGCTGCTATTTAAAGAAGCAGTCACAAAAAAAAAAAAAAAGAAGAAGAAGAAGATAAAACTTATGATTATAATAAAATTGCCTTCAATGAAATAACTTCCCATTTGACTGTATCTACTTTTTAAACCTATCTATGTAGGTATAAATACTATACCAGCATCTCTGTGTTATAAACCAGCTCACAAAAGGACCCTGTAAGTGAATTATTTTTATTGTAATTAAGGGGTCTAAAAAAAAAAAAGGTTAGTTGTTAAAAGGACCTTGGAATTGAAAATCATGCCTATATACTACCTAAGGAAAAATATATATGAGTAAAACTATATTCAACTTCACTGTTGGACACATAATTGCTAATCATATAATTACTAACTGTGTAATTCCCAGCATTTCCAGTCCAAGCATAAGAAAGAAGATTAAAGTGTTTTTTGGTTGTTTTTTTTTTTTTTTTTTTTTAACATTTATTTATAATTGAGAGACAGAGCATGAGCATGGGAGGGGCAGAGAGAGGAGGAGACACAGAATCAGAAGCAGGCTCCAGGCTCTGAGCTATTAGTACACAGCCTGATGCAGGGCTCAAACTCACAAACCGTGAGATCATGACCTGAGCCGAAGTCGGACACTTAACCAACTGAGCCACCCAGGCGCCCCAAAGATTAAAGTGTTTTTAACGAAAAACAGCACATGTAATCAATAATGTATACGTCAGGGAAAGGAGAGGTACTATGCAAGAAATGGGTTTTACAACAAGCGTCCAATGGGGAGACGGAGTGGGGTTGAAAGAACAGATTCTTGAATCGAGCTGAGTGACTCACCTCTTGGTCTGAACTGCATGGAACAGTATAGCTAAGTCCTACAGAAGGAATTGAATTCCTTCTCCAGGAAGTGGCCTGCTCTTAGGCTATAGTGGGATTAGACCAGTTATTTCTAAGTTTCTTCAAGTCCCTTTTTTCACTGATTCCTGGAAATTTCATACTTTTTTTAAATGCTTATTTATTTTTAGAGAGAGAGAGAGAGAGCAGGGGAGGGGCAAAGAGAGAGGAAGAGAAAGAGTCCTAAGTTGGCTCCATGCTGTCAGCACAAAGCCCAACGTGGGGCTTGAACCTCGAACCGTGAGATCATGACCTGAGCTGAAGTCCAACACTCAACCGACTGAGCCACCCAAGTGCCCCTAATTCTTGGAACTTTCAAAGACTCATCCAAATGAAACCCATGCCTGGTCTGAGGCACACCTGCCACAGAGAAAGCCTTCTGTCACATGCAGTTCCATCTCGCCTCAAGCAGTTTATTCAAGATTCTGGCCTTTCAGGTTTCTGAGCTCAGATTTTCGTCTCAACTACTCCACCTCCTAGAAATACCTAATGGACTATTAAAGAATTGGCAAAGAGTAAAAGAAATATGTCATAGCTGGTATTTTTATTTTGGTTAGAAAAATTCACAGGTTATTTTAATTCACTGCTATAGTTCTTAGCCCATTTTAGAGGAGCAGTTGGGGTCTGGAAATTTTTTAGTTAGCTTTTCTCTAGACTACCTGAAAATCATTAAAATTGTATCCCCAATTGGTCCCACAGTTAATTAACTGTTCTTTGCAAAATCTTTCTGTAAAGATTCAGTGTAAAACACATTTTATTTCCCATTTTGCTTGTGATCCTAAGTTATTTAGTGGCTCTGCTTAGGCTAATCTTGACCTAATTCTCATAAAAATAAACACCGTGATGTTAGAGTTCACAACCTTTGGGCATCACAGCTGCACTCTTGGGGCTAACACTGCTCTTGTGGGAATGACACAAGAAATACAGAGCACCCAAGTCCTAGGAAGAACTTGAATTATGTGTAGCTCCACAGAATTCCCACCAGATGAGGAAGGTGTTTAAATCTTATAATCCTGTTTTAGGAATCTCCTACTGTATCATGTTGAAATGTTCTTTGAAGCTGGCATTTATTACACGGTTACCATCCAGCGGCAATAAGTTACATGTTTGTTTAGTGATAAGGCCTCCACCTACTCCATTCACCCTTGATCTTGCACTTCTGAGACCCAGAACATACACAGGAAGAGAAAGCAAAGTTAGTTAACAGAAGTAGACTGAGAATTGATTAACTATTAGTCGTCCCTCTGATTAACAGTGATAGTCCTAATGATTCCATGAAGTTTCAAAAAGTTTCAAAAAATTTAATATTAATAATATGAAAACCCAAGAACCCACATTAAAATAGAATGCTCTCATTGGCATTTGGTTACGAATGAGTTGAAATAAGGAAAAGAACACTAGATCAGGAGTCAGAAGACCTGGGTCATGTATTGCTTATGGTTTCCGTTTCATCTGTTTTACGGGGCCCACACCTGCCTTACCTGCCTGACAAGGTTGCTTTAAGCATCTAAAGCAGTGGGCATGAATGTTCCTTGTAAACAAGAATGTGCTTTACAAAATATTTTAATAATTCACTTTCCTCTTATGTGTACAGAAAATGAAATACATTTTTAAAAGAACTTTTTATGGGATGCCTGTATAGTTCAGTCGGTTAAGTTTCCGACTTTGGCACAGGTCATGATTTCGAGGTTTTTGAGTTTGAGCCCCAAGTCGGGCTCTGCGCTGACAGCTCAGAGTCTGGAGGCTGCTTCAGATTCTGTGTCTCCCTCTCTCTCTCTGCCCCTCCTGCTCCCCCATCTTTCTCTCAAAAATAAATAAACATGAAAAAATAATTTTTTAATATATAAAAGAACATTTTATTATAAAGTTTCAAAAGGACTGCAAAAGATTCCCAATCAACTTTTCTACTGGATAGCAAGGTAGCAGCTGCCCAAGGAACCAGAGAGCAGAGAGCTCAAAATCCAGCATCAGGGAGAACACTGAAAATACTTGAACATTTCTAAGAAAGTTTGAAGAAAAAGAGATTCAATGTTTTCCACAAGACCTAATTTCAATTTAATTACTGATTTTTAACTACAAAGCAGCAAAATATTCACGCAAGCAGAGCTATTTATTGGCCACCCCAGGGCACTTGTCCTTAGATTGGCCCCTTCTCACATCTTTACAATGTTTTTGGACACCTGTGAAATTCTGAAGGCAAAAGAAAATGTCTGCTTACACCCCTACTCATGCCTGTAGGTTCTATAACCCAACATTATTATTAATTTGTTAATAGCTATTAATTTATTAATAATTATGTTACCTTCATAGCAGGATTTAGATTAGACATTTAGATGACAATGGTAAACTGGATAGATGAAGTATTATTTTAATTGAGATTATACTAATACATTTATGATTTATTGTGAATCCAATGGAGGGCCCTAAAGGTCTAAATGCCTCAGGTCCAGAATTACTTAAACAAGGCCAAAATAATTAAACTCAAGCCTCAGTATGAAGTAGAAACAATAGTTCAAGATGAAGTTTGGAGATATGTGAGTTTCTCTAGAAAGAGTAGGGGAAAGAAATTCCTTGTTCTTTATAAGGCTCTGTTTAAAGTAAATCACATTGATTTATTTTCAAACAAAGTTGTAAAGTCACGAAATAGTCATGCAAGCCCCTTATTCTCTAAGAAGTTACAGAGAGAAATAAATATAAGTGAATACTTTTGTCTGTATTCAATTAATCGTTCCTGCTTTCTATCTCTCTGTCTCTCCATCCCTTCTCTCCATTCTTCCTTCTTTTTCTTTTTTTAAAAAAGCAACAGGCTTAGTCTATAAAAAAGTAGGAAGGAATATAGCCTGGTCACCTTTCCATATTTCTTTATCCTTGTGTCCCCATCTTGTAACACGCCCTCTCCTAACAGTAGTGATGTGCGAGGGAAGGTTTTATTTGATAAGGTCAAAGGTGAGAATCCCAGGCAACATTGTCTTTTTAATAGTCTTTGGTATGACAGAAAACATAAAACCAGAGGCCACATACCTATCTTATCCACACATACCATCAACATCAATAGGTACCTCACTACAACCTCAGGCAGTTTATTCTAACAAGCATTCTGCCCTCCAACCACCCCTGTATCCTGGTGACCCAGCTTGCTTTTGACTGCTCACCCATTCCTTGTATTTTCCTCTTGTCTATGGTTTGTAAACAGAAATCAGCTAAATCTTACATTTCATAACAGCTACATGAATATTTCTGATGCTTAAGTAATATTAAATGATTATTGCAACGCAGTATCAATACAAGATGGCATTAATTTTTTTTTTAATGTTTATTCATTTTTGGAGAGAAAGAACATTAACAGGGGAGGGGCAAAGAGAGAGGGAGACACAGAATCTGAAGCAGGCTCTAGGCTCTGAGCTATTAGCACAAAGCCTGATGCGCGGCTTGAACTCACGAACCATGAGATCATGACCTGAGCTGAAGTTGGACGCTTAACCAATTGAGCCACCCAGGCGCCCCAATACACGATGACATTTTGTAGACAGAGACAGAGAGAGGAAAATTACTTCAGAGTTACTTAACAGTAAATATTCAATTTAGTCATTTAGTAGCTGTGTAATTTTGTCAAATTAATGTTTGTTTCCTTCATTCTACAAAGAGCATATAATAATTATAAGATTATTATAGGGATTAACTATGATAATATATAAAGAATGCTTCATAAAGACTAGCACAAAGAAAGCACTCAGTCAATGTTAACTATTTTTAATGTCGTTATGAGGACAAGAGGCAGTCTATGCAGGGACTAGAACACTAGGCCTAGGTACACACCTGTAAGAACCTGGGTGCCTCCACATCCCAGCCCTGCCTACCTTTCATATTTCAGTGTTAAAAGGTGTGAGTGAACAAGAGTACTGAACAGCAACACTTGCAATGAGCAAAAACACTTTTAAAAGGGACTTTTTTAGCCAAGATGATTCAGATTTAACCTGTTGCTATTCTGAATAATGCTAGAATTACTCCCCAAGTTGTAAATAGCATGATCACTGGATAGGCCGGAGTTTGTGGTCAGTCATATAATATTTTTAACAGGCATGGGGAAATAAAATCTAATAAGGAAATAACTAAATGTTAGTGTAGTTGAAATAGCGTTACTTTACTTCTTTAACATGGAAAATTATCTTTTCACTTGACAAATGCACAGGACAGTGGCCAATGCCCTGTGTATCTTCTGTTACATGAAATTAAAGCTATGGCATAATTTCATTATGGTGATAATTCCCTTTACAGTCATTTTTACTATGAAACATTTCATATATTTGTAAAATGTAGAGAAGATAGCCCTTGCGTATACACTACTCAGCTTAAGAAATAAAATCTTACAAATGTATTTGAAGCCTCCCCTAATGATCTCATTTCTAATTCCTCTTTCCCCTGGGCCCCAAGGTAACCCACTGAATTTGGTGTTATTTACTCACATGGGATACATTTTCAAGATTACTTTCTCAGACTAAGATAAAAGGGCTAGTCTTCTATCAATATTTAGAGTTAATTACTCTCTTTGTGCCTCTGAGTAGAATTTACAATGTGGCAAGGTCTAGTAACATCAGAATTATTTTTTAAATTAAATCAAAAGAGGGAAAATATCCCATTGTCAGCCCCATCCAACTGTGAAACACAATGCCCTTAAAAAAATAAATAAATAAAGTCAAGCATATTTGGAGATATGTGGAGAAAAAACTCTACAGATGTGGAAAGAATTCAAGAATTGAGTTTCAGAAATATGGCAGATTATACATTAAAAATTCCTCCTGCTAGATTAGTTAGGGATGCTGAGAAGAATTACACCAGCTTTAAAAAAATGCACAGCTAAACCGATATAAAAGAAAAATATCCAGGTGTCAGGAATAATGAAGCAACTGAAACCGGAACTGGCAAATGAGTAGGCTACCTTGCCTTTGCCTTGATGATGGGTGGTGAGTAGCAGTCACAAGCTAGGAATTTGGCTTTTAAGGGAATGCAAAGGACAGGAGATGGGAACTTGGCTATTATAAGGTGGAGAATTGAAGTTAAAATCCCTGCATAAAACTAGAAGGGCTTAAAGTCTCAGTCAGAGGAAAAAAAAAAAAAAATCTCCCAACCAGTAAAAGAACACGATAGACAATAGGGAAACTGGTTTATCTGTGCTTGGGCTCCAAGTGAGTTATTTTATATAAATCCCTTGAGAATGTATAAAATCTGGGCCTGCCCAACACAGAGAATTGAATTTATGTCACATGTGGTCTAGAAAGCCACAAGTCAAAAAATTACAAAGAACTAAGTCCTAAGCCAGAGATCTCCAATGAGAATACACAGAAGTAAACCCAAAACTATGCTGGAAGAACACTCTACCTTAAGCTGCATAAGAATTTTATAGATAAATTCATAATCCAAGATTTAAGACAAAAAAGAAAACAAAAAACAGTGGATTAAAACACCCAAGAAATGAACACAATAGAAATGTCTGATAGAGGGGCACCTGGGTGGCTCTGTCAGGTGTCGAACTCTTGGTTTGGGCTCAGATCATGATCTCACAGTTCATGAGTTTGAGCCCCACATCGGAATCTGTGCTGACAGTGTGGAGCCTGCTTGGGATTCTCTCTCTCCCTCTCCCTCTCTCTCTCTCTCTCTCTCTCTGCCCCTCCCCAACTCATGCTCTCTTTCTCTCAAAATAAATTTAAAAAAATCTGATCGAGACTACTAAATAATCGTGACTAAAAGAATTATCATATATTTTAACTAATTAGTCTAAAACTCCCTAAAATTCTAATTACTAATACAAAGCTGCATTTCTTAACATACACAAATGAAAAATGGATGAGTAGTCACTCAAGGAAAGATTAATAATTGTATTGGGGGGAAGATCAGGGCAAAACAAGAAATAGGAAATATTGAATTATTTGCCACTGAATTACTTTGGCACCATGTAAGAATATAAAGTTGTAAATGCACTTAATAGGTAGTTACTGTAAGGTAATATGGCTTTCCCTTGGAAATGTGTAAATTGAGGCTTTTTCATCAAAAGTGCCTGCAAAAACATCGACATGAAGCAAACACCTACCTATATAGGATCTAGAGGATCTTCGTCTATACATCAAAGCAAACATAGTAGTTTGAAAGTTGGAAGAGGTAGTGGTGAAGAAAAATGTTGTACTCATCTTTAAATTTTCTCTTTGGGGCACCTGGGTGGCTCAGTCAGTTAAGCATCCAACTGATGATCTCACAGGTCATGATCTCACAGTTCGTGAGTTCAAGCCCTGCATCAGGCTGTGTGCTGACAGCTTGGGGCCTGGAGTCTGTTTTGGATTCTGTGTCTCCCCCTCTCTCTCTCTGCCCCTCCCTGGCTCTCACTGTCTCTCTCTCAAAAATAAATAAACATTAAAAAAATTTAAATTTTCTCTTATATTTAACTACTTGTAATGCTTTATAAATTAATAATCAACACATTCATCATTGTCTCCTTATCTAATTTATTATTGAGGCCCCATCTAATAGACACCTATATAAACATCCTAGAATGTTATCTGTATCTGTTTGTTGATTCCCTTTTACCTAAACCTCCTCCCAGACACATGAATTCATAGACAATGAATTTTGTCTATTTTATATTTCTAGTGATTTCCACTGCCATATTCCTATCTGGCCCCTCATCACATCTCACCTGGGTTTTTCATTTAGTCATCAAATATTTCATTGCAAGCTTACTATGTATCAGGTACTGTTGTTCCAGATGTTGTTCCTGTTGTTTCAGGTAATGTTGTAGTAAAACTAAGATGTAGAAAACTAAGACGTTTTCAGAACCTATCTTCATTGCCTCCAGTGCTTCTACTCCAGTTGAATCTTAATGATTTAACCTTCTTAAAACACATATCACTCACCTACCTGCTCAAAACCTTCAAGGGTTTCCTGAAAGAAGATACAGGCCAAATGTTTTACTTTGACATTAAAAGGCCTCCAAAATCTGGCCCCAAACCACCTTTACTTAAAGTTTTCTCTCACTGCTCCCCTAGACATTTACTTGCATTGGTTTGAGAAGCAATATCTTGTTAGTTTTTTAAGTTATAATTATTTAAGTAATCTCTACACCCAACATAGGGCTCAAACTCAGAACCCTGAGATCAGGAGTCACATGCTTTTCCAACTGAACCAGCCAGGATCCCCAAGAAGCAGTATCTTTCAAATAAGCCATATAGATTTCTTCCTCCCAGAAATCCAAACTGAGTAAAAAACAAAACCCATTTTTATTCTATTTACAAAAAACAGATAAGGGATATAAATATATGAAATGTTGAAAGTAAAAGAAGGGAAAAAGATATAAGATTCAACACTAATCAAAGGAAAACTGGTATAGCTTTATTAAATCAGAAGAGTAGATTCTATGGCAAAAAAATATTGCTAGAGACAAAGAAGTACACTTCATCATAAATGATTTGATTCATCAGAAAGATATAACAATTCTAAATGTGTATGTACTTAATAACATAGTTTCAATATATATAAAGAGAAAAATGACAGAATTATAATGAAAAGTAGATATCCACAATCATGTGGAAGATTTTCATACAATCTTTCTTTTTATTATTATTGTTATTATTTTAAATGTTTTATTTATTTTTGGAGAGAGAGAGAGACAGAGAGACAGAGCATGAGTGGGGGAAGAGCACTCGAGAGAGAGGGAGACACAGAATCCAAGGCAGGCTCTGAGCTCTTAGCACTGAGCCTGACACAGGGCTTGAACCCACAAACTGTGAGATCATGACCTGAGCTGAAGTAGGACGTTTAACTGACTGAGTCACCCAGGCACCCCCATACAACTTTCTTATTAACTGATAGAATGAACAGACAAAAAATTCAGTTGAATATAAAATATTATATAATTATATAAAATAATTAATAAACCTGATCTAATTAACATATATGGAGCACTGCAACCAAAAACTAAAGAACACATACAATTATTTATGAAACACTAATACAAATTACACATATGTTGGGCTATTAAAGCAAGTTGCAACAAATTTCAAAATATGTTCTTTGACCAAAGAGCAATTATGCTAGAAATTAGTGATAAAAGATACACTGAAAATTCCCATTTATCTGGAAAGAAAATTATGAAATGTACTTCTAAATAACCCATGGCTCAAAGAGAAACTTTCTAATAGATATTAGAACATATTCTAACTGAATGACAGTAGATAATTATGTATTAAAACATGTAAGATCAACCAGAGCTGTACTTGGAGAGTAATTCACAGCTTGAAGTACATATTTTAGACAAAAAGAATGCTGAAAATCATTAATCTAAGTATTCACCTCAAAAACTTAGAAAAATAAGGGAAATTAAGCCCAAACAAAACAGAAGAAAATAATAAAGAACAGAAAGTAATGAGATAGAATATGTGCATTAGAAAGGATAAAGCCAAAAGTTGTTCATAGAAAATACTAACAGAATTGATAAATTTTTGCTGAGACTAATGAAAAAGAAAAAACATATCACAAATAACCAATATCAGGAATGATGAGGGACCTAACAATACAAATCCTAGACATTATAAAGATAACCAAATGATATGAATAACTTCATGCCAATACATTTGAAAATGTAGATAAAATGGATAAACTCCCAGAAGAATATAAATTACGAAAACTTACACAAGAGGAAGTACAAAGATCTGAATAGTTTTCCATCTGTTTAGAATTAGAAGTCAAACCATAATTATGTCTTCACAATGAATGTTATAATTCATTTAAGGAATTATTCTAAGCTCACACAAACTCTTTCAGAAAACAAACAAACAAAAACTTTCTCATTTATTTTATGAAGCCAAAACATCACAAGGACAGCACAAAAAGGAATATTACAGGCTAATCTCACTTACGATGCAAAATCCCCTGATGCACATGAATGAAAAATTTCTAAACTAATTTTTACCAAATCAAGTTCAGTGATTCATAACAAAAGATAATGCCTATAGCCAAGTTGAATTTATTCCAGAAAGAAGGTTATTCAACACGTAAAATTCAACCAGTGTAATTCAACATAATAATAAAAAAGAATAAAATCATAGGGTTATTTCAAAAGATACAAGAAAAGCATTTTATACACTCAGTATTCATTCATAATTTTAAAACAAACAAAAGATTTTGGTAAACTAGAAATAGAAGGGACTAGTATTAATTTTGTTAAGGGTTTCTTGAAAAAACCTAAGCATTCCCCCAAAAAAAAAAAAAAAATCCAAGAAAACATCACACAAAGTGATGAAATCTTAAAGCTTTCCCGCGGGGATCAGAAACAAGGTAAGAGTGACTGCTCTCAATGTTCAATTTAATATCTCAGACTTCTGGGGCGCCTGGGTGGCTCAGTCGGTTAAGCGGCCGACTTCAGCTCAGGTCATGATCTCGCGGTCCATGAGTTCGAGCCCCGCGTCGGGCTCTGGGCTGATGGCTCAGAGCCTGGAGGCTGCTTCCGATTCTGTGTCTCCCTCTCTCTCTGCCCCTCCCCCGTTCATGCCCTGTCTCTCTCTGTCTCAAAAATAAATAAAACGTTAAAAAAAATAATATCTCAGACTTCTATTTAATATATTACTGGAGGACATAACTAGTTTAATAAGGAAGAAAAATAAATAAAAAATATAAGGAAAGGAAAAAATAGGCATGACTTAAAGATGTAAAAAATTCAAAAGAATCTACAGAAAAGTTATTTTAATTAAGAGAGAAGTTAGGTGTGCCTGGGTGGCTCAGTCAGTTAAGCATCCGACTCTTGATATCTGCTCAGGTCATGATATCGCAGGTGTGGGCTTGAGCCCAGCATAGGGTTCCATGCTGACAGAGAGGAGCCTGCTTGGGATTCTTTCTCTCCCTCTCTCTTTGCCCCTCCCCTGCTCATGCTTTCTCTCTCTCTCTCTCTCTCTCTCTCTCTCTGTCTCCCAAAATAAAATAAACATTTAAAAAAGTGAAGTTAGAAAGTTGCTAGTTATAAAGTAAATTTACAAAAATCAATTTTATTTCAATTTACCAAAACAAACTTCTTTTTAAGTATCATTTATAATGGCCTCAAAAATATCAAATTCCTAGGAATAAATCTATAAAAAAATACGTCTCTCAAGAAAACTATAAAACACTTTTGAAGACATTAAACATACAGAATCTCATAAAGTCTCAAACATACAGAATCTTCTATAAATTAGAAGACTCAATATTATAAAAATGTTCTCAAATTGATCTATAGATTCAAAGCAATCCCAATAAAAATTCTATACAGATTGTGTGTGTGTGTGTGTGTGTGTGTGTGTGTGTGTGTGTGTTTGTATGTGTGTGTAACCTGATAAGGTGAATATAAAATTAATATAGTAATGAAAAAGGCCAAGAATAGTTGAAACAGTTAAAAAAGAACAAGCTGGAAGAACTTGATCTAGTTGATGTCAAACGTATTACAAATCAGCAGTAATAAAGACTGTGTTGTCTTGATATAAGAATAGACAAATTGAATAGAAGAGGCAGCTCAAAAACACACCACACACATATGGATACTCAATTTAACACAAAGGTGCCACTGCAGAACGATGGGAAAAGATAGTCTTCAACAAAAAATTCCCTATCTATGTAGGGAAAGAAAAAACAAAATTTAATTCCTATCATATGAGGTGGATTACAGATCTAAATCTGCACAACAAAGCAACTAAAACTTTTAGAAGATAATACAAGATTATGAATCTTCATGATGTTCAAATCAGAAAACATTTCTTAGCACAAAAAACCAGTAAACATCATGGAAAAGATAATAAATTGGTTTACATTGAAAATAACAGCAATTTCTATACCCTGCTATTGAAATGTGAATGGAAACATCTACTTTGGAAATGGATTTGGAATTATCTACAAAAAGTGAGCATATATATTCCCTTTGAGCCAGCTATGTGACTCCTACATACATATCTAAAAACAAAAAATGCACATGCAAAAGGAGTCAAAAGACAAGCACCAGAATTTCATACCAGCATTACTGTAATAGCCTGAAACTGAAAACTTCAATACCCAACAGTAGAATGGGTAAATAAAGGCATATTTCTACAATAAAATACTACATATATAGCAGCAAAAACGAACAAACAATACCTACAAGCAGTAACATGGATATGTATTACAAATATCATGCTGAGTAAAAGAACACCAACACAAAAGACAATATATTTTACCTTTGTATATACATATGTACATAATGTACATTACATTAAACATAGGTGAAACTCAGCTGCACCATTTAACTCAGGGTAGAGGCTAATCTTGGAGAGGAGGAGAAAAAAGTGGTTGAGAGCAAACACAAAGAGAACTTTCAGGGTACAAAGGTGTCCTAATGTTTGGCATGTACATGGGTGTCCACTTTAACCTAATTCATTGAGCTGGTGTTTGGTGCACCTCACTATATGTACATTATGCTTCACACACACACACACACACACACACACACACACACACACACACACAAAGGAAAAAGACTAAAAAAAAAAAAACAAGAAAAAAGGCTGACACAATATGCCAAAGATTATTGTAGATATGATGATCCTGGTGCTCATCTAATTCCTATAAAACCAAGTTGCTTTCTTCTAGCACGCAAATAATAAAAATTTTCACATACAGAACATTTCCATTAAAATAATATTTCCTGTTATTGTATTCAATAGCTACAGAGTATATGCAAAATGGTTACTATTATTGAAAACGAGAAACAGCTTACACCATATTGTTTCTTCATATCACTGGTGTATCTCATGCTTCATTTGACATATCTTTAAAAAGAATCATAGTATGAATAATACTGTTTCAAAGACTTGTTTGGTTTTAAAACAGGGCTTTCTTATTTTGAATCCAAAAGTAATTAGACATAAGACAAGCACAAATTGGACCCAAAGGAATCAAGTTGTATTCCTGCTAATGATGATTGTCTTTAAACACACAACATGCCACAGTCCAAGAACTCAAATATTTTTGTAATAGCCACTTGAGAGCCTTATTTGGAGCTGTGTATGATTTCTGATGGTCTTGCTTACAAGTGTATTTTTCTAAGAATTCCATTTATCTAAATCTCTGGAATGGAAGGAGGGAGCCTGGAACAACGGATCCAAATTGGGCAGACATTTCTAGGATTCCACAAGCATCTAAGGAACATCCTTTGGAAAAATGCAGATTTTCACCCAACTTTTTACCCCAGGCAAACTTCTGATAACCTCCTCCATGGTCCAATGATTATAATTTGATAATTATATATGAAAAATATTAAATATTTTAATTTACATGAAATTGTTTCAAAAAGTAGAGTGTCTATTCCACAGTCTCCTTTACAATGTAAAATGGTAGTAGGTGTTAGGCTACCTATAATGCCTCTATTTTCCTCCAAAGTTTTAATAGAGCATTAAATATAAGAATTAGGTAAGGGTATGGATATAAAACTATAGTTATAACAGGGTAAGATTAAATTTTTACTGCACCCTACCCTATCTATTTTCCATCCAATAGCTTAAAGATGTTACAGATTACTCAGGTTAGCACCCCACGGTACCACATGTAAATATAACCTCCTCACTCCACAAATGTGTAGTTTTCCATGCCTAAAGTGCCCTCCCATTTCACCTCTACTTAAATTTGCATATTGCTTTAGAACTAGCATGTAAATTTAGGAACACTTCTTTCTACCCCCAAGGATTCCTAACTGGAAGGAAGCTCAATGTCTTTACTCTGAGCCTCTCTCCACCCTGTCACACCATCCCTGAGGAGGTAAACATCTGATTTGTAAATATATATTGAGAATACATGGCTCTGTTCCATCCTCTGTCTTCGAGGGAGCTTCCTGCCCCTTCAATGTGCAACCAGCAATGACATGAATCTTAGGGATTCATTATTAGAAATCCAAATTAGCTACAACTTGAAAATATATCCATCTGCCTTTCAGGAAAAAAGGTAATTATTTTGGCTTTCATCTTCACTAATGTGTTTCTCTACTTGTACAGAACCTAGGAAGGGGGCCTCTTCAGATAACCCTGCATACACGAGTATCTATCTCTTCCATAAGACCCCTTACTAACTACACTAGGCATTGGTGATATTTGCCCTTGTTAAAATAACATTTATTATGTTTCACTCAATACTACTTTACACTGAGTAGGTATGAATGTC
This sequence comes from Panthera onca, assembly GCF_046562875.1. NCBI lineage: Eukaryota > Metazoa > Chordata > Mammalia > Carnivora > Felidae > Panthera > Panthera onca. The sequence continues at coordinate 122,978,974 of NC_138342.1, forward strand.
TCTGTGTGTCCCCAGTCATCGTCAGCTAGATCGTAAATTCTTTCTGAATAAGCAACATGTTTTCTTATTTGTATTCTACACTGTATTCAATAGTACATCTTGATTGCTTGAAAAAAGATGTAATATTTTTCTCCTGGTAACTATAACTAATACAATTGATCATAACATTGTAAGTATCTTTTGTTTTTATTTGATAGGAATGAGCAATCAAGTATCCGTAATAATTAAAAAATGACACTGTGGATTATTCCGGTCTAAGTAAATCTTTATGAAATGCATGCTTTCCAGCCTTAGTATACATCATAAGCCAAACTACTCACCTTTCTTCATTGGCACCATGTTACTAACTTGACCAATTGGGTTATTAGAGATAGTCTAGAACAGGAACTTCTATTCAGTTGATCAAAATAGAGAAAGCTTACCCAAAGTGGCCTGAGAGAACAACACTGAAAAGAGACAAGTTTGGAGCTAGCAAAATAGTGCTTATCATAATATTCTAAAGAGGCAAGCCAGGGCAGCAACAAGAATTAGCTATGGGCAACTAAGGGATTCAGACCTAGATCAGGAGTAACAATGGGTCTAGAAGACTGGCTTAGAACTAGTCACACATGGTAAGCATGCTGGGACTTCTCTTCTAGCATGATACTCATTTCCTGCTTCTGGGAATGAATGTGTGTCTTAAAGAACTTAGAGCATTGTTCATCTATCCCAGCTTGCAACACTGGAAGGTTTTTTCAAGTATCTTTTCTTTTTTGGTAAGGCTGAAAAATGCCAGAAATAAGAGTTTTGATATCTTGCATGGGCTCAAAAGGACAATGTAGTTGATATACCTAGAAGGGTTGTCTTAGCCTCCGCTTGTAACAGAATTTAGAAGGTCCCACTGATACGTGTGGGAAAATTCTATATAATTGCTACCATAGCAAGGTGTTAGTATATGGTAAATGATAAAATGTGGATGCTAAAAAGGGGTTTTAGGGTTACCACACAGGTAGTGTTGCAGAACCAGTAGGTGTCTTCCCAAGTCCAGCAGAACTTAGGAGGGAAGAGGGAAAAACAGCCATTTCTTCCCCATAGGTTTCTCAGATCAAACCATATGAACTGAAGACAAACAATAATCAAACCAACCACTTTTTGTTGAATGCTGCTATTTGCCACACATTGTGCTAAGTGCTTACATTTATTATCTCTTAATCCTCTGATGCGTACTGCTATTATTTAGTTTGCCGATGAGGGTGTCGAGGCTTCGAAAGATTATGTGTGACAGGTATCATTTACTGTCTACCTCATATCTATTCTCCCTTCTTCCTTGTGTAGAGAATGCTATTTGTATTTTTGTGTTTTTCAGGGAGATGATGTGTTTTGCCCCAGAAATAGTAGTTTGCCTAAGGCAACAATGACAATCCCACTCCCTGCCTTCTCAGACAAGCTTGTTCTCTTTCAGGTAGAGACAGCCATGTGACCCAGTTCTGACCAACAAAACATAGGAAGCCCACTGGAGATTTCTGGGGATAAAGGAGGACTGATACAGCCAGTGCTACTCTTCTCCCTCCTCTCTCAAGTGCCAGTGTGATAGCTAGAACTATAGCAACTATCTTTTGGCCATGAGGATGACCTAAAAATTCTCAGAAAGCCGCTGTTATTAAGCTGCTGGACCAGTAAAGCAAACATAGATCTCCAGACTTTTTAATATACAAGAAATACAAAAACTTATTTAAGTCACTGTGGCAGGGATTTCTGTTATTCAATGTAATCCTGACACAGTGATTTTGTGAAAATGAGATATAAGAGGTAAAAATATGTTGATGCAAGATTTTACGAAAACAATGTATATTTATAACTTCATGCCTACTATATGTTGACAACTGTAATAATGCAAATCACTGCATTCCTTGCCTGATTCTTTGAGAGTTAGCCATATACACAATATAACATTCATATGTTAATATAGTACTGGCAGAATACATAAATGGTAAGAGGATTTAGAATAAAAGAATGATCAAAATACACAGAATTAAAATCAGATTAAGTAAAGGCATTCAAGGGAGTGATTTTTGAGCCAGTTTGCTTAGGAAAGTGGTATCAATTGGAAGAGCAGTGACAGCATTCAAGGCCATTAGATGTGACATATAAAATAGTAAAAATGAGAATAAGGGAGTTGTATGCATAAAACAGATAAGCATATTTGCTGGGCTAGAGCAAAAAGTCTAAGAATAATGAAAAGAAGGTTATAAAAGAGGCAGGGAAGATGTATGACCTTGAAGGGATGCCAGAGGACTTTGGGTTTATTTATATAGGTAAATTTATATAGGTAATGTGGAATTAGTATAGATTTTACAGAAAGCCATATGATGGAAAATTGTTTGGATAATTTTATCTTAGCATAAACTAAAAGACCAATGGCCCAGCTGGGAGCTTCCTGCAATTGGCCTAGAATGATGTAAATGGAGTGAAACTAAAAAGTGATAATGTGGAGAAAGAATCTGCAGGACTTGGAGTTACTGAGTATGGGAAGATGAAGGAGAGGAATTAAAATTACACCCGAATGGCAGTTTAACATTGAAAATTTGAAGAAAAAAATGATGAATTTTATTCTAAACAGCCCTAATGACTTAGAAAAAAATAAAATTTCTGAAGACCAGGTTACTTGCATCTAATAATTACTGAATGCTACCTAAAAATATAAGCACTGTTTTAAAATAGTGAAATTCCTTCTTTGTCTTCAGTAAACACCTGAGTGTGTTATAACTTAAGAGCTAGATAGGTAGCTTGTTACCATTCTTTTACCGAGGCTACCCTCTGTTTCATTTTGTTGCCATATCCATTTAACATGTGATTCTTACAAATTTTAACAGTTGAAAAACAAACAGCTGGCTGAACTCTCTGCTTCAGTGTTTTGGATACTTTGCTTCTTGGTAAGTGATCAGTATTTTGATACTGCTGTAGTAATAACAGGAAATGATCTGTTAAAATCTGGATCTCCAGCTATAGATGAATGCCAGGGTAAAGAGGAGAAGTAGTCTGAGAATAAAGTCAATAAAAACAGTTTGGGAAATTATTTCTAGGACCACAGGGGGAGAATCATAATTTACTCTTAACTTCGGAAAAGCAAATGCAAAGTAGAAGAATATCTTATGATGATCACTGAACTGCATCAGTGGAAAGCTTATAGCCACAAACACAGTAACTAAAACAATTGAGATGGTAAATGCTAGAGCTTCAACAATACAAGAGGTGAAAAACCACTCCCTAATAAATTCACACAGAAAAATGTTTTGTAAGTAAAACACTTCTAAATTGGTCTAATTATAATCTTGTCTACATGCACAAAGTAGTAAATTGGTTCTATTCACCAGAAAGGACAAGAGAAGACGAACAGTGGGAACGGAATTAGCCACAGAATAAAGAGAGGGTATTTTCACCTAAGGAGTCACAGTAGAAGTGAGGAAAGCACAACAATGTGGGCAAAAGAAGATAATCTTGGTTTAAAAGATGCACAACTGGGGTGCCTGGGTGACTCAGTTGGTTAAGCATCCAACTTCGGCCTAGGTCATGATCTCACGGTTTGTGGGTTCAAGCCCCACATTGGGCTCTGTGCTGACAGCCCAGACCCTGGAAGCCTGCTTTGGATTCTGTGTCTTCCTCTCTGTGCCTCCCCTGCTCAGGCACTGTCTCTCTCTCTCAAAAAAATAAACATTAAAAAAATTTTTAAAAGATGCACAACATAAGTGTGTCCACATATAATTACAACTAAAGTATTTTCTCTAATGCTTTAGTGTAACATATTTTATAAAGTTTTATCAGTTTTAAAAGGTAATTGACAAGACAAACTACTAACCAACAATTTAATTAAAAATACGATAAGCCAACATTTTATGGAGAATTTTAGAGCAATAACGATTTTCTAAAACACTAGAAATTTTATATTCATAAAAATTTATACTGTGCTGTTTAATCTAGTGTATTATATTAAGTAATGTACTAAATTAGTAGTCATAATGGCTAAAAGAACAGAAGGCATGGTAACTAAAATTACTTTCCAAGATTGTCAGTATTTTAATTGCTGGAAACTTTCAAACAAGAGGAAATGTACAAAACATCACTTGATTCTGAATACACAAATCATCTGTTTCAAATTAATCGTTACTCATAAAAACAATGACAGTCTGGATACAAGAACAGACTTGAGAAGTAAATAACTAGATGATATTACAGTCTTTCTTTTAAAATCCCACTTCTCTAACAAATGTCTTCTTTCCTTCACCTCTTTCTGAATGGAAAGTCAACTTTCCTCTCCTTTACACTACTCTCCATCAATTAGAGATCTTATCACTTTAATTTCTGATTTTGCTAATTAGAGGCCTATTATTTCGCCCCTAATAAGACTATAAGCAACTGGAAAGCAAGGTCTGTATCAGATTTATCTTGGTTTCCTTATCACATCTAAGTCAACAACCAATATCTATTAGTCTTTTTTGAGTTGTATATTTATTAGTGTTCAATGAACTGCTGTATTTTAAAATTCCATAGTTTGATACAGAGAAAAGTTTCTTATGACAACATTTCCCCAGTTAATAAACTGATTTTGAAGTTACATTACATTTGGATTACATGTGAATTCTTTAAGATGTTTGTTTGTTTGTTTGTTTTAGAGAGAAAGAGAGAGAGAGAAACAGAGGGAGGAGGAAACAGAGAATCCCAAGCAGGCTCCACACTATCAGTGCACAGCCCAGTGCAGGGCTTGAACTCACAAACCATTGACATCATGATCTGAGCTGAGATCAAGAGTCAAATGCTTAACCGACTGAGCCACCCAGGCACGACCACAGATCACATGTGAAATTTAAAAATTTAAATCTTAGGGGCACCTGGCTGGTTCAGTCAACAGAGCATGCAATTTCTGATCTCAGGGTCATTGAGTTCAAGCCCCATGTTGGGGGTAGAGTGTGTTTATTAAAAATTTAAATCTTATTAACTGCACAGTTTGTCCAACACTCAAAAACATACACTGATTATGAATGAATCAGTGAATTCATTTGCTGTCACTGTTTTATTAACTTAAAATAGTTCTTCAATCTTAGTTTTTTATTCTCAAATCCTACACAGTAAGACATAGAACTACTTCAAACCTAGCATCTTTGAATGATTACTATGTGAAACAGGTAGAGTAAGCTATTTTAGAATCAGCTTTATTGAGGTATAATTGACATGCAATAAACTGCACATATTTGAAGTATATAATTTGATAAATGTTGGTATATGTATATACCTGTGAAATCAGTCACAGACTAATGAACATCTGTATCATTTCCCCCAAACAGTTCATCCCTCCTTACTTCTCCCCTCTCCCCATCCCACACAACCAGGGATCTGTTTATTGATTTGTTATTTTCTAGAATTAAAAAAAAAAAAAAAAAAAAAAAGGCATCAAACAGCATGTACTCTCTTTTGTATGGCTTCTTTCTCTTTGCATAATTATGACCAAAATTTATCCATGTTGTTGCATGTATTGTTCATTTGTATTACTGAGCAGTGTTCTATTATATGGATATACCACTATTTGTTCATATATTCTGCTACTGACCAACATTTGGGTTGTTTCCAGTTTTCAGGTATGAAAATTAAGCTATGAATATTCCTTGTATAGATATATGCTTTCTTTTCTGTTGGGTAAATATCAGGGAGGAAATAACTGGGTCACACAATAGGTGTATGTTTAACTTGTTAAAAAAATCACTACAGTTTTCCAAAGTGGTTATACATTAATTTCATCTTCACCATCAGTGTGAGGTTTGGTTCCTCCACATCTTTGTCAACCCTTGCAATCATCTTTTTAATTGTAGCCTTTCTAGCAGCTGTGAAATGATATCTCATCGTGCCTTTACTTTGCATTTCACTGATGCTGAGTGAAGCTGAGTATCTTTTCACATGCTCATTGGCCAATCCTATGTCCTCCTTGGTAAATAAAGTGACTATTCAAATTTTTTGCTTAATTTATTGGATTGTTTGTGTTCTTACTGTTGAGTTGTAAAAATTCTTTATATATTCTAAATACAAATCCTTTGTCAAGTATATAATATGCATTTTTAAAAAAGAAATACAACTACTTTAGATAATTATGCTTTGTCAATATAATACATGGTCTGTCTGTATTTTAAATAACCCATATAAAAAGGGAAGTATTATTTCCATTATCCTCAGCTACCAAGTTTCCCCATGCCTAAGAAAGGTGGTCACCCAGCTGGCATATAAAAAAGAGAATAAGAGTAGAAATAGAAAACATACGGATTTTCTCAACATTCTTCTTAATCCCTCCTGATTTTAGGAGCCTTATAGCAAACTATTAGTAGTAAGAGATAACAGAGGGGATCATGTAAATGATAATTAGTCTTCTTCCTTTTTCTTTTAAGCAAAATTTTAATAAGCATTTAGCAAGTAATAACATTATTATTAATAAGCCCTCCCGTATTTTTTATTAAATGTCTCTATCTCTTATACTAAGACCCTGTTGTTTACATGAATGTTTTCCTTATCAGACTAAAGCACAAGATTCAATACAGTACCTAGTAAATATTGTTATTATTTCTTTGATTCCCTCCTTTTCTTTTAATTCCTATCCATGTGTTTTCCTCTCTTCTTCCATTTCCAGCATCCCCCAACTATATTCAGATTAATTTGCTGATCCCAAATGAGTCGTGGTTATAGATTTTTTGGTGACCCTATAGATCACCTACCATGCTTCTTACTTCAAAGAAACAAAATGAAAATGACAATAAAACTCTTTGTGGAACTCACTGAAAGAACATCAGATATTCTCCTGAGTGAAAAAGTGACACCTTTTTTTTTTTATAGTAGCCATGCAAGTTAGTACTCCTTGCCAGAATAAAGCATACACATAATTATTTTTTAAACTTTACTATTTAATGGATTAAAGACCTAAACATGAGACCTGAAACCATAAAACTCTTAAAAGAAAACACAGGCAGTAATCTGTGGGACATAGGCCTTAGCAACATATTTATGGATTTGTTTCCTCAGGCAAGGGAAACAAAAGCAAAAATAAAATATTGGGAGTACAACAAAATAAAAAGCTTTTGCATAGAAAAAGAAACCATCAATAAAACAAAAAGGCAATCTACTGAATAGAAGGTATTTGCAAATGATACATCCAATAAGGGGTTAATACCCAGACTATATAAAGAACTTCCACAATTCAACAGAAAAAAAAAAAAATCTGATTAAAAAATAGGCAAAAGAGATACATGAAAAGATGGTCACTAATCATCTGGGAAATGTTAGTCAAAATCACAATGACTTATCACTTCACACTATTATCAGAATGGCTATTATCAAAAAGACAAGAAATAACAAGTGTTGGTGAGGATGTGGACAAAAGAGAACCTTATAGATTGTTGGTAGGAATGTAAATTGATGCAACCACTGTAGAAAACAATATGGAGGATCCTCAAAAAATTCAAAATAAAAATATCATATGGTTCAGCAATCCACTGTTGGGTATTTACCCAAAGAAAACAAAAACACTAATTCAAAAAGATATATGCACCTCTATGTTTATTGCTGCATTATTTACAATAGCCAAGATATGGGAGCAACCCAAGTGTCCATCAGTAGATGAATAGGTAAAGAAGATGTACTATATAAATACATACACAATGGAATATTACTCAGCCACAAAAAAGAATGAGATCTTGCCATTTACAACATGGAGGGACTTAGAGGCTATAATGCTAAGTGAAGGAAGTCAAACAGAGAAAGGCAAATACCATCTGATTTCACTTATATGTGTAGTCTAAAAAATAAAACAAACTCTTAGATATAGAGAATTGGTGGTTGCTATGGGGGAGGGGATAAGGAGGATGAGTAAAATAGGTGAAGGGGATTAAGAGGTACAGACTTTCAGTTCTAAAATAAATAAGTCATGGAGATGGAAAGGTACAGCATAGAAAATATAATCAATAATACTGCAACAACTTTGTATAGTGACAGATGGTAACTATACTTATTGTGGTGAGCATTGCATAATGTATAGAATTGTCAAATCACTGTTATACACCCTGAAACAAATAGAACACTATATGTTAAGTATACTTCAAGTAAAAAAAAAAAAAAAAAAGATCTAAAACTTTACTATTCAAGACTTCAGTCTACCAAGCAATACAAGAACCACCCAGGAATCTTTCCTAAACATAAGAGCCAATTTGGGTAAGTTCTGTGGCTAAATAACCATCCTCCTAAAAAGTAGTAGATATAGGGGGAAAAAAAGAAAAACCATACAGAATCAAATCTACTCATTTTAAACCATGGAAAGAAAACATGTTTAAGCTCCTTTAAAATATTTTCATATACAAAGAACAATTTTATACATTTTAAAAATTTTTATGAGACATATTATCATCCCTCAGAGAATGCTTCTGTGTCAGACACAAATTTAAAAAAAAACGTCTACTATAAGCAGCACTAGCATTAGAATAAATAGCAGATGACACTGGTAATCTCTGACACAATATCGGGATATAGAGAACCCTGGGATTAAAAGTATTTCATGGAAGTAATTATGACACAATTAACTATATTCCCCAAATCAGAATGGTTCTCATCAGATATCTAATGCTAAGCCTATTTTGACACTATTTTTTTAAAAGGCCCAGTATTAAAAGAATAAGCTTCCTCTAGAGAGAGGGGAAAAAAAAGAATAATTTTGGCCTATTAATTGATAGAACATAGTACTGTTCCCAAACATGCAATAAATCATTACTCTAACACATGACCACTATACGAAATAATAACTTGGTTATTAAAAATGGTGTATCTCTTAAAATACTCAGTTCAATTGTTTTTCTTTTGATATAATGAAAAATTTAATGAGGGGCTTCAAATACTTTTTTAATAATGTAAAATATGTGAGCTTTATTATATGTTAAAGAAAATAAAAATAGTATGACCCAAAATTTATTTGTTAAAGTTACAATAAAATACTCTCCAATGCATACAAAATTGCAAAATAACTGATGTTTTTTCAATAAAGATTCCAGATATAATATTTACTGACAAGATAAAACAAAGGTACGTTTAATGACTTTTGTTCTGTGTTAAGGTCACCTTATTGAACGATACATCATGAAATCAATAGTTGTACATCTAGGAAATTTGCCAATGGAGCTCTCTTCCACTGGTGTGTATATTTTAATTTGTCTCATGTGGGTGTCTCTTCCATTTTGGTGATTGGCTAGAACAGCAATCTGTATCATGAATGTGCGAGTGGGCTTCTTATGATTATCAGTTAAGGGAACGTGAATCCAGCCACTTGGTTCCACCAATTCAAGTTGCTGCCAAGAAAACAAAAGTGGGATTATGTTTTCACCCGATGAACATAATTTATTACAATGAACACATTCTAAAGTTGACTTATAATTAACATTTTGCTCACTGAGAGAATGACAGTATGATAACAACCATTACTAGTTATTTGGCACTTTTACACCATAGTCCATTTTTACACTTGCTAATAAGCACTCTACATGTACCATCTTAGTAGACAAAATAAAAACAGACATATGCAGTCTTAGGGTTTATAGAAATCTGTATAACACACAAGTTTAGAATTAGACATGTATAAACATATACAGCCAATGGAAGACCATGTTGATATAAGTGGGAAAAGAATCTAACATTATGCTTCAAGTATATTTTGTTTCAAGGACCATACCTAATATACACAAACACATTCAGATTCTACATAAATTACAAGAATAACAAAAGAAAATCAATCCTTAAAAAGCCATCAGACAAAGCTTTTTTCCTTGAAAAATAGTAAGTGATTTATGTAGCCTGGATGATATTCTAAACCTAAAATCTAGATTTTTAATATAAAATGCTAGATAAAAATTTTTAATTCTTAATAAGAAATGCCAGGCAAGTTTGTTTTTAATTCTTAATTTTATTTTAATCAAGAGTCCAAACTATCCTTCCTTAACAAGGGAAAGAAAATCCTAAGTCAAAAGATAAACCTAAATTTCTAAAATTTTTGCTAAAGTTATGAAATAGTTTTTAAAACATAAATACTGATTTCTAAATTATTTTAATTATTGAACACATATAAACTATATATATCACAGAGAATACAGGCTTATCTTATCAACGCAGCCAAATAGAGGTGTCAGAGAATCTAAATGTGGATTCCATGAGTGACTCTAGCAAAACAATTAAGTAAACACACCACTGTATCTTCTTTCCTTCCCTTTTTCCCTTCTTCCCTTCTTTCTTTCATTCGTTCTCATTTTTCTCTTCTTCCTCTCCCTTCCTCCCTCCAGCCCTTTCCTTCCTTCCCTCTTTCCCTCCTTCCTTCTTTCATTCATTTTTTTTTTTTTTTTTTATGGAGGAGAAGGGTGGGTAGAAAAAAGTAAAGATGGGACAAGAGAAAGAGAACAGGAATCTTTAAAAAGTAGCTATTTTTAAGACTGAATAATTTCCTCTTTTTAACCATAGAACATAAGAATGAATAAATCTCTACTCCTTGTGGTATTTGCAGTCAGTGTTTTGTTTTGTTTTTTATAAACTTCCATTAGCACTAACTTAAAATGAAAGAATCAGAGACCAGATATATCTGATTTCCATCACTAACCTTTTATTCATTCAGGTAACAAAATAGTTACTGAGTAGTTAAAATGTTCAAGGTATTTTTCTAAGTAAAGTATAACATGAATAAGGCCTTGTTCCTAACCTTAAAAAAAAGCTCAGAGCCAGAGGCGCCTGGGTGGCTAAATTGGCTGAATGTCCAATTCTTGAGTTCAGCTCAGATAATGATCTCAAGGTCATAGGACTGAGCTCCATGTCGGGCTCCCTGCTCAGTGTGGAGCCTGCTTGGGATTCCCTCTCTCTCTCTCTCTCTCTCTCTGTTTCTCTCTCTCTCCCTGCCCTTCTCCCCTGCTTGTGCTCTGTCTCTCCCTCTCTCAAAAAAATAAAAAAAAATAAAAAAAAAAAAAAAAGCTCTGAGGCAGACAAACAACCTCTCTGACTTCAATCAGTTTCTTCAAGTATATATATTTTTAATGTTTATTTATTTTTGAAGCAGGCTCCAGGCTCCACGCTGTTAGCACAGAGCCTGACACAGGGCTCAAACCCACAAATGCGAGATTATGACCTGACCCAAAGCTAGACGCTCAACTGACTGAGTCACCCAGGTGCCCCAGTTTCTTCAAGTATAAAATAAAAGGATTGGACAACTTATCATCCAGTGTCCCTTCCAGGTCTGACATTTAATAATTCTAAATAAAAGAAGAAAGATATGGAGGCAGAACAATGGGCTCCCAAAGATATCCATGTCCTTCTTCAAAACCTGGGGTTATTTTAACTTACATGGAAAACAGGGCTTTGTAGATGTGATGAAGTTAAAGATTCTGAGATGACAAAATTATCCTGTATTTCCTGGGTGGGCCTAATGTAATCACAAGATTCCTTGTAAGAGGAAGACAGTACACCCAGAGAAGGAGAAGTGATGGTAGAAGCAAAGGTTAGAGTGATGGGACCATAAGCCAAGGAAAGTTAGGTAGCCTCTAGAAGCTGGAAAAGGCAAGGAATGGTTCTCCCTAGAAATCCCTAGGAAAGTAGGCCTCTTGCTGACACCCTGATTTTAATCTGTAAGACCCATTTTGGACTTACGTCCTCTAGAACTGTAAAATAACTAATTTGTGTTGCTTTAAACTACTACATGTGTGATGATTTGTTATAGTAGGTAAAGGAAACTATTATAACAGATATTTGTGGGAGTACAGAGAAGGGAGAAAGCATATCTGGTAGGAAGAATCCATTCTCAAGGTAAATGTACTATAATGAACCTCAACAATGCACAAAATGTAAAACTAAGATTCTAAATTCAACTCCTTACTAATAAGAATGTTTTTGACAAATTTAACCATTATTTCTGATAGACTCAGTGTTATTTTCTTAGCATATCTTAAATGCTTCGGTGTGCTGAAAGTTATATTAAGATTTTATAGCATAAATGCTTTTTGGCATGATATGCACAGCATTATAAATGTAATAAATTATTCAATAAATACTATTAACATTGCTTCAGAACATATCATAAGGCTTACTGATATCTATTACTAAAACTACATTACAAAGTACATACAGATGTTAACATCTTTCAAATGGTTTCATAATCAACTATATTGCCCAGAAGTCATAAATTTCAATTCATGTGTCTACTGCAGCTCTACTGTGGGCAGTTTAGAATTCTCAGAGTCATCTCTAGAAAGTTCTTATTCTGATATTGTCATACCTTAGATTACTTCATAGATTCAAAAAACTCAAGTACATTAACTAATTGGCATTTAAATAAAAACTTTTTAAAAACCCGTAACAATATACAGTATATATAATTCTTATGTTTTTATAAATGTTTGGTTAAAAGATGAATATACTTTAAGCAAAAATTATAATATTTTTATATTTTAATCAGAAAATCAATGAAAGGTAAAATTTTGCCAATTTAGCTTTCTTTTTTCTCCATTTCTGGTTTACCTCAATAAATGAAAATTTCATCACCATTACTATACAAATTTTTTCTATATTTCTCCTTGTTCTTTCTTCCTACCATCTCCCTTTTTGGCTCTTTTCTCTATATATTCACTCACTTAACATTTTTTTATTGGCCTATTACACACCAAAAATACCATTAGCTGTACATGTAGGGTAGGGGCTGGCAAATTTTTTCTGTAAAGGACCCAAAAGTAAACATTTTAAGTGTGGCCATATCATGACTGGTCAGTCTATCTTTGCAGAGTGAAAACAGTTACAGGTATTATGAAAGTGAATGAGTGTGCCTATGTTCCAACAGAACTTTATTTACAAAAACAAGCCACTGGCCAGAGTTGGCCCTGGATTACAGTTTGCTGACCCCTGACATAGGGAGTAGTTACTGATGGAATTTACCCTCAGAAAGGTAATATAACTTCATAAAATAGAAAATAACTTGTATGCCCCCTGATTCAGCCTGGAGTCAGGGGGCATACAAGTTATTTTAAGAGAGAATTCAGTAAGTAGGAATCAAGTTGTTAACTAGAGAAGTGAAGAGGCCAAGAGAACGAAGGTATCATGGAGGGAACAAGTACAAGAAGTTAAATTCTAAGGTTGGGGGAAGAAAAGAAAAGAGACTGAGATTATCAAAATGGGGAAGTTCAGAAAAGGAGTCCTGTGGATTTGAAACTCAGATCCCTGAGGAGGGAGCTGTTTGGCTGGTGTTTGTGCCCCTGGAGGAAGAGCCCTATGGGGCTGGCGTAGGGAACTCTTGAGGAGTGGGAGCTGACTGCCTTGTGGTGCTGACATTTCTGACATGGGGTTCATTGGGCTGGTGCTGTGAGTGTCAGAAAAACTGCAAACTGGAATCAGGTATAGCTATGGGGAGGAAATGCTGCTGTGAAGAAACACTACTAGGATGATGGAAAACAAACAGGACACAAAAGGGAGCAAGTCTCTTTTTCCTCTTCCTGCCATGCAGTCTCCCTCTAGTGCACCCTCTCACCAGAGCTTAACAGATATGCCAGGGCTCCACGCTCATCGAATGTTACTGAGCAAATATTACATGGCAAGCAATGTTCTAGGGACTGAAAAAACAAAACAAAACAGTGGCAAATAAGACAGATCACACCTGAAAAAAAACTACTCAGAGAAATACAAAGAGATAGGATTTAAACATAAGACTTCAAGAAGTCATAATAAAAATGCTAGTAGTGAGGAAGAAACAGACAAAAAAAGTCAAAAAGAATAAATCAAATGCTCATAAAATAAAACGTAAATGTCAATAATAATTCCTCAAAAAGAATGCTCATGATAATAACAGCAGCAACTTCTTACCTAGCACATATTATGTGCCAGGTAATACCCTAAGTACATTAAGTATATTAATTTATTTAATGCTAGCAATGTGGCAGATATTATTATTATTCTGATTTCACAAATAAAACAACTGAGTCACAGAAAGTGTTAACTAGTTTTGATGAGGTCACACAGCTGGTAAGTGGCAAAGCGGTGAATGAAACAGGCAGTGTGATTCCAAAAATTGTGCTTTTAAATACATAATGTGTTTTACATAATGTAAAGATAATAATCTGGTAGTAATTTTTTTATCTGAAATCCTATATTATATAAATAAGACATGAATTAAATGAAATGAAATATGGCAGGAGAAAATTCGCCACTAATCTCCTTATCATAATGCAATTTCCTTTACATCCTACACGTAAATAAACATATACACATATGACCTAAAGGGAATTATAAAAGGTAACAATAATAGAATTAAAAATAGAATTTCTGGGGTGCCTGGGTGGCTCAGTCAGATAAGCGTCTGACTCTTGATTTCAGCTCAGGCCATGGTCTCACAGTTTGTGGGATCGAGCCCCGTGTTGGGCTCTGTGCTGACAGAGCAGAGCCTGCTTGGAATTCTGTCTCCCTCTCCATTCCCCTCCCCTGCTCGCAATCTCTCTCTCTTGCTCAAAAATAAATATTTTTAAAAAAAGTAATCTTAAGGAAAAAAACCAACACAAATTTAAAAAATGGACATACACCTGTACAGACTAAACACACACACACACACACACACACACACACACACACACACAAATGCAATGGGCCAACAAACACAGGAAATTGTTCAATCTCACTAATAAATATATATATATATGTATATATACATATAAATACATATATGTGCATATATACATATAAAACATATATATGTATATATATATAAATACACATATATGTATATGCATATATATAAAGCATCTATCACATTGGCAGAGATTAAAATAATTAAGAACACGAATTATTGATGAGAATAAGGGAAATGTACTCTCATGGACTGATATGGAAATTATATAGGTATAACCTTTCTGAAGAGTAATGTGGCAATACCTATCAAAATTTTAAATGTAACTATTCTTTAACAAAACAACTTCACTTCTGAACTATAGAGAAATACTAAAGAAAAGGGCACAAGGATTATACATATATATAATAATATTCATAACTGAAAATAAGTTAAATGACTACCAATAGAAGAGTGGCGGTGGTATCCAGCCCCCAAGAAGACCCTGAAGACACTCTTAAGTAACCTCCTCCTACAATGGCTTAGGGTTGGTTTTGTGTAACCAACAGAGTATGTTACAAGTGACAATGTGTGACTTTGCAGATAAATCATAAAAGGCATTGTAGCTTCTTCCTGGATCTTCTGTATCACTCCTTCTGGGAGAAATCACCTACCATGACATGACGACACTCAAGAACCCCACAAAGAGGTCCATGTGGAGAGAAACCTAGGCCCCCAGCCACCAGTTAGCACCACCCTGCTGGCCATGAGTGAAACACCTTAGAAGTGGATTCTCCAGGCTCAGTCAGCCTACCTGACATAGGACTGTAACTGCATGAGAGACTCCAAGACAGAAATGGCCAACCAAGCTTTTTCCAAACTCCTGAACAGAAATCATGAGAGATAATAAATGATTACTCTTGTTTTGGGTAATTTGTTACACAGCAATAGGAAAGCACAGAGTGGTTAAATAAATAATGGTCCATCCATATCCTGGAATATCCTATAGCAAGTAAAAATGATGTATCTCTTTACATATTCGCAGTAATTTGAAGCCATCTCTGGTTAATTTTAAAAAGCAAAATACTAAACAATGGATTATATGATTATATATACACATATATATACATACATATATACATATTTATTTTATTTTATTTTTTTAATTTACATCCAAATTAGCAATTAGTGCAACAATAATTTCAGGAGTAGCTTCCCTAATGCCCCCTACCCACTTACCCAATCCCCCATCCCACAACCCCTCCAGCAACCCTCAGTTTGTGCTCCAGATTTAAGAGTCTCTTATGTTTTGTCCCCCTCCCTGTTTTTATATTATTTTTGCTTCCCTTTCCTTATGTTCATCTGTTCTGTGTCTTCAAGTCCTCATGAGTGAAGTCATATTTCCCTGATAATGAGTGATGTTGAGCATTTTTTCATGTGTCAGTTGGCCATCTGGATGTCTTCTTTGGAGAAGTGTCTATTCATGTCTTTTGCCCATTTCTTCACTGGATTATTTGTTTTTTGGGTGTTGAGTTTGGTAAGTTCTTTATAGATTTTGGATACTAACCCTTTATCTGATATATCGTTTGCAAATATTCTCCCATTTTGTCAGTTGCCTTTTAGTTTTGCTGATGGTTTCCTTCGTTGTGCAGAAGCTTTTTATTTTGATGAGGTCCCAGTAGTTCATTTTTGCTTTTGTTTCACTTGCCTCCGGAGACATGTTGAGTAAGAAGTTGCTGCGGCCAAGATCAAAGAGGTTTTTGCCTGCTTTCTCCTCAAGGATTTTGATGGCTTCCTGTCTTACATGGAGGTCTTTCATCCATGTTGAGTATATTTTTGTGTATAGTGTAAGAAAGTGGTCCTGGCTCATTTTTCTGCATGTCACTGTCCAGTTTTCCCAGCACCACTTGCTGAAGAGACGGTCTTTATTCTATTGGATATTCTGTCCTGCTTTGTCAAAGATTAGTTGGCTATATGTTTGTGGTCCATTTCGGGTTCTCTATTCTATTCCATTGATCTGAGTGTCTGTTCTTGTGCCAGTACCATACTGTCTTGATGATTACAGCTTTGTAATAAAGTTGAAGTCCGGGATTGTGATGCCTCCTGCTTTGGTTTTCTTTTTCAAGATTGCTTTGGCTATTCAGGGTCTTTTCTGGTTCCATACAAATTTTAGGATTATTTGTTCTAGCTCTGTGAAGAATGCTGGTGTTATTTTGATAGAGGTTGCATCGAATATGTAGATTGCTTTGAGTATTATTGACATTTTAACAATATTTGTTCTTCCTAACCAGGAGCATGGAATCTTTTTCCATTTTTTGGTGTCTTCTTCAATTTCTTTCATAAGCTTTCTATAGTTCTCAGTGTATAGATTTTTCACCTCTTTGGTTAGATTTATTCCTAGGTATTTTATGGGTTTTGGTGTAATTGTAAATGGGATAAATTCCTTGATTTTTCTTTCTGTTGCTTCATTGGTGTATAAAATCAAGAATGAAAGAGGAGAGATCACAACCAACACAACAGAAATAAAAACAATAATAAGAGACTATTATGAGCAATTATATGCCAATAAAATGGGCAATCTGGAAGAAATGGACAAATTCCTAGAAACATATACACTACCAAAACTGAAACAGAAAGAATAGAAAATTTGAACAGACCAATAACCAGTAAGGAAATCAAATTAGTAATCAAAAATCTCCCACAAAAACAAGAGTCCGGGGCCAGATGGCTTTGCAGGGGAATTCTACCAAACATTTAAGGAAGAGTTAACACCTATTCTCTTAAAAGCAGTTCCAAAAAATATAAATGGAAGGAAAACTTCCAAACTGTTTCTATGAAGCCAGCATTACCATGATTCCAAAACCAGACAGAGACCCCACTAAAAAGGAGAACTATAGACCAATTTCCCTGATGAACATGGATGCAAAAATCCTCAACAAGATATTAGCCAACCGGATCCAACAATATATTAAAAAAATTATTCACCACGACAAAGTAGGATTTATACCTGGGATGCAGGGCTGGTTCAATATCTGCAAAACAATAAATGTGTTTCATCACATCAATAAAAGAAAGGACAAGGGAGGAGCCAAGATGGCGGAACAGCATGGAAGCTTTTTGTGTGTCCTGCGCCCATGAAATACAGCCAGACCAACCATCCTACACACCTAGAAAACTGATCGGAAGATTAACACAACAATCTGCACAACCTGAACCACAGAATTCAGCAGGTACACGACACAAAGAGCTGAACTTGGGGAGCAAGAAGCTGTGAAAGGTAAGGAACCCCTTTTGCAGACGAGGAGAGGATGGAGACTGGGGAGGGGGGAGCATATGGGAAAAGCACCCCTCCCCAAAAGTAGCTGGAGAGAAAGTGGAAAATTGGAAACAGCCACAGGGACTAAACTAAAAAGGGTGAAAGGAGAAAGGAGAGGGTTTAAATTCCATTGAGACTGTAAACAAGGGGAGCGCAAAGTTTGCAACTACGCAGCTCGATACCTGGCGATGCTCTGGTGGGAAGGGCAAATCCCCAGGAGCAGAGTGGGGTTCAGGAGGTTCTCGGGCCACACAGAGAAAAGTGGTTCCACTGCTGGAAGGACATTTGGTAGAGACTGTTAAAGCCACCTGGTCCTAGCAGACACCTGATGGCAGCCACATTCGCTGGTGCTGGGGCAAGGCCGTTGAGGGTGAAGCCTGTTGCCAGATGTGTGTTGCGATTTTCCATAATCCCTGAAACGCTGATGCTACGCTGTCTCGCAACCTTTTTTTGGGGGCAGGCTGGCACCCGGCCGCAGTCTCGGGGCACCGGCAACAGCAGGGTCCAGTGGACGTTCCAGGGTGCTGATGACATTAGGCCATTGCTCATTCAGCCATTGCTCAGCAAGACCCTCCCACAGAGGGGCGGAAAGGGTCAAAGCCGCAGTCTTTTGGAGTAAGGGGCCAGGGAAACAGCCGCATCTGAGACAAAACTTGGGAGAGAGGTACTGCCTGGGGCCTGGTCACTGAGAGTGGAAAAGCAGGGAGTGGATGAGAGCTGAAGAGGACCTTCAGGAGGACCTGTGTGCAACTGCTGATCTGGGAGAACAGACTGGGTAGCTGGGTAGCGACATTTTCACCACTCCCGCACATGTGCACATGCACCTACAAGCACTGCAACAATCTACACCAGTAAGCTGGCAGCGCCATCTAGTGGAGAGTGGAGTTGTTACATTGAGCCCCGCCCAACTGGGCCAACTTCTCTCTTCAAGGACACAAACCTCACCACTGGCTTAATTTATGGACTATAAAGAGGTACATGGACTGACCTCTAGGGGAAAACGAAGCAATTTCAGTCCTACTTCAATCTGTTAGCAGGTTCATGTATTCAATTCTTTTTTTTTTCTCTTTTTCCTTTTTCTGTTTTACAATTCTTTTTCTTCAATACAGAAAGAGAAAAAACTCATTTTATTTTCAATTTTTATTAAAAATAGGTCTTTAATTTTTATTTTATATTTTTTACTTTTGTGTAAATTTTTTCAAATTCTACTTTACTTCCATCATTTTATTTTAGTCTACTTCAGTGTACTCACCTTTTCAAATTTTCAATTTCCTTTTTTTTTTCTTTTTTCTCTTTTTCTTGAATGTAGAAAGAGAAAAACTTCATTTTTACTTTCAATTTCTCTTAAAAATATTTTTATTTAATTTTTATTAGTATATTTTTGCTTTCATGTAAATTTTTTCAAATTCTATCTTACTCCCATCATTTTATTTCAGTCTACTACAGTGTATTCATTTTTTCAAATTTTCAAACGATTTGTTTTCTTTTTTTATCTGTTTTCTCTTTTTTGTTTCTTTACTTTTTTCTTAAATACAGAAAATGAAAAAATTCATATTTCTTTTTAATTTTTTTAAAAATATTTTTCTTTAATTTTTTTCTACTATATTCTCTACTTTTGTGTATATTTTATCCAATTCTATTTTACCCACATCATCTCATTTTAGTCTACTTTAGTGTATTCATTTTTTGAAATTCTCAAATGATTTCCTTTTTTTTTTTTTTCATTTCTCTAATCTGTCAAACCACTTTCAACACCCAACCAAAACACACCTAGGATCTAGCATCATCTATTCAATTTGTTTGTGTGTGTAAGTTTTAATCTTAATATTTTTTTAATTTTAATTTTTTTAATTTCAATTTTTCTACCTCATTAATTCATTTTCTCCCTTCAAAATGACAAAATGAAGGAATTCACCTCAAAAGAGACAGGAGGAACAAACAACAGTCAGGGACGTAATCAACACAGATACAAGCAAGATGTCTGAACAAGAATTTAGAATCATGATAATAAGAATACTAGCTGGAGTCGAAAATAGATTAGAATCCCTTTCTGCAGAGATAAAAGAAGTAAAAAATAGCCAGAAATTAAAAATGCTATAACTGAGCTGCAATCACGGATGGATGCAGTGGCGGCAAGGATGGACGAGGTAGAACAGAGAATCAGCGATATAGAGGACTAACTTATAGAGAATAACGAAGCAGAAAAAAAGAGGGAGATTAAGGCAAAAGAGCACGATTTAAGAATTAGAGAAATCAGCGACTCATTAAAAAGGAACAACTTCAGAATCATACGGGGTTCCAGAGGAGGAAAAGAGAGAAATAGGGGTAGAAGGGTTATGTGAGCAAATCAGAGCAGAAAAGTTTCCTAACCTGGGGAAAGACACAGACATCAAAATCCAGGAAGCACAGAGGACTCCCATTAGATTCAACAAAAACCAACCAAAAACAAGGCATATCATAGTCAAATTCACAAAATACTCAGGGAAGAAAACAATCATGAAAGCAGCAAGGGAAAAAAAAAGTCCCTAACCTACAAGGGAAGACAGATCAGGTTTGCAGCAGACCTATCCACAGAAACTTGGCAGGCCAGAAAGGAGTGGCAGGATATATTCAATGTGCTGAATCAGAAAAATATGCAGCTAAGAATTCTTTATCCAGCAAGGCTGTAATTCAAATTAGAAGGAGAGATAAAAAGTTTCCCAGACAAACAAAAATTAAAGGAGTTTGTGACCACTAAACCAGCCCTGCAAGAAATTTTAAGGGAGACTCTCTGAGGGAAGAAAAGATGGAAAAAAAAATTATATATATACACACACACACACCAAAAGCAACAAAAGATTAGAAAGGACCAGGGAACACCACAAGAAACTCCAACTCTACAAGCATCATAATGGCAATAAATTCATATCTTTCAGTACTCACACTAAACGTCAATGGACTCAATGCTCCAATCAAAAGACATAGGGTAACAGAATGGATAAGAAAACAAGATCCATCTATAGGTTGTTTACAAGAGACCCATTTTAGACCTAAAGACACCTACAGATTGAAAATAAGGGGATGGAGAACCATCTATCATGTTAATGGTCAACAAAAGAAAGCCGGAGTAGCCATACTTACATCAGACAATCTAGACTTTAAAATAAAGACTGTATTAAGAGATGCAGAAGGACATTATATCATAATCAAGGGGTCTATAGACCAAGAAGACTAACAATTGTAAACATTTATGCGTCAAATGTGAGAGCACCCAAATATATAAATCAATTAATCACAAACATAAAGAAACTCATCGACAGTAATACCATAATAGTAGGAGACAACACCCCACTCACAGCAATGGACAGATTATCTAATCAAAAACTCAACAAGGAAACAATGGCTTTGAATGACACATTGGACCAGATGGACTTAACAGATATATTCAGAACATTTCATCCAAAAGCAGCAGAATATACATTCTTCTCCAGTGCACATGGAACGTTCTCCAGAATAGACCATATACTGGGACACAAATCAACCCTACGTAAGTACAAAAAGATCGAGATCATACCGTGCATATTTTCAGACCACAATGCTATGAAACTTGAAATCAACCACAAGAAAAAATTTGGAAAGGTAACAAATACTTGGAGACTGACGAACATCCTACTAAGGAATGAATGCGCTAACCAAGCAGTTAAAGATGAAATAAAAAAGTAGATGGAAGTCAATGAAAATGATAGCACCATAACCCAAAACCTCTGGGACGCAGCAAAGGTGGTCATAAGAGTATATAGCATATACACATAAGAGTATATAGCAATCCAGGCCTTCCTAAAGAAGGAAGAAAGACCTCAGATATAAAACCTAACCTTACACCTTAAGGAGCTGGAAAAAGAACAGCAAACAAAACCCAAAACCAGCAGAAGACAGGAAATAATAAAGATTAGAGCAGAAACTAATGCTATCGAAACCAAAAAAAACAGTAGAACAGATCAATGAAACCAGAAGGTGGTTCTTTGGAAGAATTAACCAAAATTGATAAACCACTAGCCAGTTTGATCAAGAAGAAAAAGGAAAGGACCCAAATAAGTAAAATCAAGAATGAAAGAGGAGAGATCACAACCAACACAACAGAAATAAAAACAATAATAAGAGAAACTATTATGAGCAATTATATGCCAATAAAATGGGCAATCTGGAAGAAATGGACAAATTCCTAGAAACATATACACTACCAAAACTGAAACAGGAAGAAATAGAAAATTTGAACAGATCAGTAACCAGTAAGGAAATCAAATTAGTAATCAAAAATCTCCCACAAAAACAAGAGTCCGGGGCCAGATGGCTTTGCAGGGGAATTCTACCAAACATTTAAGGAAGAGTTAACACCTATTCTCTTAAAAGCAGTTCCAAAAAATATAAACGGAAGGAAAACTTCCAAACTGTTTCTATGAAGCCAGCATTACCATGATTCCAAAACCAGACAGAGACCCCACTAAAAAGGAGAACTATAGACCAATTTCCCTGATGAACATGGATGCAAAAATCCTCAACAAGATATTAGCCAACCGGATCCAACTATACATTAAAAAAAATTATTCACCAAGACCAAGTAGGATTTATACCTGGGATGCAGGGCTGGTTCAATATCCACAAAACAATTAACGTGATTCATCACATCAATAAAAGAAAGGACAAGAACCATATGGTCCTCTCAATAGATGCAGAGAAAGTATTTGACAAAATACAGCAACCTTTCTTGATAAAAACCCTCAAGAAAGTAGGGATAGAAGGATTATACCTTGAGATCATAAAAGCCATAGATGAATGACCCAACGCTAATATTATCCTTAATGGGCAAAAACTGAGAGCTTTCCCCCTAAGGTCAGGAACAAGACAGGGATGTCTACTCTCGCCACTGTTATTCAACATAGTATTGGAAGTCTTAGCCTCTGCAACCAGACAACACAAAGAAATAAAAGGCCAGGAGGAGGTCAAACTTTCACTCTTTGCAGATGAAATGATACTGTATATGGAAACCCCAAAAGATTCCACCAAAAACTGCTAGAACTGATTCATGAGTTCAGCAAAGTTGCAGGATATAAAATCAATGCACAGAAATCGGCTGCATTCCTATACACCAACAATGAAGCAACAGAAAGAGAAATCAAGGCTACAATAGCCAAAGCATGGAAAGAGCCCAAATGTCCATCAATGGATGAATGGATAAAGAAGGTGGGTGTGTATATATATATATGTATATATACGTATATATGTGTATGTATATATATGTATGTATATATACGTATATATGTGTATGTATATATATGTATATACATATATATATATATATATATATATATATATATACACATACACGATGGAGTATTACTCAGCAATAAAAAAGAATGAAATCTTGCCATTTGCACCTAGTGGATGGAACTGGAGGGTATTATGCTAAGTGAAATTAGTCAGTCAGAGAAGACAAATATCATATGACTTCACTCATATGAGGACTTTAAGAGACAAAACAGATGAACATAAGGGAAGGGAAACAAAAAGAATATAAAAACAGGGAGGGGGACAAAACAGAAGAGCCTCATAAATATGGAGAACAAACTGAGGGTTGCTGGAGGGGTTGTGGGAGGGGGAATGGGTTAAATGGGTAAGGGGCATTAAGGAATCTACTCCTGAAATCATTGCTTCACTACATGCTAATTTGGATGTAAATTTTAAAGAATAAAAAATGAAGTTAAAAAAAGAAAAAAAAAAAGGACAAGAACCATATGATCCACTCAACAGATGCAGAGAAAGCATTTGACAAAATATAGCAACCTTTCTTGATAAAAACCCTCAAGAAAGTAGGGATAGAAGGATCATACCTCGAGATCATAAAAGCCATATATGAGCACCCCAACACTAATATCATCCTCACTGGGGAAAAAATGAGAGCTTTCCCCCTAAGGTCAGGAACAAAACAGGGATGTCCACTCTTGCCACTGTTATTCAACACAGTATTGGAAGTCTTAGCCTCTGCAACCAGACAACACAAAGAAAAGGCATCCAAATTGGCCAGGAGGTCAAACTTCTACTCTTCACAGATGACATGACAATCTATGTGGAAACCCCAAAAGATTCCACCAAAAAACTGCTAGAACTGATTCATGAGTTCAGCAAAGTTGCAGGATATAAAATCAATGCACAAAAATCGGTTGCATTCTTATATATATATATTTTTTTAAAGATTATTTTTGTAGGGATAGAGAAAAGTCTAAGGATATTCACCAAAATATAGACAATATCTGTAATGGTGAGAATATGGATCATTTTCATTTTATTCTAACTTTATGTATTATGCATGTTTTTCTCAATAAACATGTATTTATCTTATTTTAAAAGCTATTTTTCATTTGATGGTAGGAGGAAAAATTTCTGAAAGTTTCAACACCTGATCTTAATATCTCATTGACAGTACTCTTTTCCTCCACGAATAGACTCATCCTTCTTGCTGATTTCAACATCCATAGAGACAATCCATTTAACAATTTGGATTCTTCTTTCCTGAATTTGTTCACTTGCAATAATTTTGATATCTACCTTAGTTGTGCCTCCCACAGTCATATTCTGTACTTGATCATGAGTGGTAGCTGCAATATAGCTGAATGTTGACTTAAAATATCCCCATCTCTACAGGCTCCTAAGATACTGGCTTTCTCTAATGACCCCATGGCAATAGTATTAACCCTAGTGAAAGAGGTAGACAATTGATGCTATCTATTGTTTTACTACTCACTAATCATTCAATCTTAGTTCCTACTTTATCTCAATGACATCCCATAGTTCATTATAATAATCAATCTCTTTACACACTTAAGATTCAATGCCCCTCTCTCATTGTTTCTTTTTTTTTTTAAGGAAAATAACAATCCTGGTTAAACCCAACTCTCTGCTTATTCTATGCCAATTTGAAGAAAAACAAACAAACAATGCTAACTGGTTCTCACTTTATTTTTAATTTATTAATATTTGTTTATTTTTGAGAGACAGAGGGCAAGTGGGGGAGGGGCAGAGAGTGAGGGAGCACAGAATCTGAAGCAGGCTCCAGGCTCTGAGCTGTCAGCACAGTTCCCACTGTGGGGCTTGAGCCACCCAGGTGCCCCAGTTCTCACTTTAAATTCAAGATGACAAGTATATATTCAAGTGTATATTTAGCACCATGCATAATTCCTACTATATCCTTTTAGAAAATTTGCTTTCACTGTCTCTGGGATAGCTGTTTCTAGGCTTCTCCTCAAATCCTAACACCTACTCTAATCTCTCTCTGAGCTATTATCTTATTTCACTAAGAAGACAGAGGCAATCAGAAAAGAAAACAAAAACCTTTCTTCCCATCAGCTGTTATACAGTAAAAAAAAACTTTTCTGAGGCTGGTTCTTCTGTCTGTCTCAGATCCCATTTCTTCTTTTCCAACCAAAGACTCTGCTCCCATCATAAACATTGTCTCTCCAAATCATTTTCTCTTCTCTACTGGATCACTGTCACCAGCATTCGAATATGCCACAGTATTTGTCATTTTAAAAATTAAAAATAAAACAGACCTTTCTTAATCCTATCTTCCTCCACTTGCTGCCCTAATTCCCTTTTACTGCAAAATTCCTTTAAAGTTCTGTTTTTGTTTTTGTTTTACCTGCTAGTTATCTTTATCGCATTCCAATCTGAATGACTGGAATCATTGGAATCATTTCAGTGGTTCCACTGAAACCAATCTTTGACCAATCTGGTCAAAGTCACCAGGGACCCTCTCAGAAGAGTTCTTTCATACAGTTTATTATTGTATTTTGGATTTTATCTAATGACTTTACTTAATGATCCCAACCACAAGATCTATTTGTATTTAAAGTTTTAAGGTTAATTTTAAAGCTTTATAATAGTATTGTAGTTTAAAAATAGTTTTGTACACAAAATATGGAACATGGTTTATAAAGATACTAAGAGAATGTTAATATATTACAGAGAAAATGAGTGGTAACTTGGTAAAGATACATAAATTTAAAGATGAATAAAGTCAAGCTTTATTAATGTTAAGCTAAATAAAATACTTGAAATTATGTGCTTAAAAACACATCTACCTGAGTGAACTTTACTTAGATGCTTTCCAAGACAAGCCCGTGATGAGACCACATCTGGAACATCTTGACTGCAGCCTTCTAAGATCCTGGGCGGAGGATGCAGCTAAGACTCTTGACTCACAGAAACTGTGAGATAATAAACATGTGTTGTTTTAAACCACTACATTTGTGGTAATATGTTACACAGAAGTAGAAAAGTAATACATAAGGGCATCAGATGAATAATGAATACTGAAAAGTGTATATGAGACTAGTGAAAATTCCATGTTTAAAAAGGTCGAGGGTTTTACAAATATTTGTAACTAACCCAAAAAGATATAACAAACTGTGACAATTCCCAGTGTTAATTTGGAATAAACATTTCTTCAATATTTCGTTATTTGACCATAATCTTGTTTGTCCAATTTAATCAGCTTCTTATAAAATATGTGTTTTAGAGGCAACCTACATAGTAGGTATTCCACCTAGTGGCAGGAGAAGCAATGTAATGGACCACAACATCAGCACCACTGCCAGACCAAAGCCTATTAAGTCACTTCTGAATAGGAGCTACCACATTTCCTTAATATTCCTTCTTTAATATCAGCTGCTGTGCTGCAAAGACTACAATGGTAAAAACTATAGGTAAATAGAATCCATTAGAGTTTCTCTATGAAATTATCTTTCAGCCTGGCTCTGGGATTCTGCTTCCTACACCAGCCTCTTAGTCGTTACCTCTACTCTGGCTATGATTTAAGAGCAGGTGTACCCCTCCAAGGATACACTGATTAACTCCACCATAAACAAAACTTACATTAAAAAAAAAAAAAAGAAGTGATTCATCAATAAAAACCATGTAAAATATTAAGTACAAAGTTGTTTATATGTCTTTTGCTGTTGCTAATCACATATCCCTGGAAAAATTAATGAATAAGGAATAACTACTTAATAGTTGTCTCAATAAAATTGTCCTCTACTCTCCACTCTATCTTTTCCTCCTTCATTAACCATAGCTGTGACTTGATAAAATTCTATAGAATCTCAATGAGAACTGTCAACACAAAGCAACAGATTCTGGAATTTTAACTATCCTTTCACTTAAGAAGGAATAGAACCAGTTGACAGCAATGATGACCTACTTGTAGAGAAAAAAAAAAAAAGTCTAATATGATCCAAAAGAAACTTCAGAAGTTCCAAATGTGCTAAAAGTTAAGAATACCACAAAAGCAGCTTAACAAGTTAGAGGGAATCCGACTCAAATAGCTCAGTATGGAAAGCAAGCTCTTTTGCCCTAGTGAGGAAGGCAACTACGTAAGAAGGTGACTTTGAGGTCAAAACCAGTCAACTTGTCGCAGATGGTCAAGACATTCATTTTGGATAGTGAGAAAAAGTTTCTATACAGAAACATTTATTCCAAAAATTGTTCCTAGAAAGTTACAATTACATAGCTTAAATGGTCTTAAAGTGTCCTAGTTTTTTTTTTTTTAAAAGAGGTCTAACAAAAACAAAAGAACCAGTAGAGTGTCCTACTAATCTACACAAACAATTTTGAATAAATTTGAAATTAATGTCAATTAAGAACAATAATTTCATCAAAAACCTAAAGTGGGAAAGAAATGTTAAGAAGAAACTGCGGAAAAACTTTTGACAACAACAAAACTTGGAAAGCCAAGTTAACCAGACTTAACTATCATTTAAAAAGAAATCTCGTAAATATAAATACATGCACATACACGAAAATTATGCTTTAGTTTTAGTTTATGTTTTAGTTGTAAAGGAGGGCTAAAAGTCTTAGCTAATGAATAATCAGGAAATGATAGGAATAGGTAAACATATATAGTATAGTGGAAACAACATCAGACCAGATGTCAAAATAAGACCAAGATCTGAATTTCACTTCTAATCTTGAGTTTAGGCAAATTACTTATCTGTGCTAAATGTTTACTTCCCCAAGTGTTGAATCATGTGAAATTGTCATTTTAAAAAATGTTTATTTTTGAGAGAGAGAGAGAGAGAGAGAGAGAGAGAGAGGAGGGGCAGAGAAAGAGGGGGAGAGAGAGAATGCCAAGCAGGCACTGTGCTGCTCAGTCTCATGAATCATGAGATCATGACCTGAGCCAAAATCAAGAGTCGGATGCTTAACCAACTGAGCCACCCAGGCACCCCGGAATTGTTATTTTTGTAGATCAAAAATAAAAGGAGGATAATTTTACTTCTGTATACTTTTTAAGCTTTCCTCATAGGAATGTTGTAATATAACAATAGAACTGTCATTATTGCTCAATCCATAGGACACTTTAGTTTGAAACTTCTTATCCTTTCTACATAACCAGAGGCAAAATCTTAATTGAAATGTTCTCATGGCCTCTGTGATTTCACCTTCTTCAGATATTCTTCCTACCTTTCTCTTCTTTTCTTTGTCTTTCTGGAAACTCCTTGGCTGTTCCTTAAGTGTTGTATTCCTCAGAGTGCTGTCCTAAAACCAGTCTCACAACACAGTTTAATTTACACAATTGTCTTACATAATCTTGTCCAGACCCATGACTTCAGATACCTCAAGTGGCCGTATGCTAATGACTTAAAATTTTTTATCTCCTTTGTAAGAGACAACTTCTGAAGGGACCAGCAAGGGACCTAGGAAGGCAAGGCAAGATAGAAAGATTCTACCACAAAAGCCACATAAGAAAGGTCTAGACTTTAAACGTGTCTCCTTTAAACAGAAGAGAATGGAATAGTTTGTGGTAGACCAATGTTCCTGCTGAAAATAACTGCAGGTAAAATACAACCATCATTATAGAGTTATCAGAGAGCTGCTAAGCAAGAAGAACTAGAGGGGGCCAGGATGTTGGGGAAGAGAGAATCTCAGAGAGGTTACTGGTCTTCACCTACTTCAATCATGGGCAGGGGGTGGGGCATTTATTGATTCTGGGATGAGACAAGATGCTGAGAATTGTGGTCTTGCCCAGGCAGAGAGTTGCTTCTTGAAGCCAGAGAAACATGCGGGGTTATTACTAGAAGTGTTTCAGAAAAGACAAAATTAGAGACTTCAAAAGCTTCAAGCACACATCTTTCCCCTCAAAATATTTGCCACACTGTGAAACTGCCTGAAATGGGAGGCTGAAGGGATAAGCAAGTGGTCTCTGAGAGCAGAACAGAGTTTCTGGTAATCTCTCAGGGCCAAGGAAACAAGTACTAGAGTCTAGAACGTGCCAAGGGGAAGGAACCCAGTGAATACATCAGGCTCCTCAAAGAAAGCCCTGAACAGCTGTGATGTAGGAATATTAAAGAATAGAGGTAGACAGAACGTTACCAAAACTACAACACAGCCCCAACTCAACTTGGAGACTGACAGGAATGAAGCTACCCAGTCTACTGCTCTAGCCCAGGAAAAAGCGAACTCTCCCTGAAGAGAGAAAATAGAGAGCAGCACTGTCCAGCAGAAAAATAGTGCAGCCACAAATGTGACCCATGTACACAATTTGAAATTTCCTAATAATTACATTTTCAAAAGTCAAAAGAAACAGGTCAAATTAATTTTATATTTAGTATATACAAAATAACACTTCACCATGTGATCAATATAAAAAGTTGTTAATGGGATACTTTACATTATTTTTTGTTGTACCAAAAAATTCAGCATTTTACAATTACGGCATACCTCAATTAGGATTAGTCACATTTCAAATGCTTAAAATTAAAAGTCACATGCAGCTAGTGGGACTATATGAATAGCATAAATCTAGACCTGCAAAAACATTTTCTCCCAATGTCCAGCAATCAATGAAAAATTGCTATTAATATGCCTAAGAAATTAAGAGGCCAACATGAAGAAAAAAGACAGAAAATAGAAAATGAAAAGATAAATAATTTCATGTGAGTATTGGAATATATTTTTAAATATAAATTATAGAGCTGAAAATAAAATATCTGCAATCAAGAATTCATCAGACTGATTAGTAAATTATCTATAGGAAAAGATAAAATGGACATATTCTTCAAAAAAATTATCAAAGCTAAAAAAGAAGAAATAGAAAATATGATTAGAACTGTGCCTGTTAAGGAAACTGCCTCATAATTTAAAATCTATCACAACACTCCAGTTCCAGATGATTTTGACAGTCAATTCTTCCAAAAATTCAAAGAGAAAAGTGTATCAATTTCGCACAAAGCCTTAGAGAATAAAAAGAGGAAGAACGCTTTTAACTGTTTCTATGAAGGCACCACAAGATTAGTTCCAAAACTTGGTAAGGACATTAAGAAAGAAAATTACAGACTAATCTTTCTCATGACAACAAATAAAAAATTTTAGAACAAAATATTAGTAAATCAAATCAAATGATAAAGATAAAGGATAATATATCACAGGCAAATGGGGTTTATTCCAGGTATACGAGGTTAGAATATCATTTGAAAATTAATGTAATTGACTTCACCAATAGAAGAAGGGAGAAAAATAATACAATCACCTTGGTGATGCAAAAACAGCATTTCAAAAATTCAATACCCATTTATAATTTAAAAACCCTTAGCAAATAGGAACAGAATGCAATTTCCTTAATATGAAAAACAGCATCTTTCAAACAAATAACCTACAGGATTCATATACAATGGTGAAATCTTGAAAACTTTCTCAGTGAGATTATAAACAAAACCAGATTGCCACCACTTCTATTTAACATTGTACTGAAGGTTTTAAGCAGTGAAATATTGCAAGGAAAATGAAAAGAAATGGAGGAGAGAGAAGTAGAAGGAAGGAGACAGGATAAAAAGGATGCCAAAGGAAGAAAAAAATAACATTATTTGTAAATTATATGACTGCAGATCTAGAAGATACAAAAGAATCTATTAACTATTAGAATTAATAAGAAAATTTAACAAGGTCATTGGATACAAGGTCAACATAAAGGTATAACTAAAAGAGCAGGTAATTAGTGGAAAGATATAGTAGACTAATGGAACAGCTAAGAGACTTCAGAAGCAGACCCACACATTTACAGCCATTTGATTAATGTCAGAGATGACACTCTGGTGCAGTAGAGGAAAGACGGTCTCTTCAAATAATGATGCTGGATATTCTGGTCTTCCATTTGGGAGAAAAAACATAATATTGACTCCCACAATTCCCACCATAAACAAAAATGAGCTCCAGTTGGATTTAGATCTAAATATCAAAGGTAAAATGTCAGGGGCGCCTGGGTGGCTTGGTAGGTTAAGCGTCCGACTTTGGCTCAGGTCATGATCTCACGGTCTGTGAGTTCGAGCCCCGCGTCGGGCTCTGTGTTGACAGCTCGGAGCCTGGAGCCTGTTTCAGATTCTGTGTCTCCCTCTCTCTCTGCTCCTCCCCTGTTCATGCTCTGTCTCTCTCTGTCTCAAAAATAAATAAACGTTAAAAAAAAAAATTTAAAGGTAAAATGTCAGAAGCTTTTTTTAGAAGAAAATAAAACATGTTTGTAAACTTGGAGTAGATAAAATTTTTAGGACACAAAAAGTACTCATCGATAAATATTGATCAGCTATCTTAAAACTAAGAACTTCTGTTCATTAAAAGACACAATTAAGAAAGTGGAAAAAACAAGCCACAGACTGGAAAATATGCCTATCTCCAGCAAAGAACACCTATCTCGAGAATACAATATACACATATATAATATATAGATATAGATATAGATATAGAGATATAGATATACACACAATATACAAAGAGTATATACCCAACACATGTTCAACAGTGTATACTCAAATGTTCACAAGAGTACTAGTTTTAATAGCCAGAGTATCCAAATACATATTGACAAATAGATTAAAAAATTGGAATAAATCACAAAATGGAATATTCTACAGTCAACGAGAATGAACAATCTACAACTACCCAATTACATAGATAACTGTCACAAACATGTTGAGTAAAAGGAGCCAGATGCAAAAAAGTACAGGCACAGGGCACCTGGCTGGCTCAGTCTGAAGAGCAGGCCACTCTTGATCTCAGGGTTGTGGGTTCAAGCCCCATGTTGGGAGTAGAGCTTACTTCAAAAAAAAAAAAAAAAGTATAGGCACAATATGATTCCATCTTTATAAAGTAAAACATCACAAAATAAAAACAAAAAGATTTTAAAAACGCAGGTGAGAGTAATCCATATTGTTACAAGTCAGAATAATGATTAGCTTTGAGGAAGCATAAGGAAACATAAAGAGGGTTTCTGGATTTTTATTTGGTTGCTGGTTATATAGGTCTGTTTAGTTTGGGAAAATTCAGTGAGCTTTTCACTTATGATATATGGACTTTATTGTTTCAATATAAAAATTTTAAATTAAAAAAAAAAAAAAAAGACCCAGACCTTTCTGCTCTGTCATGCTGTGTGTCTATGTTGTCTGCAGCAGCTGCAAGCATCACGCTCTCACACAACAATATCCAAAAAGGCTTTCTCCTCTTTTAATTATGAAGAAAAATATTTTCCAGAAGCTATCAGATTTCTCATTGGCCAGGTCTGCGTCACATGTCTATGCATTAACTAAAAGGGAAGTTGGAAATGGAGACTCGGGCATTTTCTATTTTTATTGTGGAAAGTGGTCTCTGTTGGCAGGGAATAAAGATGGAGGAAGAATGCTACATAAGGTAATCAACATTATCTGCTACCCAGGATTATTATTAGTGGCCTCTTAACTAATCTTGCCATAGCTACTTGTCTTCTTCCAATCTAAGCTTGGATTAGCAGCAGAGTCACTAGATAAAAATGTAAAGTTGAAAAACCTTTCATTAGCTTCTCATTTTAATAGGAATAAATCCACAATCCTGCATGATATGGTCCTGCTTACCTCTTCAGCCTTATCCTGCATGGTCTCTCACCTATATTTTAGTCATATAACCTGCAATAATGCAAAAACAAATTTACATTGTACAGGAAACTGGTTCTGAGCATACTCCAAAGATCAAGAGATGACAGAAGTATTAATTGTATGTCACTGAAAATGGGTCAACTCTCATGGATATATATGGTCATGAATATCTTAGGGTTATATATGGGAGCAAAAATTTTTAAAAATTTTAATGATCTGCTTGGAAAACGAGAAAACAAAAGAGATAGAAAATCAGTGGCTCAATGCAGGAGGTATAAGAGCTAACAAGTGTGAATTCAGAAAGAACAGAGCAAACAGAGAGCAAAAATATGAAAGAATATAAGAGCACCTCCCAGAACTAAAGGACAGGTGCCTCCTTACTGATGGAATCCACTGAACCCCCAGCACAATAAAGAAAACACACACACCAAACACACACACACACACACACACACACAATCATGGCATAGCAGCATGAAATTTCTGAACATGAAGGGTAAGGAGATTATAAAAGCTTCTATAGAGAAGAACCGATCACATGCAAAGCATCAGGAATCAAAAGTGGTGTTGTATTTCTCAACCTTTACACTGAAAACTATGAGGCAATGGAGAATGTGCTTAAAATTCTGATGAAAAATTATTTCCAAACTAGAATTCCATACCCAGCCAAATCATCCCTCAAGGGTGAGATTAAAATAAACTTTTCAGTCATGCAAGGTTTCAACAATTTTACCTCCCATGTGGAGGATGCATTCCACCGAAAAACGAAGTAAATCAAAAAGATGAAGACCTGGGATGCAGGAAACAAGGGATCTACCAAAAGAGAAGATGAAGGAAATTCCCAGGATGAGGTTGAAGGGATGTCTTAAGCAGATAGCTGTCAGACCGGGTCGTCTGAGAAACAGATACCAAGACATGCATAGAACTTAGAAATTAGAAATGCCAGAAATTTATTAGGGGAAACATCTGTGAGAGAACATGGGGAGGGAGCCGGGGAGGCTGGAAGAACTGTCAGATAGTGATGCAGGTCTGACCCCAGGGGAAGGAGATAGGGAGGGAAGGTTGGAAAGTTGGGTGGACATGTGTTAGACTGCAGTGCAGTTCTAGGGAACGTTCAGCAAGGCCATCAGGGTTCAGCCAAGGTTGCCTGTCAGAGGACTCCAGAGTCCCCAGGAATGAGCTGCTTTCGTACCCCTGCTGTTTCGGTCACTGGCTGGGGGCAGACTGCAGGAGCACATGGGCTCTGCGCAAACATGGAGATGGATTTCAGAGAGCAGCAGCTGGGGCCATCAATCAGTTCCTCCCCACAGTCAGAGATCTGAGAAGAATATTCTCATGGCCACCTGTGATGACTCTACAATGTGCCACGGTGGCTAGCCTAAACTACATTTCCCAGGATTCCCTTCCTCACATGTTTCTGGTTATGTGAGACACAAGGAATATTTTCATGCACAAGATTTGGAGGGCAGAAGTGAAGCAGCAGCCATTTGGTTTTTTACAAAAACTCGAGTTGAGGTAGGTGCTCTTGTAGATCACACGTGCTGTCACTATCTGCTGGTCCCCCTTACTGTCATCGGCATGCAGCCAGGCATGTAACTGCTCCACCTTCCTCCTGCAGTTCTCGGACTCCTGGGACAGGTGTGTTTACTCCATAATGAAGGGCATCCGCTTCTTCTGCAGGACACTCACATCACAAGGTTGGAGGCAGTGAGAACTGAGGTGGATTCTAATTCATCTAGTTTGTGCTGATGTGTTTCAGCTTCTCTTTGCTCTCCACCACTCTATGTTCATGTTCACTTTTGACTTCCTATGCTGTGAATTTCAAGCTCCAGCATCAGACATGAAAGCAACACCCTTAGAATTTAC
Source organism: Panthera onca (assembly GCF_046562875.1). Classification (NCBI taxonomy): domain Eukaryota; kingdom Metazoa; phylum Chordata; class Mammalia; order Carnivora; family Felidae; genus Panthera; species Panthera onca. Next base: position 123,013,694 of record NC_138342.1, read on the forward strand.
CCATCTTCCACTGTGTAAAGTAAAATCCCTGTATAAACACCCTATTACATACCTCCACCCACCCTCTCCACACACGTATACACATACGTATATGTGTGTGTGTGTGTGTGTGTGTGTATGCTGTATGCACATGTACACACACACATACACACACTCTAGTGCTCTGCTTCTCTGACTGTATTTACACTGACACACTGGCTGAGCTGGAGATCCAGGAGGGATGTCTTCAAGAAAAACGTGGAACCGAGAGAGGACACATGACTGTTTCAAAAGATATTTTAATCATAAAATACCTAGGAATAGATCTAACCAAAGAGGTGGAAAATCTATACACTGAAAACTATAGAAAGTTTATGAAAGAAATTGAAGAAGACTCCAAAAAATGGAAAAAGATTCCATGTTCCTGGATAGGAAGAACGAATATTGTGAACATGTCGATACTACGCAAAGCAATCTACATATTCAACGCAATCCCTATCAAAGTAACACCAGCATTCTCCACGGAGCTAGAACAAACAATCCTAAAATTTGTATGGAACCAGAAAAGACCCCAAATAGCCAAAGCAATCTTGAAAAAGAAAACCAAAGCAGGAGGCATCACAATCCCAGACTTCAAGCTATACTACAAAGCTGTAATCATCAAGACAGTATGGTACTGGCACAAGAACAGAAACTCAGATCAATGGAATAGAATAGAGAACCCAGAAATGGACCCACAAACATATGGCCAACTAATCTTTGACAAAGCAGGAAAGAATATCCAATGGAATAAAGACAGTCTCTTCAGCAAGTGGTGCTGGGAAAACTGGACAGCAACATGCAGAAGAATGAACCTGGACCACTTTCTTACACCATACACAAAAATAAACTCAAAATGGATGAAAGACCTCCATGTAAGACAGGAAGCCATCAAAATCCTTGAGGAGAAAGCAGGCAAAAACCTCTTTGATCTTGGCCGCAGCAACTTCTTACTCAACACGTCTCCGGAGGCAAGTGAAACAAAAGCAAAAATGAACTACTGGGACCTCATCAAAATAAAAAGCTTCTGCACAACGAAGGAAACCATCAGCAAAACTAAAAGGCAAACCGACAGAATGGGAGAATATTTGCAAACGACATATCAGATAAAGGGTTAGTATCCAAAATCTATAAAGAACTTATCAAACTCAACACCCAAAAAACAAATAATTCAGTGAAGAAATGGGCAAAAGACATGAATAGACACTTCTCCAAAGAAGATATCCAGATGGCCAACCGACACATGAAAAAATGCTCCACATCGCTCATCATGAGGGAAATGCAAATCAAAACCACAATGAGATACCACCTTACACCTGTCAGAATGGCTAACATTAACAACTCAGGCAACAACAGATGTTGGCGAGGATGTAGAGAAAGAGATCTCTTTTGCACTGCTGATGGGAATGCAAGCTGGTGCAGCCACTCTGGAAAGCAGTATGGAGGTTCCTCACAAAACTAAAAATAGAACTACCCTACAACCCAGCAATTGCACTACTAGGCATTTATCCACGGGATACAAGTGTGCTGTTTCGAAGGGACACATGCACCCCCATGTTTGTAGCAGCACTATCAACAATAGTCAAAGTATTAAAGAGCCCAAATGTCCATCAATGGATGAATTGATAAAGAAGATGTGGTATATATATATACAATGGAGTACTACTCAGCAATCCAAAAGAATGAAATCTTGCCATTTGCAACTACGTGGATGGAACTGGAGGGTATTATGGTAAGTGAAATTAGTCAGTCAGAGAAAGACAAATATCTATGACTTCACTCATATGAGGACTTTAAGAGACAAAACAGATGAACATAAGGGAAGGGAAACAAAAAGAATATAAAAACAGGGAGGGGGACAAAGCATAAGAGACTCATAAATATGGAGAACAAACAGAGGGTTACTGGAGGGAGTGTGGGAGAGGGGATGGGCTAAATGGGTAAGGGGCCCTAAGGAATCTACTCCTGAAATCATTGTTGCACTACAGGCTAACTAATTTGGATGTAAATTTTAAAAAATAAAAAATAAAATAAAATTAAAAAAGGCATTTTATAGGTCGGCAAGAAAATTCAGGGATATACTGATACTGATAACATTTTAAACATTAAGAAAAAAAGGAGGCAACTATTAATTCCAGAAAAATGAAATTATACATATAAAGGAAATTTAAGCATAGGACATGACATGAATCAGGTATGAACAATACTTATGTGGTCATAATAATGAAAATGTGCATAATCAGCAAATACCATGAAAAGTCACACCAGGAAGATGAAGAGAAGGGAAGTCTATGAGAGAAGAAATAGGATTATAGGGCTAAATCCCAATATTTCATAGTTAAGACACCATTAGATCATGTCTTTAAATACAGATAGGTACCCATACATTCAGAGTTGTATGTATGTAGTATAGAAATCTATGTACACATATTATTTAGAAATATGAAAGCAAGTACATGAAAAAAAGCTAAAATAACTAAGAGGATTGCTCCTAAGGAGTGGGATACGAGTGTGGGATAGGGAGATAGGTGCTACTACTATAAATGCTGTCACAATCCTTTCAGACTTTTAACCTATGTACATGTTTCACTATAGTAAAAATACACTTAAACTTCAAAGTTAAACTCAAAAAGGGAAGCGTAAAAAATTCAAAGTTAGGGTAACTGAAAATTAAAGACTAAGACTCATAAAGCTGGCAAAAACAAACAAAAAAAATAGAGGCAAAATTTGACAATATCAAGTCTAACCCACTTAGAGTTCCAGAACATGCACTAACTGGGGCGACTGGGAGGCTCAGTAGGTTAAGCACCCAACTTCAGCTCAGATCATGATCTTGTGGTTTGTGGACTTGAGTCCTGAGTCAGGTTCTCTGCTGTCAGCACAGAGTTGGCTTCACATGCTTGGTCTCCCTCTCTCTATGCCCCTTCCCACCCCTCTCTCTAAAATAAATAAACATTAAAAAAAAACAAACAAAAAAACCACGAAAAACAAAAACAGGGTGCCTGGGTGGCTGCGTTGGTTTAGCATCAACTTCAGCTCAGGTCATGATCTCACGGCTCATGAGTTAAAGTCCCACATCGGGCTCTGTGCTGACAGACAGAGCCTCGAGCCTGCTTTGGATACTGTGACTCCCTCTCTCTCTGTCCCTCCCCTGCTCACGCTCTGTCTCTTTCTCTTCCTCTCTCGAAAATAAACAACCAAAAATCCCATGCAGCACTAACCTACTACTAAGGATGCATACATAGGTGGTAAAACTATAAAGAAAGCTAAGAAATTACTATAAAAAAGTTAGCAATACTGGTTACCTCTAAAGAGCAGAGAAAGGATTGTGATAGTGAAGGAAAGAGGTATACTCCCAACTTCTAGGATGCTCATAAGGTTCTATTTCTTACACTAAATAGGTTATATACACATATAAACTGTATGAGTGTTTTGTAAACTTTGGGGAGGAGGGAGCACTAAGCACATGACTGAAACTCCAGCACACAGTTGTAGAACTTCTCATACTACATATAAAGGTTAGCTTTTTCCTAGTCCTTGTTATTCCAAATGAATTATAATATGCTGTTAAATGAGCTCTAAAATAAATGTTTATTTCATTTACAAGGATAACATTGATCTTTTATCCCAGAACAAAAATGAAGTAATTTGTATGTACAGCAGATCTGAGAAAACGTTATGCAAATATATACAATTTTGGACTTTTCACATACATGAGTAATTTTTAAGTAAATTAAAAAGTACATTAATTCTATCCCCTAAATCTTACAAGAAGGAAAGGCTAGAGATAGCTTTAAGCACACGTCAGTAATGCATCTAAGCAAACAGGCTGTTTAATGGCCTACCATTTTATTGTAAAGCATTGAAAAACAACGGGAAAAACAGGAATTTAAGATCCGAAAAAATCACTATAAAATGCTTTTTATAATAATCATTTAACCACCAAGTAAAAAGTTGCTTGTTTAAAAAAATTCCAGTTAAAGAAGGATACATGGAGACCCAATTATTTTTTAAAAAGAACTTTCAGGGGCATCTGGGTGGCTCAGCCAGTTGAGCGTCCGACTCCTGATTTTGGCTTAGGTCATGATCCCAGAGCAGCAATATCAAGCCCTTCATCAGGCTCTGTGCTGCCACTCTCCCCCACTCTTGCTTGCTCTCTCTCTCTCTCTCTCTCTCAAAATAAAAAAAAAATTTTTTAATTAAACATTCAATTTGGTAATGCATCTTTAAAAAGTCTTTTCACAATCAAGCTGCCTTCAAAAGGACTATTAAAAAGCTAACTAGGGCAAGGCCTATAAGAAGCAGGTGACAAACTCAAGTTACATTTAATTAAGAGACATCTAAAATTTTCACTGTAAGGGCGTCACAATTATATGATAGCAATGAATAAAAAACAGAATTCTAACTTCTATATAATCATAAATATACTTTCAGGAGATGTGGGGCTCTGAAGCAACTAGAAAGGTAATGGGAAGTATTTAGAAGTGGATGAAAGAGACATTCATTAATTAGGGCTGATTCCAAGTTTTCTGGCCTTATGACTTTTCTTTTTCCATGAGATAATAATAGTTCATAACAACTAACATGTTTGGAACACTTACTCTTTGCCAGGCATTGTTTTAGGAGTTTTACACGTACTGATTTATTCTAGTAATACATGCAACAGTCCTACGACGTACACTATTTTCATCTTCATTCTATACACAAGAAATCTGAGGCACAGAGAAGGCAAACTTCCCAAGGTTCATAGTGAAGTGGCAGTGCAGGAACTCAAACCCCAGCAGATGACTCCCAAGCCCATTGCTCTTGGATCTTTATCAATCCAAAGACATAAATGTATAGCCAATAGTTATGTGTAGTTAAACCCAATTTCAAAAGATTATATGGAAAAGCATAGTGGTGGATGCTTTTACAGCCTAGAAAAACATTACCAGTTTTCAAGGCTTTGCTCCTTTCAACTACCATTTATTGAGCTGCTACCATGTGCCAGGCACTTAACATACATTTATTTTAATCCTTCCGACACCACATCCCTAATTTACAGCTGAGGGACCTAGAGTTCACAGAGAGGTTATATAGTTTGCTGAGGGTCACCTCACTGGTGAAGGAGGAAGCCAGGATTTGAAAGCAATTTCCCTGCCAAAACTGTGAACATCAAAGTAATAAAATAGTCTTAAAATATGTCTGTCTGGAATAAAAATAAAACAAGAATATATTCTGAGATGAGTACAAGTGAATAAATATTGGCAATTCAGAAAGCTACAATACTGTATATTCTTTAAAGAGATGTGGAACTATACTGGGGAGAAAATAGGAAAATACCTCAAGTGTGTGAAAAGTCCCACAATATTCACTGTTTTCTATTAGTGATAGTACCTAGAGGTAAAGCACGACAATGGGAACAAATGAAATTCTGGTTACAGGTCTAGGCAAAGGTCAAAACCCATGATACATCCCGGGTTACATTAATAATTACAATGTAAACATCTCTAGTATTCTCAATAACAGGTTTCAAAACAGCTGAAGTAGCTCGCCCACACATATAAATTTTGTCTGCCAGATCTGTGATTTCCATTGATCTCATAATTCACATATATAATAGATTTTGTTTATGGAAGTATTTTAAAAACTCAAAAAACTCACCTTATAATTTATTTTCAAAAGTGTTTATCCAAATCTGGAATATCTGTCTAGAATAGTTCAGGTGGAGTTATACAAAATGAATATTTTGGAGCAAGAAGTAATGAATTTTATTTTATATAGATTTTAAAAGCTCTGAAGTAACTATATAACTTATTGCTTAAATACTATGAAATTTGACTTCATCTTGATGTGAATTACTACAATTTTAAGAAAAATGTTAACTTGTTTCCTAAAACTGCAATCAGTGACAACTGAGTAGAAAAAGCAAAGCCATTTTTGTTCTATTCACATGCACCAACAAACAGCCCAGTGGGGAAATGGCAGTGTGCCAGGTTGCCTTGTGAGCAATTAGGCTTCGTGGCAATCAGGAGACTCAGGAGTCTTAGGCCCTTAGAAAACTAGTATGTTAAGGACGTGGTGCTTTCACTTCGCTTTCCGAGAAACGTATGCGAGATATATCTTGTGTAGAGGACAATTTCTTCCATCTTCAGGACTGAAAGGTTAAGACAACTAGTAAGAAGCGAATTGGGGAAAACATGAGAGATTAGTCAGAATCATTGCCTACTGGACCTTATGACTAAATGTAATAACTGGTCCCAGGTAGACAGTAAATTCATCCTAATAATCAGAAGTAACGATAACTAAAAGATTCTCAGGATTGTTATGAAATGCACTTATAAGTGCATTTTAATTGGTCAAGAAATTCAGAATGGAATTCACAGGCAAACAAACTGAAATTATCTATGAAAAAGAGTCAAAATGGGTAAAAACCCAATATCAGCAGAGATGTGTGTATTTACTCTTATTAACCGGTACATGGAAAGTTTCAAAGAAAAAAAAAAAAAAACGAACGATTCAGATATACCTTACAGGAGATTGTGGGCATCAACTTCCATTTAATGAAACTTAAAACAAAATTTTTTTTTAAGGTTTATTTATTTTTGAGGGAGAGAGAGACAGAGAGCAAGTGGGGGAAGGGCAAAGAGAGAGAGGGAGACACAGAATCCGAAACAGGCTCCAGACTCTGAGACGTCGGCACGGAGCCCAATGTAGGGCTCAAACCCACGAACCATGAGCTCATGACCTGAGCCGAAGTTGGAACTTAACCGACTGAGCCACCCAGGTGCCCCACCATCTAACTAAATCAAAGCCAAAGTTCCCCATTATCTGGTAAATGCTTTTTCTTTTTGATGTTTTATGAGTCTGAATGAAAGGCAGAGACTGCGAATACACTGGACCCCATTTTGTAAGTTTGCGGTCTGTGCCTAATATGACACCCAGAAGCATAATAAGAATAAAAATGAATGAAGTGAATGCGATTAGAAATGAAAACAATCAATGTAAGGATCCATAAGTATACTTTCTAATATATTTCTTGGTTACAATAATTATGTAGGGTCATTTGAAAACTTTTACTAATATTGTCAAAAAGCCACCATATTTGAGTATCTGAATTTCAAGTAGGATACAGGACAAATTTACGATACTTTTACAGTCATCAAGCCAAGACACACTTCACTTTATAAATAAAATAGATTTTAAAGGGCAAAAGTCAACATTCAAATTAATCCTTCTTTATATCAAAGGCTCATTATTTCTCACCTTTAATATTTTATAATTTCATTTAAAGTTTTTCATTATTTTGTAGTACATAAACATACAAGGCTTTTCTCTACTTCTTGATGTGCCTGTGACGATCATGTAATACACATCTATAACAACTTATTCTATAAACAGAAATCCTTACAAATTTAAAATGTAAAGACCAACTAATGTTTCACTACACTCAGAAAACACAGAGTCTTTATTCCAAGAGGAACTTTTACTAAAAAAATGATGTGTGAACAGCAGACACTGATGTTCACACAAGCATACTACAGACAACCCAGCAGGCGGTTTTCTGTTTTTTTTGGATTATGCTCTGGAGGTGCTGGCACAATGGAATTTCAATACCATAATTGCTTATTTCTCTGTGTATCTTTAAAATAACAGGTAAAGAAAAAACATCAACTACAAAAATAACAAAACAAAAAATGTTTTTAATTCTTCTTTTCAAAGGATGTAATTTATAACCATTACACAAATAGAGAAGAAGCACAAAAGGGGGAAAAAAGAAATAAAGTAATGTTCCAAAGGTTCAGTTTACAAGGACCTCACACTAAGTTTTTTTTTTTTTTCTCTTCTCTGCAACTCTTACTAGAAACAGTATTATTTGCTAAAAATGCACTAGCTGCCAAGAGCCATGGTCCATCTAAAGCAAAATGCTTAAGATGGAAACAGAGTGTTAATACAGAAAAAAGAGCAAGATTCAGTATACAAATTTCTGTAAAACCTATTTAAAAAAAGAGTAAGATGAAGTTTTGATTTTGGTATCTTTTTGACTAAAAAATAACTGTGGTCATAGATAAAATACTAAAACATATAGTACTTTATTACAACAAAAAGATATAATCAAATTTCAAACTTTCTAATTAAACCTTTTTTCTGTAAGTTATTGGGAATTCAACACTAGTCTTGGTTCACATGATAGAACAATGGGAAAATTTTCCGAATGGTTGAACACTAACCCTGACAAGTGTGGAGAGCCAACTACAATACATTATATGGTAGCATAACCTGCCACCCACGTTGCTGAGAGAACAGCTTTCAAACACATGCACTGAGCTGTAAAACCACAAAATCCCTTATTACACATTGTTTCATACTCTAGGTGAAATATACCATCAATTCTTTCCATTATAAATCTTTTTTTATTACTATTTTTTGAAGCCCATTTAACAATCTGACTGTCTTTTTCTTACAATGTAAAAGATGCCTTTGTAAAAAGTAAAATGCAACAGGAATGTCATCACCCTACTACAATATTTCAATGAAGGCTGATATCTGCTGCTCAATTTCTCATAGCTTATTCTGGGGATCCATTTACCTAAAATGCATTTTAAGCTAATGTTCTTTTTGTATTTCCTTTAAAGACCAAGCCTATTGATACTGGTTCACTAAGTTTCTTAGAGCATTTGAAAATATTTACTTTAAGGAAAACTGATCTATTGCTTTGGGGGTTCTTTAATAAAATACATGATTTTCGTCATTACTAAAAAAGAGAGTGAGAGAGAGAATTAAAAACAAATAGTCAAAATTTGTCATGGAGTGAATGTTTCCTCTCTCTGTCTCTTCCCAACATTCCTCCTTCCCCCACCCTGGCGCAAATCCAAACCTATACCAAAAAACAAACAAACAAACAAATCCATTTTAGAGTCAAAGATATAATGGTACCCTGACAATATGTGTCTTACATTGGTATAACATGTAAATGAAGCAAGACTGCAGGATGACAAACATGTTTCATCCTCATTACAGCACTGCTTTGTCAAAGATGTGTTCTTACCTTCCAGAAAAGAGCTCACTGCAATAATGGCTATCAAATCTGTACAAAAGGGCTTGATTTACAGACTGGGAAGGGTGAAAAACAAAACAAAACTTAGACGCTACTTTTACAGAGATTCAAAGACACTACTACTTTGTAGAGATTCAAGATAGCTAAATCATTTCTAAAACTATGTGTGTCTAACAACTGGCCTGTTTCATTTCTTTCCAAAATTCTCCCTCCTATCCTTTACATTTCATTCCCCCCAATTCCTGCCCACCATGACCCCCCTCCAGCCACAGTCTGCTAACTGAATCACAGCGTTCCAGGACAGGACATAACAGTTTCTTCTGGGGTTTTCATTTGCAATGTTGTTGGCAAAGAGAACCCTATTTGTAAGTGTTCTATTATACTAGCAAGGTCAATTAGTCCTGTGAACTCCTGGTCTTTCTGCCTGATAGCTTGGTGGATTATTCAAGTGGGACTGTTCATAACCCATAACTGAATGCAGCCAATTAACCTCAGAAACATAACAATACTAGTATCTAATGGGATTTTAAGCTTATCTTAACAACATACCACAGTAATGTCATTTTTCCCACATTGGTGGAATATTATTTGATGGAAACTCTACATTCTCCCCAAATTGAATTAATTTGTAAGTTACAATATACAAATTATATAGAGTAATTAAAAAAAGTTTAAACAGCTTTATTGCTATATAATTCACATACCATACAATTCACCCATTTAAGTTTATTTATTTATTTTGAGAGAGAGACAGATAGGCAGCGCACACCCATGAGCTAGGGAGGGGCAGAGACGATGCAGAGAGAGAATCCCAAGCAGGCCCCATGCTGTCAGCATGGAGCCCAACAGGGAGCTAGAACCGATGAACTATGAGATCATGACCTGAGCCAAAATCAAGAGGTGGACTCATGCTCAATCACCTGAGCCACCCAGGCATCCCACAATTCACTCATTTAAAGTGTACAATCCAATGTGCATCTATCACCACAATTCTTTTGTTTGTTTGTTTGTTTCAAGTTTTTATTTAAATTCTAGTTAGTTTACATATCGTATAATACTGGTTTCAGGAGTAGAGTTCAGTGATTCATCACTTACACGCAACACCCAATACTCATCTTATACCCACCACCCATCTAGCCCATCCCCCACCCATTTCCCTCCACCAACCCTCAGTTTGTTCTCTATAGTTAACAGTCTCTTATGGTTTGGGGCGCCTGGGTGGCTCTGTCGGCTGAGGGTTCAGCTTTGGCTCGGGTCATGATCTCACGAACCATGAGCTCAAGCTCCACGTCGGGCTCTGTGCTGACAGCTCAGAGTCTGGAGCCTGTTTCAGATTCTACGTCTCCCTCTCTCTATGCCCCTCCCCTGCTCGTGCTTTGTTTCTCTCTCTCAAAAATAAATAATATTAAAAAGAATTTTTAAAAAAATGAGTCTCTTGTGGTTTGCCAAATTACATAATTTCTGTTACAAGAAAGTTCACCATAAAGATGTCGAAGCTTTTAAAAAATAATCAAAATAAAAAATAATAATCCTCCATTTGCTTCTATGGTTCATACAACTAAATTTATATAACTAAATAAAGAATAGGAGAATCCTTTGTTTTTCTAAATATTTATTTTGAGAGGGAAAGAGAGAGGATGAGCAGGGGAGGGGAAGAGAAGGGGGAGAGAGAATACCACTTCACACTTAGATCTGCTGACAGCACAGAGCCCACTGAAGGGCTCAAACACACCAGCTATGAGATCATGACCTGAACCAAAATCAAGAATCGTTCATTTAACTGACTGAGCCACCCAGGCACCCCAAGAATCTTTTATTGTGCAATATCCACTGCTCCTATCAAGATTTCTCCCAAGATGCAAAAAAACACTACTACTCTCTCAGAAGATATGTGGAAATTAATTTGCATTATACTTCAAATATTCAAAAAGTCTTTAGTTGTCAAATATTACTTAATTTTTAAAACAACAAAAGAGAGTTTGCATTATTTGAGTGCTTACTATGTGGCATGAAATATGAATCCATACTTTGCAAACTATCTTAATCATCTCAGGAATCCAATGAAAAAGGCATTTCCCTCCCTATTCTATGTATGAGGAACCTGAGGCTTCAAAGGTGCTAAATATGTTCCCAAGTTTCACACAGCTAATAAGTTGCAAAAATAAGGGATGTAAAACCAGATCAGTCTAGTTTGCCAAATTGTAGTCTTTCAACATCACTTGGCCTAAAAATTATGAGATAACACTGAGTCATCTCCCAGGATCACCTGTATTGCCAATCTTCAAAACCACCATATAAAAGAATGATATCTAATTATAACTGAGTAACAACCAGAAAGAAATGAATGAATGGATGAATGGATGAATAAATGAATGAATGAATGAATGAATGAATGAATGAATAAGGGTGTTTTGATATCCATATAATCATATCAACACTAAAGTTTTACTAAAGGCAAGACAGTATTTTTTTTCATATCACTTCCAATCCAAATGCACTCTCACATATATGAATGGACATGCAATCTTCCACACACAGACCAGTATAACTACCTGCCCACATACATACAATACACAAAGTCATCCAAACTGTCACACCTAATACTCCGATTTCTAAGCCAAAAGTATTTTCTGTTATGCCAGGTCACAACGAAGTGAAAAGCTGCCTTAATACTGCAGGTATCAAGATATCAGATTTCTTTTCAAAGAAGGATTTTTAAAATAAGCTGAATAACTTTTTCGTACAGTAATGTTTTTTAAAACTATTTGGTCTAGTAAGGCTACTTAACATATATTCTAGCAAAAATCATACTGTGATTACCTCTGTTTTTGCTTTACCAATTTCAAACAGAAATAACTTGTTCAATCATTAGGCCAAACTGTCCTAAAAGCAAATGCCTATTAAGAGGAGCACAGCCTGTGTGCATTCCCAAAACTCAATCACTATTCCCAACTTCCCTGCTATGGGAGCTTTCAGATTGGCCAGAGTTGACTCTCAGGGCTTCACTCACTGCTTAGTGGAAATATTTGTAAAAATATTTGTGCAATTAGGATAAACAGAGCTTTTATGAAAATACTGGCTTAGCTAAAAGTAATGACAGTTAAGATGTGCATAAATGGCATTTTTAAATGTCCATTTATTCCCCCCTACTCTATAAGTTTATTATGATAAATGTTGCATCAGTTTGAAAGAATATATTCTGCAAAGAAAGTAGAAGGGCTGAGAAGTAGAATTCAGAGTCCTCAATATTAAGTCAGCTTTGCTTACTTTTTAAATAAATCAAATAAAAATAAATTGTGTTCTATAAACAGAAAAAAATTTCAATAACAGAGTGCAAAATCAAAGGATGTATCTAAGTTAGTAAACTATTGCCTTAATTAGTAAAGAAAGATCTAATATATTGACGCAGTGGATCAACATGTGATCCAACAGATCTTATACTATTAACTAGATCATATCAGGAAAATTAAAATTGCCAAACCATTTATTCCCTTTTAAAAGGCACATAATACCAATGCCACTGATGCTATAGTTTCAAAGAACTGAATCTGTAATGGAAATCTCATTAAAATAAAAAACAAAAACTAGAAAACCTGCATGGGACATATGCTCTATCCAATTCTGGACAACTGATTTTGAAATGCAAAATATCAACCTTAATTAAAAAAGAAAAAAACCAGCTCACACAGTAAAGAACTGAATCCAAGACGACTTACCTACTCTCTGTTATTAGAGCATGCCTTAAAAAAGAGAAGACATTTATCTAGCATTTTCCAACCTTGTGCAATCATGTATGAGTAAGGATAAAGCGGCCATTATAAAACTGAAGTGAAAAAGATATATGGAGGGGCCCCTGGGTAGCTCAGTCGGTTAAGTGTCCGACTCTTGATTTTGGCTCAGGTCATAATCTCGCGGTTTTTGAGTTTGAGCACCACACTGGGCTCTGTGCTGACAGGGTGGAGCCTGCTTGGGATTCTCTCTCTCCCTGTCTCTCCACCCCTCCCCCACTCATATTTCCTCTCTCTCTCTCTCTCTCAAAATAAATAAAGTGAAAAAAAGATATATAGAAGGATATAAATTTACATTGACTGAAAAAACAATGTATTTGGTATGTTGCAGATGTTTTTACACAGCTTAATCTCATTTAATCTTAACAACCACCCAAACAAAATAGGTATTGTGATTCTTATTTTTTAAAGTAAACAGAGAAAGAACAGAGAAAGTGCCCTATATCACAAAATAGAGAAGTAATAGTACCAAGATTGCAACTCTGATCTGACTACAAAACCTATGATTAAAGCAGCATGTGGCAAAGACAATCTAGAAACATATTCCTTCCTCTGGCGTAGGCCTCATCCTTCTGTCCCATTTTGAGTACAATATTTAAAACCCAGATTGCAGATTATGAAACAGCCTGGGTTTTTGCACCCCCCCCCCCAAAAGCCAAGGTTAGAGAACTCTGCGTTCAATGGCGAGTACAATATGACTCTGGGGGAATAGCAGCAAGTTTCAAATAACTACAAATTCAGGTTAAATGGAGTTCAGTGAGTCATGATAATTCCATGCCACTGATAATCCTGATCTTAGTCAAGAGAATTTTCAAATTTGAATTCCATACTTGCCTTAGACAATTCTCTTTCAACACAAGGCAACTCTTCATACAAGGTAAGTATTTTAAAGCAGGGAACACCTCTCAGTGCCTTTCACTAATTTTCTACAGAGAAATAGTAAAATTTTTAAATAGATAAAGCTAACGCTCAACCACCAGATTTTACAAACTAGCTGAGAATAATTTTGAGGGTGTTTTTTTTTAATCCTTTTATTATCTTAAATGTGAAGCAGCTACCTAAAATGCTAAGGTAGATGAGTGAAAACAGATTTCTTTTCATTCCTCAGTTTGTTCTCATTCCTTGAAGTACCTTCCTTATCATACTTAACTTGAGCTTATCACCTTTGGGCCATGATAAGAGGTAAGTTATGAGTCTCCTGGATTCTCCCTGGTAAATTACATTTCCTTTTTTCATGATCTCTAAGAGCACATGCTTATACCAGAAAATGGGGGTGCTAGGGTAGAATCAGTTTAAAAACTAATCTGCCTTGGACCCTTTCCTTCAGGAAAGCGAAAACAAATCCCCCCCCCCCCACACACACACACACTATCTTTAAAGTAAATACAAGGGCCACTGCATAAACAACAACAAATTGCACAAATATTAACTAAACACCTATGCGCCAAGTACTTAGGCTTGAGGGGTATCAAGACAGATACTATCCTTGTGCTAGTGGAAGCTATCAAAGATTTATGGCAGCTCATAAGAAATATGCCATACTAAAATCAACAACACAAGAAACAACAGGTGTTGGCAAGGATGTGGAGAAAGAGGAGCCCTCTTGCACTGTTGGTGGGAAAGCAAACTGATGCAGCCACTCCACAAAAGAGTATGGAGTTTTCCTCAATAAAAAGTTAAAAATATGTGATGAGCACCAGATATTGTATGGAAGTGTTGAATCACTGAATTGTACACCTGAAACTAATATCTGTATGTTAACTAACTGGAATTTAAATTAACACTTTAAAAAAATTGGGGCGCCTGGGTTGCTCAGTCGGTTGAGCGTCCGACTTCGGCTCAGGGCATGATGTCATGCTCTGTGAGTTCGAGCCCCGCGTCGGGCTCCGTGCTGACAGCTCAGAGCCTGGAGCCTGTTTCGGATTCTGTGTCTGCCCCTCCCCTGCTCATCATGCTCTGTCTCTCTCTGTCTCAAAAAAAAAAAATTTTTTTTTTTTAAATTGAAAGAAGATGTTACTTGTCAGAAGGAAAAAAAGTTAAAAACAGAACTACCTTACAATCCAGCTATACTATTAGTATCCAAGAAATACTATTAGGTAATTCCCCAAAGAATACAAAAATACTAATCAAAGGGATATATACACTCTGATATTTACAGCAGCATTATCTATAGCCAACTTATGGAAATAGCCCAAATGTCCACTGACTGATGAATGGATAAAGAAGATATGGTGTGTTATGTGTGTGTGTGTACATATACATTATATGTATATGTACACACACACACATACACACACACACACACACACACACACACAGGAATATTACTCAGCCATAAAAAAGAATGAAATCTTGCCATCTGCAACTACCATGGATGGACGTAGAGGGTATTATGCTAAGTGAAATAAAGGCAGGCAGAGAAAGACAAACACAGTATGATTTTACTCGTATGTGGAACTTAAGAAACAAAACAAATGAGCAAAGGGGTGGGGGGGAGAGACAGAGAGAGAGAGAGGGAGGCAAAGAAACAGACTCTTAACTATACTCTTAACTACAGAGAACAAACTGATGGTTACCAGAGGGAGGTGGGTGAGGGATGGGTTAAATAGGTGATAAGGAACAAGGAGTGCACTCTTTGTGATGAGCACCAGGTGATGTATGGAAGTGTTGAATCACTTCACTGTACAGCTTAAATTAACATTACACTGTATATTAACTGGAATTTAAATAAAAACTAAAAAAAATATATTCCGTAAAATTACTAAATAAATGGCAGAAGGGTAAGTTTAGTGCATAAAAATATATATACAATTATTAAGTAGGTTACAAATTTGGCTCCATGGTTCCTGGCAGCCAAAGCAAAGTGGGTATCATTACTGGTTGTGACATGGTATAGAGGCTCTTCTACTTATAAACAGATTAGTTTCCAAAGAGCTATCATAAGTCGATTTAATCACATATGCAAATTTTTAACTACAAAAGCAACTGCTGATATCATCTACTGGTGACTAACAGAGTTGCCATACTTTGTCCCCCAATCACTGCTCCCTCACAACTGGTAGGTTTTTCATATCTACCAAAGTCCCTATGCTGAAGGGTCTTGAGCAGAAGAACCTGTGTGTATGTGTATAGTAACAACCCAAATGCCTTCCTGAATTCAGATCTGAAGGAAATTTTTACTCTGGATCTGTATTAAAAGGCCACTTTGAGATATAGTGGACTACATCCTTGACAATGTTCCTAACAGAATTACAATAATAACTTTTCTTATTTCCTAGATGTCTCAATGTAGGCCTATGGATTACCACTAAAGAGAACTTCTATAAAAGCAATTTTATAAAATAATGTAGCCAAAATATAATATTTATAATAGCTAAAGAAATGCATGTCTTTCAAGTGGCTCCTAATAAGAAAGAAAGAAAGAAAGAAAGAAAGAAAGAAAGAGAAAAGAAAAGGAAAGAAAAGAGGAAATTCAACTCTTGCAGGAACAGTCTAAAGATCTAAGAATGAGCTTTTAAGACCATTGGCATCACACTCATTGCTTACACAAGTTTTGTGTGTAACACAACTTTACTGTAATTCATAAAATAGGGAAATAAAGCTTTCAGATTAGGTTTTGAGGTTTTAGTAATTATATCTAAAATAAGTATAGTAGTTAGTGGACAATGAAAACAGATACAATTCTTTTGAAAGGGGCTATTTATTTTTCTCATGAATCTCAAAGAAACTGCAATTAGAGGAATAAGTCAAAGGCCACAGTTATTATTGTATAGGGCATGTGTAAAAAGAGACACACTATGTAAACAACATATATTGATTGGCTAGATTCACTACAATTAAGTGAGATGAGAGAAAAAGCAAAAATAGGACCTTGAAGGATAATATACTCTGCCTGAAAAACTTGATTTACTCTAAACACACTACTACTAAATAATCAGAGTACCTTTTCCTCAACTTCAGAGGAGTTTACTGAATCTAAATACTTAGGTTACCTCATATAAAACTGAAATTCAGTTAAGTTAAAGAATGTAAGATTATTTTAACAGGGATTCTTTTTTTTTAAATTAGAGTAAAATAATACTTTTTAGTCTAAACATTTTACAGGATTAGAATCTGTATTTTCAAAGTTGCTTTCTAAATACAGATAAAATGGATACGTAATATACGAAAATTGTTATCGGTTAGAAGCTTCTGTCATAATTATTTTATTGATTTCTGTTATAAAATTGGAAATGTATTCCTACGTAAAAAATATTAAGGTACTCATTATTATGAAATCTCATTTGTTTTGCAGCAAGTACGCAGTCTTAGAGAAGCAGGGGAAACAAAAGTTGCCAACATTTTATAATTGTCTCATATGAGCTCAACATGCCAGTCAAATCCTATGAAAATTTGTTACCCTGAGTGGTGGGGAAAAAGATAGATAGTATATTATATATTTTCTTTTTTAGAACGAGGCAACTTTTAGTGCAGTTTTGATTCACAGCAAAACTGAGAGGAATGTACGAGATTTCTCATACATCTCCTGCCCCTACCACCACATGCAGAGCCTCCCTCATTACCAACATTAGGGTTCACTCTTGGTGTTGTACATTCTACGGGTTTGGACAAATGTGTAATGAAATGTATCCATCATTATAGTATCTTACAGAGTATTTTCACTGTCCTAAAAATCCTCTGTGCTCTGCCTATCCATCTCTCCCACCACTCCCAACTCCTAGCAACCTGTAAGCCTCTCACTATCTCCATAGTTTTGCCTTTTTGAGAACGTCGCAGTTGAAATTGTACAAATAATTCCACATTGTTGGAATTTTACAAATAGCCTTTTCAGATTGGCTTCTTTCAGTTAGTAATATGCATGTCAGGCTCCTCCACGTCTTTTCATGGCTTGATGGATCATTTCTTTTTAGCACTGAGTAACATTCTGGATGTACCACAGTTTATTAATCTATTCACCTAGTGAAGGATGCCCTGGTTGCCTCCAAGTTTTCACAATAATTAATAAAGCTTCATAAACATCCATGTGCAGAGTTCTATATGGATATAAGTTTTCAGCTCCTTTAAGTAAATACCAAGGAGCACTACTACCTAGTCATATGGTTGGTTGAGAGTATGTTTACTTACGTAAGAAACCACCAAACTGTCTTCCAAAGTGACCGTGCCATTTTGTATCTTCACCAGCAATGAATGAGAACCCATGTTGCTCCATATCCTTGCCAGCACTGGACACTGTGTTCCAGATTTTGGCTATTCTAATAGGTGTGTAGTGGTATGTTGTTTTACTTAATTTGCATTTTCCTGAAGACATGATGGGAAGCATATTTTCATATGCGAAAATATGCTTATTTGCCATCTGCACATCTTCTTTGGTGAGGTGTCTGTTAAAGTCTTTGGCCTACAGTTTGCTTTCTTATTGTTGAGTTTTAAAAGTATCTTGTATATTTTGGATAACAGTCCTTTATCAGACGTCTTTTGCAAATATTTTCCCCCAGCCTGTAGCTTGTCTTTTCATTCTGCTGATACCAGGTATTTTCAACCTGAAAATATCTGTTGCCATGTGAAATTTTTTTGGTGGCAAAGAATGGGAATCTATGGAATATATAAGACCCAGAGTAAGAACTTTTACTCTTCATTATCAAATAAAAGTAACAGAAAATTTACACAGCTACTTAGTAAAAACATCTTAACTTGGAATAAGATAAAAGACCTCAGGCTCAGGGCATCTGGGTGGCTCAGTCAGTAAAGTGTCCGATTTCGGCCCAGGTCACAATCCCATGCTTTGTGGGTTCGAGCCCCACACTGGGCTCTGTGCTGACAGCTCAGAGTCTGGAGCCTGTTTTGGATTCTGTGTTTCCCTCTCTCTCTCTCTGCCCCTCCCCTGCTTGTACTCTGTCTCTCTGTCTCCCAAAAATAAATAAACATTAAAAAAAAAAAAAAAAGACCTGAGGCTCAATAAAAATTGAGCTAACATATTATCTGGACAATTTCCCTACTACTGCCTCAAAGTTATGGTACCACTTAGTCTGACTCTAGATCTTGTTCTCATCAGAGTTCCTGGAGGGTCTCCTCTGCCTAGTGCCTCTGTCCTACTTAGTCAAGCACCAAAGATCAAGGCTAGCTGTGGACTATTCAATTAGAAAATTATCCTTCTAAACTAATTTACAAACGAGACAATTTGTTCTGAAAATGGTGCTGAGATTACTGAACCACTGTTTCTGTTTTCTACCACCAAAAATTACAAACACAGGAGGGAAGACTATCCACCCCACCCTTCAAGCCTACAGACCCTTGAATGATGATTTTTCTTAACTGCCTTATGAAGATAAAATGGCCAGAGAAGAAAGAATCAATTGGCTTATATTCCAATAGTTTCCACTCCAATATTCTCTCTCACTCTTTTATTCAGAGGCTTGGAGATGTTTTTTTTTTCTTTTTTCCTTAGAAATCTTATCCTCCAAATTACACTGTTTAAAGCTTTTTATAAAATCATTAAGCAAAAGCAACCAGCAAAAAGAAAAGCAAGTATTTGTAACCGCTTATGCCAAAAGCATTAGCATTATAGAATCAACCAATTTTCAATAGAATATATCAAGAAAGTAAATACATTTCAAAAATCTATAGTCAATCTATCCCATCACTCACAAGCTCATTTCCTTGGCTCCACACTTCAATTTTTCTGAAAAAAATTTAAAGAAATATTTTGGTAACTTACAATCTAATGTGATGTTAAGCAAAAGATGGAAGGAATGTGTATTGCATGTTGATTCCCAGCTATACCACTGCCTTGCCGTGTAACATCAGGCAGTTCACTCTGCATCTCGTTTGTAAAACAGTGGGATTGCACTTTATTAGAAGTTGTTAACTCGTGGTCCTTTCACCACATCCAGACTGTGGACATACCTTGTTTGCCCAGCATATTTTAAAAATTGGGAAATTTCCACATTTTAAAAGTTGGAAAATTTCACATTCATATCCAGATTTCTCTTAAAAAATTTTAGGACTGACAACACCAGGCCTACACTCCCATGGGGCAATAAAGGCTGAAACTGGATAGAAACTGCCCCCCTGGCATAAAGGCATGGAACCTTGCTGTTACATTACCTGCCTGACTGTGTAGCATCTAAGCTTTTGATGAAATACACTACCTCTGAAGTTTCTTTCAGCTCTAACATGTAGAATGAGCCACATAGCAAAAGGTCCTTTTAACCTAAGTCTCAACTTTACTTGAATATAGGGATAATAACATCTGATCACCACTTGTGCTTTGGAGACAAAATGAAACAGTGAGTAGTGACTGCTTAGCCCAGTGACATAAATGTTGAGACTGCTTTCATAAATAGTAGAGGTTACAAACCCAAGTAACAGTGAACGAGAGGACTCAAAAACAGTACTATGATGGTCAATCCAATCTACATCAAAACTGACATGCTGATTCTTCTCTTCCTAACACAACACTGATCCCATTAAAAATCTGCTACTTGCCTCTAATTTTTAGAGATTAAGTCTTCATTCACTATGTATAAAATAAGAGGCTGAGAAAAAAAATGAAGGTCCTGAATGGGCTGACCTCAAGATATACTTTAAAGTTATGATAAAACTGTTCAGCATGCAGTTTTCAGCAAAATCTGCTGTAGATCTTTCTGTTCTAATCACGACCATTCTTAGTTGCCAAGAATAAAGAAAGATGCATTCAAAAGTCTCTATAGGGAAAGGGGGCTTACTAAAAAGTTAGCCCCGGAATCCAGGAAAAAGTAAACAACTAGGGACCAGAGAGGTCAGTAAATGCAGAACACTGGGAGCACCAGCCATTCGTTCAGCTCTATTTTTCTCTCCCCTAGTCAGTCTGATTCTGTGCCTGCATCCACTCTATTTGTTCTACACCATCCTACCTCCTCCCATTATCTTAGAGTCTATAGCCTTCTAACTTTGAAACTTGAAACGCACATGGCCCTTCACCTTACCACCCTCTCCATATCGCTATCTCACTGTATCAAGTCTGGCTAACTTGCCTGTTTCTTGTGAGTCATATTTCTGAGAAAGGCAAAAAAAAAAAAAAAAAAAAAAAACTACCAGGGGTGCCTGGGTGGCTCAGTGGGTTAAGCGTCTGACTTCAGCTCAGGTCATGATCTCATGGTCCGTGTGTTTGAGCCCCAGGTCGGGCTCTGTGCTGACGGCTCGGAGCCTGGAGCCTGTTTTGGATTCTAGGTCTCCCTCTCTCTCTCAAAAATAAATAAACATTTAAAACTAACTTTTTTAAATAAAAAATAAATAAAACTACCATACAATCCTACAATCCCACTTCTGGGTATACACTCAAAAGAACTGAAAGCAGGGTCTCAAAGAGATATTTATGTTTGCACATTCATATTCATAACAGCATTATTCACACCTCTTGTGGAAGGTCCATCAACAGATGAATCGATAAACATAATGTGGAATGTTATTCAGCCTTAAAAAGGGAAGATATCCTGTCACATGCTACAACACAGATGAACCTTGAGGACACTGTGCTCAGTGAAACAAGGCAGTCACAAAAGGATAAATACTATGAGCCCACTTATACGAGGTATTAAAAGAGTAACCAAATTCATCGGAAAAGAAAGTAGAATGGTGGTTATCAGGGGTTGAGGTGAGGGAAAATGAGGAGGAGTTGTTTCATGGATATAGATTTTCAGTGTTGCAAGATGAAGTGATTCCGAATATGTGTTGTGCAACAATGTGAATCTACTTAACACTATTGAACTGTACACTTAAAAGTGTTAAGATGGTAAATTTTAAGTTACATGTTTTTTTATCACAATTATAAAAAATATTTTTTTGAATTTTTGAGAGAAAGAATCAGATCTGCCCAGATAATCTTCTTTGAAGAAAACTACACAAGCAGGGATCAGTGGCAAGCCTAGGGACTGACTGCTGGTATACTCATTTGACAACTTTTTATTAAACGCCTACTGTTTCCGACACTGTGCTAAGTTCTCAGCCAGGTGCCTACCCCTTCCCTGTTCAGCTGGCCATACTCAGTAAGCTTTCCTTATTTAAATAAAAGGGATTGATAATCGGTATCTCTAAAACCATGGGCATTTTCACTTTTGTAAGTAAAGTGCATATTTTTATTGCATTGTACCCTGCTATATAGTTAAATAAAGGGTTTTTAATTTTGTTTTTTGTTTTCTTTGTCCCTGGCTGTTCCTACTGTCACTCTGCCTAAAAGAAACAGTGCAGTTCTTCCGTAAGTGCTGCAAAAGAGCACTTGAAAAAGGCGACTCTAGGGCACAATGCTCTTAAAAGAAACCTCATCAACTTCAAAGTTAAGTACGCATCAGCAGTACAAAACCTTCCAATTCAAAGCATTACAAAACAAAACAAGAATCCCCTTCAGAATCTTCTTACTTGGTCCAAATATGAGAGTAGGAAAAGTTGGAATTCCTGGTATTAAATAATTTCATTGGTCTCAAATCTATAAATGTAGAAACTATTACTCCAAAGAGTGATTAAACTAAACTACTTGCAGAAGCTGCTTACTACAGAATTGCATTAAATAAATTGCCTATGAAAACATGCAACACAGGCTTAGGCAGGAAGGGTTTCATTCCCTATCTAAGTGGGTACTCCTGCCCATTCTCAGCTTCTGTGACAATGTCTCTCGATCTTCTTCTCATCACTGGCAGTTCCTTTCAGCTTTTTCTCACTGAATAATCTTTTTTCTCCCCAGTCCTTGAGTCCTTGGCATTTCCACAGTTCCAGCCCTGGCACTCTTCTTTTCCACTGCACACACTCCCTGAATGAATCGGAACTCGCACCGAAGCTTCTTACTTGCATGTTGGTAATTTTCAAGTCTACACCTCTAACCTAGACTTCTTTCTTCAGGTTTGGATCCATGTATCTGGCTACCCCTTGAAAAGCCCTCTGTCAGAAAAAATACCAGAAGTCACTGACAAAAACTAATCTCATTAGCTTAACCTTTCTCACCATCCTCGATGTTCCTTAACTCTGCATTCCATTGCTGATTAATGATAAAAATCCACCAGTTGCCAAACATGAGAAGAATTCTAGTTGCCCTCTTCTACCTACTTGAAGCCCCTACCCATACATACTCCCTGTACACCCTAGGTAACAATCAGTCACGAGCCTTTCTGAATCTACTTCAAATGCACCCCTTTCTTTTGAACCCAATTGTCACAGCCTTGGTTAAATCCTCCTAATTTTCACCTGGATACCACCTAGCCGGTCTTCACGTTGCTCCAGCCCCAGCCGTCCCACGATTAAACTTTATCAATATCTCCTCATTTTAAGTCCAAACTCCCTAGAAGTCTATGAAAGTAAGCATAACCTGATTTTTGCCTACGTATTCTCACTGTAACAACTACACATCACTCCCCGCATGAACATACACTCCTTATGTGCAGAGGCCATATTACCATTACCATCACAATAAATGTGTTGAATGACAATACTTCTCCAGTCTTTCTTGCCATTGCTTCATACCTACCCAGCTTCCAGAAGTACTAAATTACTTGCAGTTCTGCCATTATGCCATGCCTTCCTGCTTCTGTACTTTTAGGTACACTGTGCCCCTTTCAAAATGCCTCACTTTATTCTCACCTGAGTGGGCTTTATGTTGATCCTTAAGATTCAGTTGAACTATCACCACTTTTAGAAAAACTTTTTTCTTAACTTTTTAAAGTTTATTTATTCTGAGAGAGAGAGAGAGACAGAGAGAGGGTTAAAGGGAGAGAGAAAGAGAGAGCACGAACAGAGGAGGGACAGAGAGAGGAGAAAGAGAAGCCCAAGCAGGCTCTGCACTGATGAGGGGCTCAATCTCATGAACCTGTGAGATCATGACCAGAACTGAGATCCAGAGCCAGGACACCTGACTGACAGAGCCACCCAGGCACCCTAGAAAAACTTTTTAAACGGTTGCTCCTAATATTCCATTGTGTTTCCACAGTACCATATGTCTTTACTAGACTATATTGTAATTGTAGATTTACTTGCCTGTCTTTTCCACCAAACTATGAGGTGCATACGGACAGAAACAGTGACTATCTTTACTGTATTCCCAGTACCTAATACAGTTCCTGGCACTTAGCAGGCCCTAAATAAATATCTAATAAATACAGTATGAATTTGTCTTGTAATAGGAATCCCAGATTACATCTCTACATTGCCACAGTCTAGGTTTGTGATCAAACAAAAAACAAGAGATACAAGAATATTTCTCTCTTAAAATATATATATATATATATATATAATATTCCACTATGTAACATTTTAGATTCAAAAGGAAATACATCCCAAATGCATAGTCATCTCAACTCCATTTTGGAAATAAGTAATGTATATAATCATGAATAACTCTCTTTAAATTGCGTGTTACTTTTAGAGAGGGAAAAAAAAGGATAACATTTCTGGCCTAAAAATTATGTGTATCACAACAAAATATTCCATACTCATTTCAAAGATGTCCCAGTGTCAGTTATAAAAACTAATTTTTAAAAATATTTTCTTTTAAATTAGCTAAATTTCAGTAAAAATATTTTTCCAAAGGCTCAATAAATTAAACACTGTCCTATGAAACAAATTTATGTTTATAAGTACTGCCTAAATCATTCCATTTTATATCAAGTTGTTTAAAACAGGCCCCTCATCAGAAAGTAAATATAAGTAGATTTTAAGATCGATGGATAGAGCCAGAGACTCTGTCTGCATCTTCTTACTCCACCACACACATTAACAGAACTCAAATTATAATCATAAATGTTATGTTAACAGAAGAGTTGACTTTTTAACCACTTTTGTCAAAGTACCAAATATGGACTCCCATAGCCATGCTACTGATTCAAGACCCAAGGAAGGGAGCCAAAAGGCTCGTCCACAAGGAAGAAAAGAAAAATATCATTACAGCTCTCTTAACATCGAAGACTTGTTTCAAGCTTCTTCTTTAAAAAAAAAAAAATCATTTGGTAACAGCTTTATTATCTGAAGACAAAAACAAGGCTTAAAATTCACTTAAGTGCTCAATCTTGTACTCCATTAATATTCTATCCTTTTGCGGTCACAAATTTTAGAAGCAAAACGCTAACAATGAATCAAAGGACAACTTTCACATATGCTGAAAATATCTGCTTCAGTTAACAAGTTGTTTTTTTACAAAACTGTATAGAAATAATTTTGAAAACAGTTTCAAACAGAGAGGAGGCAAACCACAAGAGACTCTTAAATACAGAGAGCAAACTGAGGGTCAGTGGGGGGCTGGAGAGGAGGGGAAAATGGGTGATGGGCATTGAGGAGGGCACTTGTTGGGATGAGCACTGGGTGTTGTATGTAACTGATGAGTCATGGGAATCTACTCCCGAAACCAAGAGCACACTGTATATACTGTATGTTAGCTAACTTGATAATAAATTACATTTAAATAAATAAATACCACAGAGTAACTCATTTAAAAAAATAAATAATTTTGAAAGCTGTCATTCTATGTCTAATAAATCAGTTTAGTATCATACTTAAGTACAAAATTTTTTTTTAAATTTTTTTAATGTTTATTTATTTTTGAGAGAGAGAGAGACAGAGCCCAAGCAAGGGAGGAGAAGAGAGAGAGGGAGACACAGAATCAGAAGCAGGCTCCAGGCTCTGAGCTGTCAGCACGGAGCCCGACACAGGGCTCAAACTCATGAACCGTGAGATCATGACATAAGCCAAAGTCAGATGCTTAACCGACTGAGCCACCCAAGCGCCCCTAAGAAAACAATTTCCATAATAGTTTTTAGAAAGAGAAATAACTCGTTAGCAAATTGAAAAAGACTTTAATTTTTCTTGAATTTTAGCTGGAGATGCTTTCTACAAAGTTAAAATGGTCACATGTGAGACATAGTGCTCTTGGTTTCTCGCTCTAAATGACAAAAAATTTCCGGCTATTTATTTTTCCTTCTGAGAGCAAAGGAAAAAAAACAGCATTAAACCAAAATATAATGCTAAAATGCAAATGATTTAAAAATTTTAAAAGCAACTGTATCTTTATTTGAAAACTTCTCTTGAATAACTTCCTTAATAACATGATGAACATGACTTCCTATATAAAAGTTAACACAACTAGATGAAGTGTTTTGAGAAGATAATGCCATAAAGACTCTGAAATGCTAAGTCCTCCCTCCTTTACAGAAGTAGTCTCGTGTGGAAGCAATAAATCACAAACATCTCATAAATGTTCTTATGTCTTTTGTTCCCTATTTCTGAAGGATGGACAATTTTAAAAACACAAAAGTAGAATAAGCAGCACAAATGAATTCAACTTTGGCATCAAAAATGTTCTATTTGGCCAAACTTAGTTTTAGTATCTTGTAACCATTAAGCAGAAAGTTTAAGCCTTATTTCCATTATAAGTCCCTCCTCAGGTAATAGAGATTGAAATATGCATTCAAGATTAGTAAAGGAAAGGCCTGATCTCTTTGTAGAGGTTTTTCAACAGAGGTTACAAAGATCAGGATAGAACAGCATGCTTTGTAACTAAAATGAAGGAAAACATATGATAGCAAAAGAATAATTTTTTGATAGAGTAGCCATTAGCTTTTCTTACCCTGAACTACATTTTTGTAAAAGTTACTACTTCAAATCAATAATAAAATGACAGAAAATAGGTTTTTAGAGTGTTTCAAGTAAACAAATCCATAATTTCTAGTAAAAAAGGAAAACCTATTAAACACTCCAATACACACTACACCCTCCCGTGGGCAAGCCTCCATGGAAAAATATAAAAAGATTTAGTTGGGTTTTCCACTCAGTTAAATCAGTCCTATAACTAATGAAACGATGGCTCTAAAAACCTCATAAAAGTTAACACTATTTTAATCACTTGTCTTAGCATCTGAGTTAGAAGAAAGAGTTTTTTAGAAATAACAATTTAGATCCTATAGAGTAGGAAATAAAATCATAATCTGCTTATCTTCCCTTAAAAAACAAAGTGATATCAGATTATTTCTTTAACTTAGAAAAACAGATAAATAAAGTAAATCACATGTAAAGATATATAATTAAAAGATAAAGTATACTTTATATCATGAGCTGCAAAGGCGGTACTAATATTTTAAAGCAAAATACAAAAATTATGGTTCCTTAGTGAGAACTGTGGCAGAAAAGCAGTATGTTCATTAAGTTTTTCAGGAAAACAACTTACATTATCACCTGGTAATATTTAGTATTACTGGCCTCATGAGGCTGTGTGGTCACTACACAGAAATATAAACACACTTGGAATAAAATTAAGAGACTACCTAAAAGAGCCCTTATTCTATATGGCTAATGTTTCAGTACTTAAATTATAGAATAGAAGCAAAACTAGATTAAAAGTATCTGCAATGGTCCAAATATCATTTCAAGTTTCTCTAATTTACAACAGAATACTATATATATATTTAATACATAAAGCTAGAAATCATGTATGAGGATGTACATTTCCCAAAATGCATGAAAGAATTTTTGAACAAATATACTCAAAGAAAAATAAGTTACAACTAAGACTACTTAAGGGCTTAACTAGACAGAAACCATCCATTAAAGGACAACAGTGACATCTAGTGGACACTTCAAATATAGGCCACACACATTTTGGATCAAAACATTTTGTGTGTCACATATTTCAACCTGCCTGAGGGCTTACGGGACAAATCTTTAATTTTAAAACAAAACAAGCCAGCTATGATCCAAAAAGGCTTATAAATATGAGTGACCCAATCACTGATAAATACAAAATGTTTAAGTATAAGAAGTACATATCTCACATCTTTAAAGTTCTTTAAACACTGATTAAACATATCATATATGACTAAAAGAAGGGCTAGCAAAAGGTCCAATGTAATTATGATAATAAAAAGAATTTAAAATATTCTGAATGAAAAAGCACTGGGGTGAATGAAGAAACTAACAAAGTTTATACTTTGTTTATACTGGTTTATACTTTTGGTTTAGGGGCTCTTGGGTGGCTCAGCTGGTTAAGTGTCTAACTTTGGCTCAGGTCATGATCTCACAGTTTATGAGATTGAGCCCCGTGTCAGGCTCTGTGTTGACAGCTTGGAGTCTGGATGGAGCCTGCTTTGGGTTCTGTGTCTCCCTC
This sequence comes from Panthera onca, assembly GCF_046562875.1. Taxonomy (NCBI): domain Eukaryota; kingdom Metazoa; phylum Chordata; class Mammalia; order Carnivora; family Felidae; genus Panthera; species Panthera onca. The sequence goes on from NC_138342.1 coordinate 123,041,646, forward strand.
TCTCTCTGCCCCTCCCCTGCTTGCATTCTGTCTCTTTCTCTCTCAAAAATAAATAAAAACATTAAAAAAAAAAAGTAAATGAACATTAATAAGACCAGGTGGTCATCTCAAAAAGCAACAAACTTAACTCAAAGAAGGATGAAAAAACAAAACAAAACAAAAAACCAAAATACCTGTGGATGAAAATGTTCTTACATATTCTTATTTGTCAATACATAAACAAATTTCACAAGAGAACAACACCACATTCATTGAGTAAATAATGAAAATATATGTGATTTTTATTAAATATTTTATTACTAATTCAGGGAAGAAATATAAATGTAGAGGCAGATCTTATAAACACTAAGTCAAATAAGAGTCCAGGCCACAAATTAGCCAGAAGTCTTTCAAACATCACAGGTGCTTCCAGATCTCTCAGAACTACCTAATTTAAAAGATTTTAATGATTATTTGAGCTCAAAGATTTCCTGACAAGGAAAAAATGCAAAGGGACAGAACTTTATAAATACAAAGTTCAAACTCATTCAAAGTACATGAAATGTAAACATGTTGGGACTAGTAACACTCAAGTCACAAAAGCATTATCTTAACAGTTTCAAAAAGTTAGATAGTACATAAATAAATTGGGATATATTCAAACAATGGACTATAACTCCAGAATATAAAAGAATGAAGTACTGATACTTGCAACAACAAGGATGAAATGTCAAAAAACTAGGCTGAATGAAAGAAGCCTTACAAAAAGTTACACCTTTTGTGATTTCATTTATATGACATGCTATATAACAGGCAAAACTGATCTATAAAATGAATGAATGAACGAATGAAATTAGAGCAACACTTACCTCCGAGAGTAGGATAGAGATGGAGATTGACTGGGAAGGAATATGAGGGAATTTTATGGGGTAAAGAAAATATTCTATATCTTAATAGAAGTTGGGGTTATACATATGTTTGCATTTGTCAAAACTTACCAAATAATACATAATTAAGATTGTGCAAAACATATATACATTGTACCTTAAAATATGAACCTGAAGCAAATATTCATAACTCTAGTTATCATATATCATGCTGAAGTATTTGGGCTGATATGTACAAATATCTGCAACTTATTTTGAATTGCATATAAAAATTAGATGAATTGATGGACAGATTATAATAATGCAAATACAGCAGAACATTAACAATTATAGATAGAATTTAAGAGATGAGTATACTGGGATTCACTATATAATTCTTTAAATTTTCCTGTATGTCTAAAAATTTCCATAATAAAACACTGGGAAAAAATTAAAATGACAATCAGAATTTAAAAAAAAAATTTAAATATAAAAAATTTAAAGTGTTTTCTTACATATTAATAATTTTCCATTTATATATTAACATTTTAATCTGTCTAATCTAAAGTCAAATGTAACCATTCTCTAAAGAGCAAGAGTTACAGGAAAACATATTTTTAAAAATGTGAAAGACATACCCGAATTTCTTGAAGATTGTGAAAATTATTTCCTACTCTGACCGAGATCTTGCTTGGAGTATAGCTTTCATCAGATTTGTAGTCTGCATAAATACATAATGTCTTCACTGTTGTTTTTCTTCTAAAAGCAATAAAATAAAAACATGTTCTTTATCACGTGGGAAGATTATATCCAAAACATCTGATCGCAGTTCACTCAAATGAGTACTTCAATCAACAATTTCCATTTCATTTCAACAATGATGAAAATGAAGAACAAGTAAAAATACAGATACACATTCATACAGGCATCTCTTATCTAGAACATGGTCAAGAACCAGATGTGAGTAAATTAAAAACAGTTGAGCTAAAATAGGTACCTTAACATGCAAACAGCATTAAGAATTTCAGTCCTCTTCATTTATGTTTTACACAAAAAAGTTACTCTAAAAAACTTGGTTTTTTTTTTTTACTAGTTAATTACTTAATTTCCTATATCAATATTTGAAAATAACTAGCTAAGTAAGAAATTAAGTCCAACAAAACCAAAATCATTTATAATATAATTTTATAATATATAAACATATATTACAGCACATATTGTACAATAATAGTGTAGTTTTAAAGGAAAATCTATTATGTAATGCAAGAAATAAAATTCTGTTTTTAAAATATATATATATATCTTAGGAAGAGAAGCAAAGACAAAACAAAACACAAACACAAAAGTAATCTCAGAAAAAATAGCAAGTAGCCAAAAAACATGAAAATGTTTTAATCTCTAATAATCAAAGAAATATAAATTAAAATACAGACATTAGTTTTCTTATCATATTAAAAAATATTAAAATGACTGATAATATCCAAATTTGATTAGAAAAAGTTACTGTCATAATGAGCTGGTAAGGCACACAGCCTTTGACCCATGAATTCAACTTCTGAGAATACATTAAAAAACAAAAATAACACAAATACTTAAAAATGGATGCGGAAAAAATGTTTACCATCCTGGGGTTAAATTACTAAAAAATTATAAACTCAAATATCCACCTCAATAGGTAATTAGTTATATCTATTCAATGAAATCCTATATAACTATTTCAAATAATCACACATATACAGGTTAGGTAAAAAGGCAGATTACAAAACAGTATATACAGAAGGATTGCATTTTGGGGAAAACAAAAAAAATTTTAAAGGCATATACACCTACATATATGTATAGGTATACATTACATATATATATATATATACACACACATATATATATATACACACATATATATATACACATATATATATATACACACACATATATATATACACACACATATATATATATATACACACATATATATATACACACACATATATATACACACATATATATATACACACACATATGTATATATACACACATATATATACACATATATATATATACACACATATATATATACACACATATATATATACACATATATATATACATATATATATATATATACACATACATATATAAAGATGTAGATAGAATCATACAAAAACACTAAAAGTGACTATTTTGGTGGAATAGATCTATGAGAGAGCTTTATTTTTTTTTATGATTTATATATTTTTGGAATAATTTTTTTTTACATTAAGCATGTGCTATTTGGGTCATTAGGGGAAAAAAAAACACTAGACAATTTTAAACATCAACCAAAAAAACCCATTAAGAAGTCTATTTAAACATGCTTTAAAAGTTAAGTTCTGGTATAAACTGGCACTAACTTATTAACAATGAGCTCCTTGAACAGAAGTAGTCTGTGTCAAAAGTCAACCAATAAAAACAGCAGGGGATCTGTAGCTCTTAGTGTGGGGACCAAACTTCTATAGCCCAAGCTATTCATCAAAAACAAATGGGGAAAGTTAAGGACTTTTCTTCAAATAATAAAGACAGATCAAGATGTAAAACACTAAGTACCCAGGAATCGCTGACAGGATAAATACCATTACCAGGTTTTCAGAAGAGGCCAGAGGTATCAAACTGACATCTTTCTTTCTGTTGGGCCAGGAAGGAGACATGAGAGGAAGCAAGGGAAGAGGGGAAATTTTGAAGGGCATACAAAAGATCTTTTCCTGATGAGCCAGAAGCAGGCAGTAAAAGGTCTTTCTTATTACGGAGAGATCAAAGATCATGAAGATTACTCTTGAAGACTTTTGCTTTTCTTTTTTAACAAAAGCAGATCTAAAGAGCCAAGCTTTCCGCTGTTCAGAATAATTTTATCTCCAAGTTATGAAATTTAAGATAACTTAGTCACTGGAACATAAAAGATAATCAGGATGAGGTTAGAAAAGCAAAGAATAATAACAACACAAATGATTATAAAGACAACAGCAACAAGTACAAAATAGCAAATGAACTTTGGCCCAGAAGTAAAGCTTTTTATGTATTATTTAATTCACTTCTCAACCTTGGATACAGAAGCCATTACCACCTTCATTTTACTGATTTAAAAAAAAAAGCAACCAGTAACACTCAGGTTAATATTAACTGACTGAAGGTAAAAGAGCTAGTATGCAGGCAGGCACAGTTGAAGCTGAAAGATGTGTCTATCTGCTTCACATGACCTTAACACATATCACCTTGCTGTTAATTAATTATACTTAACTTACTCAACAATCATTGGTTCCAATTTGCAGAAATATGTACGTGTCTGTAGTTCTTTAAATTTTATCTGCCGTAAATTGGGATCCATGTATTCCCAGAAATCATATTTAATAGGATAATCTGATTACATAATTATATAATTTCATTACATTTGCAAAAGAAACTGTGACCTCACGAAAAGTTTAAAAACTATTACTCTAAAATGTAGCCATAAAGCATTTTAAAATTATTTATCAATTTTATCTCGTGGTGAATGTAAAAACTAACACTGCACAGAAAACCATGCTATGTGTCAAACAGCAATGCATGTGGGAAGATTAAATGCGTAGATTATGAGACATCATGGCAGCTACTTAAATTGCTCAAATCATCATTATAATAATAATCACCATACTCTGTAAGCCAAGCATTGTGCTAAACATTTAGGGTAAAGTACTATAGGAAGGAAAGAGGGAGGGGGTAACATGTCCCCATTTCTGATGACACAAGTAACATTCCCAGCCTCTCTATTCCTCACCCATGACTCCCTTTCTGCTGAGAAAGAGCTGCTGGCAGGAGGTACACATTGACTTTGTTCCTTCATGCCACAAATTTAATAGAGGCAGGCTCTACCTGGTCTAGCACCTTTATAACTGGATGGGCAAGTCTGTTTAATTCTAGGGTTCAATATTAGCAAATACACTTAACTGTAGATGTAAGCCCCTTTCTCAAACATCAGCATTGTCAGTTTTACAAGGGTGATACTTTGGTCTCCATCTGCTGACTCCTGAATAATTTTTCAATTCATTGGGAACCCGTGAAATTGCAAGAGAAGACATTAGAGACAGACACTCCACGTTGACAACCTAACAGCCCCTGTTCCCTTCTTTCTTTATGGCATTCTACTAAAAGACTATATTCCCTAGCTTCCCTTAAAGCTAGATATGATGACGTGACTAAGTTATGGCCAATTAGATTTACACCAAATGACTGTATTTTATAAAGAAAGGTTTTTTTAAATTTTAAAATATTTCTTAATGTTTATTTTTTGAGCATAAGCAGGGGAGGGGAAAGGAGAGAGGGAGACACAGAATCCAAAGCAGGCTCCAGGCTCTGAGCTGTCAGCACAGAACCCAATGCAAGGCTTGAAGCCATGAACTGTGAGATTATGACCTAAGTTGAAGTTGGACACTTAACCAACTGAGCCACCCAGGCGCCCCTATAAATCAAGTTTTTAATGTTTATTTTTTTTATTTGCAAGAGAGAGAGAGAGGGCAGAGAGAGAGGGAGACACAGAAACCGAAGCAGGCTCCAGGCTCCAAGCTGTCAGCACAGAGTCCAACACAGGGCTCAAACCCACGAGCCACGAGATCATGACCTGAGCTGAAGTCGGACACTTAACCGACTGAGCCACCCAGATGCCCCAAGAAAGGTTTTTTTTAAAGGAAGACATCCCCCTTTACCTTCTCCACCTACTCCTTCCTGCTACCTGGGATATGGACATAATGGGTAGAATTCCAAAAGGCATCTTGAATCATGAGGTAACCTTGAGGACAGAACTCATGAACTAAGAATGGAAAGAAAAGGAATCTGGGTCTACAAAACACTGTAGGGCTACCATACCATTCCTGAATTGCCATGCTCCACTTATATGAAGAGGGAGAGAAAATAAATTCCCACCTTGTTTATTTATTTACTGGGGGGGAGGGGCACAATCTCACAATTAGTGAGATCATGACCTGACTGACACTCAACCAACTGAGCCACCCAGTCGCCCCCCCAATCTGTTTAAAGCACTGTTATTAGAAGATCTGTTACCAGTTCTCATGCCTATTTAATACATTATCACGTCCACACTACAGATGAGGAAACTGAGCTCAGATTCGGGTTAAGCAAACAGTCTCAGTCACACATCTAGCTATGCACAGAACCAGAATCTGAATCCAGTTCATGCCTGGTGGACTTAGCGATATGCTCCAGTGGGGAAGGAGGGCGGAGACCCAGGAGCCAGCAGATTGGTCTGAGGATCCTCTGGGTTGCAAGGGGAAAACAATTCCCCTGCTTGCAGTGCACTTGGGAGAGGTGGCCCAGCCTCTCTGGGGGCAAAAGACATGGCAGCGCCATTGAACTGCCCTGTTCACTAACATAGGAATGGGGACACTAGCTAAGGGTAGCAAACTTTGGCACCAGCCTTGTGCTGCACTTTCCCAAAAATTCCTAACCACTATGAGGTCACGTGACTATTTGCTGGGACAAACCAGCCCTGGGCTACAGTGCAGTGAGATCCTCCTCCCACCCCAGGGGGTCAGTGAGTCTGTGCCTTGCAGATGTCTAAAAGATGAAACAGCCACATGGACAGCTCAGAGGTAGGCAGGGTAAAGGTGGAGATATGGCAGAAGCTGGGGACAGAGGAAGAATGATTGTTTGCTCTTCTGTGAGTGCTTCCTGAAGAGTGAAAGGCGCAAACTCCCCCATCCGGGATGAAATAGGGGGAGATTGCCATTGTCACCCCACTCATCAGCTCAGTGAGCTAAACAGTGCCACTAAGTGGAGGCTGGAGCCACATACACCAAGCCCTGACTGCCCTGCAGGTACATCTCTACTAGGGCAAGTACACCTGAGAATCAGATCAACAGGCCACACCCCCAGAAGACTAGCATAAACCCCTTGCACACACCAAGTCTACTGATCACAGAGTGCTGCAAAGCTTCAACTCTAAGGGAAACAGGATTTATCTTCCTTTCGGGGTTTTGGGTTTTGGGTTGTTTTTTTTTTTTTTTGATACAGAAACAGCAATTTTTAAAATTTTACTATTACTATAATTGTTATTGTTATTATTATTATTTTGGATCAAGCTTCACTTAACAAGCAGACAAAAACACGCCCAGGATCTAGCTCCCCTTTTTTTTTTTCCTTTCATCTCCAAAATGACAAGACAGAGGAATTCACCTCAAAGGAAAGAACAGGAAGAAGTGATGACCAGGGATTTAATAAAAACAGATAAGATGTCTAAACTAGAATTTAAAACAACAACTGTAAGAATACTAGCTGGGCTTGAAAAAAGCAGGGAAGACACTAGAGAATCCCTTACTGCAGAGGTAAAGGAACTAAAATCTAGTCAGACCTAAGTTAAAAATACTATAATTAGATGCAAGCCTGAATGGATGCCATAACAAAGATGGATGGATGAAGTAGAGAAACAAATCAGTGATATAGAAGATAAAATTATGGAAAATAATGAAGCTGAAAAGAAGAGGGAAAGAAAAGTTTCAATCACAAAGGTAGACTTAGGGAACTCAGAGACTTCTTAAGACATAGTAACATTTACATCACACGAGTCCCAGAAGATGAAGAGAGACAAAAAAGGGGCAAAGGTTTGAGAAAATTATAGCTGAAAATGTCCCTAATCTGAGTAAAGACACAGACATCGAAATCCAAGAAGCACAGAGAACTCCCATTAAATTCAACCAAAACTGGGTGATGACCTAGACATATCATAGTCAAATTCACAAAATACACAGACAAGGAAAGAATCCTGAAAGCAGCAAAGGAAAAAAAGTCCTTAACCTACAAGGGAAAACAGATCAGATTCACAGCAGACATGTTCACAGAAACTTGGTAATTGAGAGGGAATGGCAGGATACATTCAATATGCTGAATGGGAAAAATATGCACCCAAGAATACTTTATCCAGCAGGGCTGTCATTCAGAATAGAAGGAGAGATAAAGAGTTTCCCAGACAAACAAAAACTAAAGAAGTTCATGACTACTAAACCAGCCCAGCAGGATATATTAAAGGGGACTCTCTGAGTGGGGAACAAAAGACCAAAGAAACAAAGACTAGAAAGGAACAGAGAACATCACCAGAAACACCAACTTTATAGGTAACATAATGGCAATAAATTCCTATCTTTCAAAAATCATTGAATGTAAATGCACTAAATACTCTAATCAAAAGATACTGCGTATCAAAATGGATTAAAAAAACCCAAAAAACAGGACCCATCTACATGCTGCCTACAAGAGACTCAGTTTAAACCTAAAGACACCTCTAGATTGAAAGTGAAGGGATGGAGGAACATCTATCATGTTCATGGACATCAAGAGAAAGCTGGAGTAGCCATATTTATATCAGACAAACTAGATTTTAAACCAAAGACCGTAACAAGGGATGAAGAAGAGCATTATATCATAATTAAGGGTCTATATATTTAAAAGATCTAAAAATTATAAATATTGATGCCCCCAACTTGAGAGCACCCAAATATACAAGTCAATTAATAACAAACATGAAGAAACTCATTGGTAATAATACAATAATAGTAGGGGACTTTAACACCCTATTTACAACAATGGACAGATTATCTAGAAGAAAATCAACAAGGAAACTATGGCTTTGAATGACACACTGGACGAATGGACTTAACAGATATATTTGGAACAGTTTATCCTAAAACAAGAGAATACACATTCTTTTCAAGTGCACATGGGACACTCTCTAGAAGAGATCACATACTGAGTCAAAGATCAGCCCTCAACAAACACAAAAAGACTGAGATTATACCATGCATATTTTCAGACCACAACGCTATGAAACTTGCAGTCAACCACAAGAAAAAATTTGGAAAGATCACAAATACATGGAGGCTAAATAATATTCTCCTAAATAATGAATGGGATAACCAGGAAATTAGAGAAGAAATAAAAAATAGATGGAAGCAAATGAAAACACGACAGTCCAAACCCTTTGGGATGCAGCAAAGGCAGTCCTAAGAGAAAAGTATATTGCAATACAGGTCTACCTCAAGAAGCAAGAAAAGTCTCAAATATACAACCTAACCTTAAACCTAAAAGACCTAGAAAAGGAACAGCAAATAAAGCCTAAAGCCAGTAGGAGAAGGGAAATAATAAAGATTAGAGCAGAAAAAACAATATAGAAGCAAACAAAAAAAACAGATCAACAAAACTAACAGCTGGCTCTTAGAAAGAATTAATAAAATTAATAAACCCCTAGCCAGACTTCTCAAAAGTAAGAGAAAGGACCCAAATAAATAAAATCACAAATGAAATAGAGATAACAACCAATATCACAGAAATACAATTATAAGAGAATATTATAAAAAATTATATGCCAATGAACTGGGCAATCTAGAAGAAATGGAAAGAGAATATCAGAATAGAATGATTACAAGTAATGAAATTGAATTGGTAATCAAAAAACTACCAAAAAATAAAGTCTAGGACCAGATGGATTTACAAGTGAATTCTACCTGGTATTTATAGAAGAGTTAATACCAATTCTTCTCAAAGTGTTCCAAAAAAGAGACATGGAAGGAAAACTTCCAAACTCATTCCACAACGCCAGCATTACCTTGATACCAGACAAGACAAAGACACCACTAAAAGGGAGAATTACAGGCCAATATCCCTGATGAACCTGGATACAAAAATTCTCAACAAGATACTAGCAAGTCAAATTCAACAGTACATTAAAAGAATTATTCACCACGATCAAGTGGGATTTGTAGGACAGTAGAAAGAAATTCCACTTGATCATGGTTCACTATTGGCTCAATGTTTGCAAATCAATCAACATAATACACCACATTAATACAAGAAAGGGTAAGAACCATATACTCCTCTCAGATGCAGAAAACCCATTTGAAAAACTAGCATCCATTCTTGATAAAAACCCTCAACAAAGTAGGGATAGATGGAACATACCTCAACATCATAAAGGCCGTATATGAAAGACCCACAGCTAATACCATCCTCAATGGGGAAAAACTTGAGAGCTTTTCCTATATAGTCAGGAACAAAACAAGGATGTCCACTCTCACCATTACTATTTAACATAGTGCTGGAAGTCTTAGCCTCAGCAATCAGACAACAAAATGAAATAAAAGGCATCTAAATTGGTAAGGAAGAAGTCACACTCACACTGTTTGCAGATAACATGATATTCTCTGCAGAAAACCTGAAAGACCCCACCAAAAAATTGCTAGAACTAATACATGTATTCAGCAAAGCCACAGGTTATAAAATCAACATACAGAAATCCACTGCATTTGTATACACCAATAACGAAGCAGCAGAAAAAGAAATCAAGAAATCAATCCCATTTATAATTGCACCAAAAACCGTAAGATACCTAGGAATAAACCTAACCAAAGAGTTAGAGATCTGTATTCTGAAAACTATAGAATGCTTATGAAAGAAATTAAGGAGGATGCAAAGAAATGGAAAAACATTCCATGTGCATGGATTACAAGAATAAACATTGTTAAAATGTCTATATTACCCAAAGCAATTTACACATTCAATGCAATCCCCATAAAAATACCACTAGCATTCTTCACAGAGCTAGAACAAACAATTCTAAAATCTGTACGGAACCAGGAAAGACCCCCATATAGTCCTGAAAGACCCCAAAGCAATCCTGAAAAAGAAAACCAAAGCTGGAAGCATCATGATTCCTAACTTCAAGCTGTATTACAAACCTGTAGTCATTAAGGCAGTATGGTACTGGCACAAAAACAGACACATAGATCAATGGAACAGAATAGAAAACCCAGAAATGGACCCACAACCATAAGGTCAACTAATCTTCAACAGAGCAGGAAATATACAATGGAAAAAAGACGGTCTCTTCAACAAATGGTGCTGGGAAAACTCGACATCAACATGCAGAAGAATGAAACTGGACCACTTTCTTACACCATACACAAAAATAAATTCAAAATGGATGAAAGACCTAAATGTGATGCGGGAATCCATCAAAATTCTAGAGGAGAACACAAGCAGCAGTCTTTCCGACCTCAGCTGGAGCAATTTTTTACGGACACGTCGCCAGAGGCAACAGAGACAAAAGCAAACATGAACTATTCTCGGACTTCATCAAGATAAAAAAAAAAACTGCATGGCAAAGGAAACAATCAAGAAAACTAAAAGGTAACCTACAGAATGGGAAAAGACATTTGCAAATGACATGTCTGATAAAGGGTTAGTATCTAAAATCTATAAAGAACTGATCAAACAAAGAAAGATAATCCAGTTAAAAAATGGATAGAAGACATGAATAGACACTTTCCAAAGAAGACATCCAGATAACTAACAGAAACATGAAAAGATGCTCAACATCACTCATCACCAGGGAAATACAAATCAAAACCACACTGAGATATACTTCACACCAGTCAGAGTATCTAAAACTAACAACTCAGGAAACAACAGATGTTGGCAAGGATGTGGAAAATGGGACCCCTCTTGCACTATTGGTAGGAATGCAAACTGGGGCAGCCACTCTGGAAAACTATATGAAGGTTTCTCAAAAAGTAAAAAATAGAACCATCCTATGATACAGTAATTGCACTACTAGGTATTTACTCAAAGGATACAAAAATACAGATTGAAACAGGTACATACACCTCAATGTATATAGCAGCATTATCAACAATAGCTAAACTATAGAAAGAGCTCAAATGTCCATCAACTGATGAATGGGTAAGGAAGATGTGCTACATATAGACATTGGAATATTACTCAGCCAGCAAAAAGAATGAAATCTTTACATTTGCAATGGCGTGGATAGAGCATGATACATGCTAGGTGAAATAAGTCAGTCAGGGAAAGGCAAATACCATATGATTTCACTCACTGTGGAATTCAAAAAAGCAAAACAGATGAACATAAAGTGGGGAGGAAACAAGGAGAGAGAGAGGGAAAGTCACCATAAGGGACTCTTAATGATAGAGTACAAACTGAGGGTTGATGGAGAGAGATGGGCGGGGTGTGGGCTAGATGGGTGATGGGTAATAAGGAGGACAGTTGTTAAGATGAGCACTGGGAGTGGGACATAAGTGATAAATCACCGAATTCTATTCCTGAAACCAATATTGTACTGTATGTTAACTAACTATAATTTAAGTAAAAATTTAAAAAATAATCAGCTAACATAACAGAAGGTTTGGGAGGGCCCCAAGCCCTCCATAGGGATGATCACCAGATGTCCATGGACAGCTCAGAAAGAAAACCCACATGAACAGGTATGTATTAATTTTCATGGAAGATGCTTTATAGCTTCCATCATATTCTCAAAGGAGTCAGAACTTCCCCCCAGTTATACACCACTGTTCTGAAGAAGTGTCCTGAGATGATAGAATTAAAAGAGAAAATATAAATACCTACATGTATATAGCAAACCATTCAAAACTTTGTGGCTTAGGGGCACCTGAGTGGCTCTGTGAGTTAAGCATCGGACTTCAGTTTAGGTTATGACCTCTCGGCTCATGGGTTCAAGACCTGTGTCAGGCTCTATGCTGACAGCTCAGAGCCTGGAGCCTGCTTTGGATTCTGTGTTTCTGTCTCTCTCTGCCCCTCCCCCGCTCATGCTCTGTGTCTGTCTCTGTCTTTCAAAAATAAACAAACATTAAAAAAAACTTTCTGGCTTAAAAAATAATCATTATTTTATGAATCTGGAATTTGGGCAAGGCTCAGAAGGGAAGTTCTACACAGCATCAGGTGTGACAACTTGACTTGAGATCTAAAGGATCTGCTTCCAAGATGATTCACTAATATGGAAAGAAAGCTGGTACTGGTTGTTAGATGAGAGCTTAGCTAAGGCTTTGACCTTTGATTCATTTTTTCATGGGCTTCTCCATTTGATGTGGGTTTTCTCACAGCAAGGCAAATGGTTATCACATAAAAGAGAGAAAACAAGGCAGAAGTTATACACATTTTATGACTTAGTATTAGAAATGACAGTGTCATAATATCTTTACCATCAAGCAAGAGATCCACAAGGGCCTGACCCATTTCAATTGAGGAGACACAGATGCCATGTCTTGATTAGGCAGCAGCAAAGTTGTAGAAGAGCATGTGTATTAGAAAGTAAATATTGTGGGCATACTGGAAAATATAGCCTGCCTTAAAGATGTTCAAAGAATTAAAAGAAAACATGAGCATAATGTGGAAAGATGAAAAATACTTTTTTAAATGGAATTTGTGGACATGAAAAACAATCTGACACAAGAAATTCACTGGATGGGATTAACAGCATTTTAAACACTGCAGAAGATCATGAACATAATGATATAACTCTAGAAACTCTCCAAAATAAACCATAGAAAACAAAGAGCTCTCATCCCTCATTAAAATAAATAGAATAATAGAGGTGCCTGGGTGGCTTAGTCTGTTGAGCAACTGATTTCGGCTCAGGTCATGATCTCGTGGTTCATGCGTTCGGGCCCCACATCAGGTTCTATGCTGACAGCTCAGACCTCTTTCTCTGACCCTCCCCCACTTGCACTCTGTCGCCCTCTGTCTCAAAAATAAATAAACATTACAAAGTAAATAAATAAAATAAATAAAAAGAATAATAGTATAAGGCAGACTAACATGTATGAGTCCCAGGGGGAAAAAATGGGGTAAATAGAAAGCATTTGAAAAAATTGTAGCCAAAATTTTTCCAAATTTGATAAAAACTACCCACAGATTCAAGAAGGTCAATGAACTATAAAAGGATAAACATAAAGAAATCCATATAATGATAAGTCATAATCACACTGCTTAAAAAAAATAGTGATAAAAAAATCTTAAAAGCTGTGGTGGGGACATGGGGAGACACATTAAATACAGAGAAACAAAGATAAGACAACAAACTTCATATCAGAAATAATGATGAACAGCATCTTTAAAGTGTTAAAGGAAAGAAACAACCTAGAATTCAATACCCAGTGAAAGATATTTTTTAAATGAAGACAAAACATTTTCAAACAAAAGCTGTGAGAATTGATCACCAATAAATTTGCATTATGAGTAATGTTAAAGAAAGTTCTTTGTTTTCCTTTAGAAGGAAAGACAATACCAGACAGAAATGTGAATCTATGAAAAAGAATAAAGAGCACTGTAAATGATAAATATGTGCGCAAACACAAAACATTTTTCACATTTAAAAAGTTTTCTAAAGATACTTTAAAACAATGTTTTGAGCTTTGTAACAAATGTAGAAATAAAGTAAATGACAATAGCAGCATAAAGGAAAATGTGAAAATAGGAGTAAAGAGTAGTAAGATTCTTGTATTTTATGTGAAATGTTATATTATTTGAAGGTAGACTGTGATAAATTGAAGATGCGTATTGTAAATCTCAGAGCTACTACTAACATTCTAAAACTTAACATTAGACAAAGAAAGACATACACTTAATAAGCTAATAGTAAAGATCAATAAAATTGATAAATCTCTAGCTAGTCTGACCAGGAAAACCAAAAAGAGAAATGATAAAAAATATCAACACCAGGTATAAAAGAAAAGATAGGGGCACGTGGGTGGCTCAGTTGGTTAAGCTTCTTCCAATTCTTGATTTCGACTCAGGTCATGATTTCGAAGTTGTGAATCTGAGCCCTGCATCAGGCTCTGTGCTGACAGCATGGGAGTCTGCTTGGGGTTCTCTCTCTCCCTCTTTCTCTGCCTCTCCTGCACTCTCTCTATCTCTACGTCAAAATAAACTTTTTTTTAAAAAAAGAGAGAAAGGAAGGAAGAAAAGAAAGAAAGAAGGAAGGAAATAAGTGTTGGCATGGATTTAGAGAAATTGGATGGCTTGTATAGTGCTGGTGGTGTGAGGCAGGTGGGTTGTAAAATGGTGCAGCTGCTGTGGAAATCAGTATGGCGGTACCCAAAAAACCAAACACAGAATTACCACTGATCAGGCAATTCCACTTCTGAGTATACACACAAAAATAACTTGTACATTCATGTTCACAGCAGCGTTATTAACAATAGCCATAGGGTGAAAATAATCCAAATGTCCATCGGTAAATGAAGGGATTAACAAAATGTGGTATATTCATACAAGAGAATATTATTCAGACTTAAAAGGGAATGAAATTCTGACACATGGTACATGGATGGACCTTGTACACATATGCTAAGTTAAGCTAGATACCAAACGACAAATATTATATGATTGCATTTACATGAGATGCCTAGAACAGTTAAATACATAGATCAAATACAGATTAATACAGAAAAAGAAAAACAGTTAAATACAGAGAAAGGTAAGTTAAACAGTGTTGATCATGAACTGGGGATAGGAGGGGGTGGAGAGTTACTGTTCAATGAGTGCAGAATTTGGGTTTGGGATGATAAAAAATTCTAGAGATGGATAGTGGTGACAGTACCACAATGTGAATGCAATTTATGCCACTAAACTATACACTTAAAAATGGTATATCTTATGTATATTTTATAATTTAAAAATCAATGAAATCACCATCTCAACAGACTAAAGAAGAAAAACCATATGATCACATAAATAGATGCAGAAATGGCATTTGAGAAATTCCAACACCTATTCACTAAAAAAAGCCTCAGCATACTAGAAACTTCATCAGCCTGAATAGAACTTCATCAACCTGATAACCTGGCAGGTTATATTAGTTTCTGTCTAGTAAGAAAGAACAGTCCTCTGCAGGAAGCTAGAGGTATCACCAGAGGCCTAGGATTTGAGGAAGGAGTAAATGATAAATGCACCTTCATCAAAAGAATTGCAGGCGAATTATCCATAGCATTAAGTGATTGTGTAACTAGATTCAACCCACAAAAGCATCCATAAGATAGAGTTAGCTTTAAAACATACAGTCAAGTAAGGAGAGCACCAACTCTGGATCATCAAGATAGAACTGGCAATTGTAAGTTTTCCTCCTCCACTCCCATACTAGCAGGCTTGGGGAGTTCAGAAATTAATTAAGAATTCAGAAGAAGACAAATAAAAGCTAGGTAGGGAAAGAAAAGCAAACCACACCTTCTTCCAATTACAACAGATTGAAGCTTAAGGAGAGGAAGAAACCTTAAAAGAAACTTTAAAGCAAGTCTGAGGCTTTCACTATTAGTCAGGATGGCTAGCTTATCACTATAGCTAGGATGAAATGTTTTAATTTCTAAATTTTGCTACTTGAAGACATTTTTAATTTCTCTGTTTTTCTATTTGAAATGAAGACAGAACTGTTTATACTACCCCAAAATGTCATACTAACAGCCAGGAGAATTATCATCCAGGGCAAGGAAAGAATGTGCCCCTAATTTAAAAGGACAATGAAGTATAAAAGTAAATGCTACCTTGTGATTATGCACTTCAAGTCCATCTTGACACATCGGTAATACATACCAATTATTACTAAAATCTACATGCTCAACTAGCCAAGGGACTGCTACAAGAATTAAAAGTTGTTTATTTTCTGTGAAGGAAAGAATATCTAAGGAGTCAAAAATTCTGTTTCAACTTAACAAAATACAGTTGACCCTTGTAGAACATGAGTTTGAACTGCATGGTCCACTCATACTCAGATTTTTTTCAACAAACACAGTAGAGGACTGCAAATGTATTTTCCTTATGATTTTCTTAATAACATTTTTTCTAGCTTTACTGTAAGGATACAGTGTATTATAATACACATAACATACATGATATGTGTTAATCAACTATGTTATTGATAAGGATTCCAGTCAACAATAAGCTATTACTAGTTAAGTTTTTGGGGATTCAAAAGTTACACGCAAATTTTCAACTGCGCAGGAGAGTCCCTAACCCCTGTGCTATTCAAAGGTGAACTGTATAAATTCCCAATTGAACCTCTTTCAAGCTTATTTGTAATCTAATTTTTCCAACACAGGAAGTGTTAAATTAGTGCATAATATACTCACAAACACAATATGAAAATCAAATGGAAGAAAGTTGAGCATGGGACTTACATAATGGAGGTATGAAAGTTGGCTCCTGAGAACTAAAAAAAGTTACCCCATCCTAAATTATATCACGTTTTAGTCATAATCCTTGACAGTAAATTTCTAACATTTCCTTTAATTTTTTTTCATTCATAACTCAAAGTGTAGTTGACTGGTAAAGTCCAATAAATATCCAGTTGAGGTTGACAATTTCTAATGTAGTTTCAATTGTCTTTAGCTTAGTACCTATTTTTTAAAATTAATTTATTTATTTTGAGAGAGATAGAGCACAAGTGGGGAGAGGCAGGCAGAGAATCCCAAACATGCTCCTTGCTGTCGGTGCAGAGCCCAATGCGGAGCTCAATCTCATAAACCATGAGATCGTGACCTGAGCTGAAACCAAGAGTCAGACACCTAACTAACTAAGCCATCCAGGCACCCCCTACTACCTATTATTTTTTTAACGGCATCAGCACTTTGATTTTTCCATTTGCTCTGCTTTTTGAAAATAAGGGAGAGGGACACTGGGCTCACTGCGTCCTGCTGGTCACTTAGATTCCACCTACACCTGCCTAACTAACCCAGAAAACCACCAGAAGACTAGCAGAACAGAGTCTCCGGAGCCAAGCGCAGACGAGAGGCCCACGGAAGAGGGTAGGAAGGGCGGCAAGGCGGTGCGCGCTGCACGGACTGGCGGGAGGGAGCCGGGGCAGAGGGGCGGCCCGCCGGCCAAGCAGAGCCCCAGGTCTGGCTTGCAAAAGTGGAGGGGCTGGACGGAGTGTGTTCCGACAGCAAGCAGGACGTAGCATCTGGGAGGTCATAAGTTAACAGCTCTGCTCGGAAAGCGGGAAGGCTGGAGGACAAAGGGAGGGAGAGTTGCTGAGCCCCGGGACAGGACGACAGAGCTCAGTTTGGCGGGGAACAAAGGCGCTCACCAGTGCCATCTCCCTCGCCCGTCCCCCAGCCAAAATCCCAAAGGGAACCAGTTCCTGCCAGGGAACTTGCCTGCACCTCGCAAACACCCAAGGCTGTGCTTCTGTAGATCCATCCCTCCAGCACCAGGTCTGACTCCCTCCCAGTGCCGCAGGGCCCCTCCCGAAGCGGATCTCTGAAGGAAAAGCGAGCTGAGCCTGCCCCTCCTGCCCCTGCGTACCTTGCCAATCCACCCCAGCTAATATGTCAGATCCCCAGCACCACAAGCCTGGCAGTGTGCAAGTAGCCCAGATGGGCCATGCCACCCCACAGTGAATCCTGCCCCTAAGAGAGGGGAAGAGAAAATACACACCAGTCTGACTGTGGCCCCAGCGGTGGGCTGGGGGCAGACATCAGGTCTGACTGCGGCCCCACCCACCAACACAAGTTATTCAAGACAGCACAGGGGAAGTGCCCTGCAGTTCCTCACCACTCCAGAGACTATCCAAAATGACGAAATGGAAGAATTCCCCTCAAAAGAATCTCCAGGAAATAACGACAGCTAACTAACTGATCAAAAACGATTTAAACAATATAACAGAAAGTGAATTTAGAATAATAGTCATAAAATTAATCGCTGGGCTTGAAAACAGTATAAAGGAAAGCAGAGAATCTATTGCTACAGAGATCAAGGGACTAAGGAACAGCCAGGAGGAGCTAAAAAATGCTATTAATGTGCTGCAAAATAAAATGGAGACGACCACAGCTCAGACTGAAGAGGCAAAGGAGAGAATAGGTGAACTAGAGATAAAATTATGGAAAAAGAGGAAGCTGAGAAAAAGAGATAAAAAAAATCCAGGAGTATGAGGGGAAAATTAGAGAACTAAGTGATGCACTAAAGAGAAATAATCTATGCATAATTGGTATTCCAGAGGAGGAAGAGAGAGGGAAAGGTGCTGAAGGTGTACTTGAAGAAATTATAGCTGAGAACTTCCCTGATCTGGGGAAGGAAAAAGGCACTGAAATCCAAGAGGCACAGAGAACTCCCTTCAGACGTAACTTGAATCGATCTTCTGCATGACATATCATAGTGAAACTGGCAAAATACAAGGATAAAGAGAAAATACTGAAAGCAGCAAGGATAAACGTGCCCTAACATATAAAGGGAGACCTATAAGACTCGTGACTGATCTCTCTACTGAAACTTGGCAGGCCAGAAAGGAATGGCAGGAGATCTTCAATGTGATGAACAGAAAAAAATATGCAGCCAAGAATCCTTTATCCAGCAAGTCTGTCATTTAGAATACAAGGAGAGATAAAGGTCTTCCCAAACAAACAAAAACTGAAGGAATTTGTCACCACTAAACCAGCCCTACAAGAGATCCTAAGGGGGATCCTGTGAGACAAAGTACCAGAGACATCACTACAAGCATGAAACATACAGACATCACAATGACGCTAAACCCATATCTTTCTATAATAACACTGAATGTAAATGGGCTAAATGCGCCAACCAAAAGACATAGGGATCAGAATGGATAAAAAAACAAGACCCATACATTTGCTGTCTACAAGAGACTCATTTTAGACCTGAGGACACTTTCAGATTGAAAGTGAGGGGATGGAGAACTATTTATCATGCTACTAGAAGTCAAAAGACGCTGGAGTAGCCATACTTATATCAGAAAAACTAGACTTTAAATTAAAGGGTGTAGGGGCGCCTGGGTGGCTCAGTCGGTTGCGCGGCTGACTACGGCTCAGGTCATGATCTTGCGTTCGGTGGGTTCGAGCCCCGCGTCGGGCTCTGTGCTGACAGCTCGGAGCCTGGAGCCAGTTTCAGATTCTGTGTCTCCTTCTCTCTCTGACCCTCCCCCATTCATGCTCTGTCTCTCTCTGTCCCAAAAATAAATAAACTTAAAAAAAAAATTAAAGGGTGTAACAAGAGACGAAGAAAAGCATTATATAATAATTACAGGGTCTATCCATCAAGAAGACCTAACAATTATAAATGTCTATGCACCGAATACGGGAGCCCCCAAATATATAAAACAATTACTCATAAACATAAGCAACCTTATGGATAAGAATGTGGTCATTGCAGGGGACTTTAACACTCCACTTACAGAAATGGATAGATCATCTAGACACACGGTCAATAAAGAAACAAGGGCCCTGAATGATACATTGGATCAGATAGACTTGACAGATATATTTAGAATTCTGCATCCCAAAGCAACAGAATATACTTTCTTCTCGAGTGCACATGGAACATTCTCCAAGATAGATCACATACTGAGTCACAAAACAGCCCTTCATAAGTATACAAGAATTGAGATTATACCATGCATACTTTCGGACCACAATGCTATGAAGCTTGAAATCAACCACAGGAAAAAGTCTGGAAACCTTCAAAAGCATGGAGGTTAAAGAATACCCTACTAAAGAATGAATGGGTCAACCAGGCAGTTAGAGAAGAAATTTAAAAATATATGGAAACAAACGAAAATGAAAATACAACAATCCAAACGCTTTGGGATGCAGCGAAGGCAGTCCTGAGAGGAAAATACATTGCAATCCAGGCCTATCTCAAGAAACAAGAAAAATCCTAAATACAAAATCTAACAGCACACCTAAAGGAAATAGAAGCAGAGCAGCAAAGACACCCCAAACCCAGCAGAAGAAGAGAAATAAAGATCAGAGCAGAAATAAACAATATAGAATCTAAAACAACTGTAGAGCAGATCAATGAAACCAAGAGTTGGTTTTTTGAAAAAATAAACAAAATTGACAAACCTCTAGCCATGCTTCTCAAAAAGAAAAGGGAGATGACCCAAATAGATAAAATCATGAATGAAAATGGAATTATTACAACCAATCCCTCAGAAATACAAGCAATTGTCAGGGAATACTATGAAAAATTATATGCCACCAAACTGGACAACCTGGAAGAAATGGACAAATTCCTAAACACCCACACGCTTCCAAAACTCAAACAGGAGGAAACAGAAAGCTTGAACAGACCCATAACCAGTGAAGAAATTGAACCAGTTATCAAAAATCTCACAACAAATGAGAGTCCAGGACCAGATGGCTTCCCAGGGGAATTCTACCAGACATTTAAAGCAGAGATAATACCTATCCTTCTAAAGCTATTCCAAAAAATAGAAAGGGAAGGAAACCTCCAGATTCATTCTATGAAGCCAGTATTACTTTGATTCCTAAACCAGACAGAGACCCAGTAAAAAAAGAGAACTATAGGCCAATATCCCTGATGAATATGGATGCAAAAATTCTCAATAAGATACTAGCAAATTGAATTCAACAGCTTATAAAAATAATTATTCACCATGATCAAGTGGGATTCATTCCTCGGATGCAGGGCTGGTTCAACATTTGCAAATCAATCAATATGATACATCACATTAATAAAAGAAAAGAACCATGTGATCCTGTCAATTGATGCAGAAAAAGCATTTGACAAAATTCAGCATCCTTTCTTAAGAAAAACCCTCGAGAAAGTCAGGATAGAAGGAACATACTTAAACATCATAAAAGCCATTTATGAAAAGCCCACAGCTAATATCATCCTCAATGGGGAAAAACTGAGAGCTTTTGCCCTGAGATCAGGAACACGACAGGGATGTCCACTCTCACTGCTGTTGTTTAACATAGTGTTGGAAGTGCTAGGATCAGCAATCAGACAACAAAAGGAAATCAAAGGCATCAAAATTGGCAAAGATGAAGTCAAGCTTTCACTTTTTGCAGATGACATGATATTATACATGGAAAATCCGATAGACTCCACTAAAAGTCTGCTAGAACTGATACATGAATTCAGCAACGTTGCAGGATACAAAATCAATGTACAGAAATCAGTTGCATTCTTATACACTAATAATGAAGCAACAGTAAGACAAATAAAGAAACTGATCCCATTCACAATTGCACCAAGAAGCACAAAATACCTAGGAATAAATCTAACCAAAGATGTACAAGATCTGTATGCTGAAAACTATCGAAAGCTTATGAAGGAAATTGAAGAAGATATAAAGAAATGGAAAAACATTCTGTGCTCATGGATTGGAAGAATAAATATTGTTAAAATGTCAATACTACCCAAAGCTATCTACACATTCAATGCAATCCCAATCAAAATTGCACCAGCATTCTTCTCGAAGCTAGAACAAGCAATCCCAAAATTCATATGGAACCACAAAAGGCCTGAAATAGCGAAAGTAATTTTGAAGAAGAAGAAGACCAAAGCAGGAGGCATCACAATCCCAGACTTTAGCCTCTACTACAAAGCTGTAATCATCAATACAGCATGGTATTGGCACAAAAACAGACACATAGACCAATGGAATAGAATAGAAACCCCAGAACTAGACCCACAAACGTATGGCCAACTCATCTTTGACAAAGCAGGAAAGAACATCCAATGGAAAAAAGACAGTCTCTTTAACAAATGGTGCTGGGAGAACTGGACAGCAACATGCAGAAGGTTGAAACTAGACCACTTTCTTACACCATTCACAAAAATAAACTCAAAATGGATAAAGGACCTGAATGTGAGACAGGAAACCATCAAAACCCTAGAGGAGAAAGCAGGAAAAGACCTCTCTGACCTCAGCTGCAGCAATTTCTTACTTGACACATCCCCAAAGGCAAGGGAATTAAAAGCAAAAATGAACTATTGGGACCTCATGAAGATAAAAAGCTTCTGCACAGCAAAGGAAACAATCAACAAAACTAAAAGGCAACCAACAGAATGGGAAAAGATATTTGCAAATGACATATCAGACAAAGGGCTAGTATCTAAAATCTATAAAGGGCTCACCAAACTCCACACCCAAAAAACAAATAATCCAGTGAAGAAATGGGCAGAAAACATGAATAGACACTTCTCTAAAGAAGACATCCAGATAGCCAACAGGCACATGAAAAGATGCTCAACATCACTCCTCATCAGAGAAATACAAATCAAAACCACACTCAGATATCACCTCACGCCAGTCAGAGTGGCCAAAATGAACAAATCAGGAGACTATAGATGCTGGAGAGGATGTGGAGAAACGGAACCCTTTTGCACTGTTGGTGGCAATGCAAACTGGTGCAGCCACTCTGGAAAACAGTGTGGAGGTTCCTCAGAAAATTAAAAATAGACCTACCCTATGACCCAGCAGTAGCACTGTTAGGAATTTATCCAAAGGATACAGGAGTGCTGACTCATAGAGGCACTGTACCCCAATGTTTATAGCAGCACTCTCAACAATAGCCAAATTGTGGAAAGAGCCTAAATGTCCATCAACTGATGAATGGATAAAGAAATTGTGGTTTATATACACAATGGAGTACTACGTGGCAATGAGAAAGAATGAAATATGGCTCTTTGTAGCAAAGTGGATGGAACTGGACAGTGTTATGCTAAGTGAAATAAGCCATACAGAGAAAGACAGATACCACATGTTTTCACTCTTATGTGGATCCTGACAAACTTACCAAATTTCTCATGGGGGAGGGGAAGGGGAAAAAAAAAGGAAAAAAAAAAAAAAAAAAAAGAGAGAGGGAGGGAGCCAAAACATAAGAGACTCTTAAAAACTGAAAAAAACTGAGGGTTGATGGGGGGTGGGAGGGAGGGGAGGGGGATGATGGGCATTGAAGAGGGCATCTTTTGGGATGAGCACTGGGTGTTGTATGGAAACCAATTTGACAATAAATTTCATATATTAAAAAAAAAAGAAAATAAGGGAGAAATGCAATAAACTATTCACTAATTGCACAACTGCCTTTTTACAAAGATGTCTGAGTGCTGAAACCACAGTGCTGCCACAAGATAGGTCCTAGTGTTCATCTGTTAACTAGTACTTTTTAAAAACCTAAAACTAATCAACAGAGATGACTGAGCAGAAAGTATAGACATTATAAAACGCAAATTGAGGGACATTCATTAACATAACTGGTCTAGGGGCACCTGTGTGGCTCAGTCAGTTAAGCCTCCAACTTCCACCCAGGTCACGATCTCATAGTTCATGAGTTTGAGTCCTGGATCAGTCTCTGCAGTAAGGAGCTTGCCTGGAATTCTCTTTCCCTGTCTCTCTGCCTCTCCCCCACATTCTGTCTCTCAAAATAAATAAATAAACTTTTTAAGAAATGTATTAAAAATAAATAAAACTAAATAACTGGCCTATTATCTTTAAAAGTGCCAAGATCATGAAGTTAAGAGTGAAGAAATGTTCCAGATTAAAGGAGACTAAAGAGACGTGACAACCAAATTGAACCTGTGATTCAACTCTACTGGCACAATTGGTAGAACAGGAATGGGGCTGTAGAATTATATGTATCAATGTTAATTTCTTAAGGATGCATTATGGTTATGTAGGAGAATGCCTTTGTTTATAGGAATGACATACAAAAACAGTCTGAAGAGCTGAAATATATATTGGTAACTTACTCTGAAATGATTTAGAGGAAAAAAACTTGTACCATACTTGCAACTTTTCTGTAAGTAGGAGATTGTTTCAAAATTCTTAATCAACTTCCCTTTTTGTAAAATACTTGTTTAAAAATGTGTTCCTCGAGGCGCTTGGGTTGCTCAGTCGGTTAAGCGTCCAATTCTTAATTTCAGCTCAGGTCATGACCTCACAGTTCATGACTTCAAGTCCAGCATCAGGCACCACACTGGCAGTGCAGAGCCTGCTTGGGATTCTCTCTCTCCCTCTCTCTCTGCCCTTCCCTTGCTTGCATTTTCTCTCTCTCTCTCTCAAAATAAAAAATAATAAATAAAAAAATAATATTAAAAATTTTTAATAAAAGAAAAAAAGAAAAAGTGTTCCTCAAAACCTTGGGTTTCCCTAGTGACATCAAGGGCTGAGTTAAGCAGGGAGGGCCTTAAGTTACTGAGTGTTTTAATAAGCTTGAGAAACAGCTGGATACTAATTACAAAATGTTTTTTAAGTCTAGACTGCTAGATCACATCCACCGTCTGTAACTGCATAGGGTGTGGCCTGAACAAATTACTTAATTTTTCTAAGTTTTAGTTTCTTCATCTGTAAAATAAGAAAAATGATAGTGCCTACAATTACAAAGATATTTGGAGGACCACTTAAAAATGATAAATATCAACAACTATTTAACGCCTGATAAATTTCACAGATTTTTTTTTAATTATTTGTTCAATATGCTAGCCTTCCATATAAAATTGTATTTGTAAAAAAAAAAAAAAAAAAAAAAAAAAGCCTGCTATTCTAATATAATACAATTAAATTAGGACATTCATTATATCAGTTTTAAGTGATAAACTTTGTTGTCATGGAAAAAATTTGCTCTAGGCTATACAGTATAATGGTTAAAAGCACAAATTCTCAGGTCAGAGCACTTGCCTTCAGTTGCAATTCTGCCACTCATTTGCTGTGTGATCTTGGCAAGTTAATTTATCTAAGAATAAAAATAGCTGTAGAGCAATAACACTACTAAGAATTTATCCAAAGGATCCAGGAGTGCTGATTCATAGGGTCACATGCACCCCAATGTTTATAGCAGCGCTATCAACAATAGCCAAATTATGGAAAGAGCCCAAATATCCATTAACTGATGAATGGATAAAGAAGATGTGGTACATATATATAATAGAATACTATTCGGCAATGAAAATGAATGAAATCTTGCCATTTGCAACAATATGGATGGAACTGAAGAGTATCATGCTAAGTGAAATAAGTCAGAGAAAGACAGATATCACATGTTTTCACTCATATGTGTAATTTGAGAAACTTAACAGAAGACCAGGGGGGAAGGGAAGGGAAAAAAAAAATAGTTACAAACAAAGAGGGAGGCAAACCATAAGAGACTCTTAAATACAGAGAACAAATTGAGGGTTGATGGCGGGGGGAGGGGTAATGGGTGATGGGCATTGAGGAGGGCACTTGTTAGGATGAGCACTGGGTGTTGTATGTAAGTGATGAATTATGGGAACCTACTCCTGAAGCCAAGAGCACACTGTATACAGTGCATGTTAGCTAACTTGACAATAAATTATATTTAAAAAAAGAAAAAAATTGCTGTAGAGGTTAAATGAAATGAATGCATAAGGCTTTTTAGCAAAGTATCTGATATTTTTAGTCTTTAAAAAAATATTAGGTGCTGTTTTTATTTCTGGCATGTACATATTTAATACACAAGGGCAATAGTTGGTATACTACACCCCAGTGGGTGAACTCTGCCCGCCTCCTACTTTTGTAAGATCAAGTTTATTAGAAAAGCTAAACTCAGCCAGTATGTATTACCTGTGGCTGTTTTCATGCTATAATGGCCTGAGTAGTTGCAACACAGACCTGATAGCCCACAAGGCCTAAAATACTTATTATCTGGATTTTTCATAAGAAATTTGCTAATCTAGGGGCGCCTGGGTGGCTCAGTCGGTTGGGCGGCCGACTTCGGCTCAGGTCATGATCTCACGGTCAGCGAGTTCAAGCCCCGCATCGGGCTCTGTGCTGACAGCTCAGAGCCTGGAGCCTGTTTCAGATTCTGTGTCTCCCTCTCTCTGGCCCTCTTCCGTTCATGCTCTGTCTCTCTCTGTCTCAAAAATAAATAAACGTTAAAAAAAATTAAAAAAAAAAAAAAAAGAAATTTGCTAATCTATACCCTCGGTGAGAAAAACACACTAAAAATACAATACCATAAAATGTTAAAACAGATGATACAAGTGGAGAAAGATAACCAAGTTACTGGTTTCCATGTGTCTCAATAAATTCAAAGCAACTGAAAAACATATGGTTATTTTCCTTTCCCCAAAAAAGTAAGCATTTCAAAACTGAAAATGTCCTTCGAGGTTCTAAATTAAAACATTTGTTTTTCCAAGTGGAAATACAAATCTGAGAATGAAATGAATAGTCTATACGTAAACAACTTACTATTATCACTCCAGGTGTATTCACTGTGATGCATTAAGGCATTGCATTAGGTCATAAGCAAAGCATATTTTTACGAAATAAATCAGACATGAAAAGTATATTTACGAAATCTCCATGTAAAAGGACCTGTGTAAAGTACCATAAAGAATTCACAAAAGACAAGACAGGGTAAACTTAAAACACAATCTAAATAAGCAGAAAAATAATCTCAAGGCGTATAAAAACCAGTTAAGTGCATTTCACCATAATTTCTATATTTCTTTAATTTTTTTGTAAATAAAATAGATTACTTTGTCCACTTAACCTACACAAATAGAAAAATCCAAAAATGTATTACCTGAATTGGATGTTTACTAAATGAGGCTGGGAGCCATCTGATTGCCAGTAAGTTTCAAGATTGTCATCTCGTAACTGATCCACTCCAAATCCTAAAACACAAGTGACAGTAAGTTCTCATGAAAAAGAAAGAGCTATATATTCGAAATATAAAATTACCATACACATTTGTCCAGAAAGTTTGATAAAGAGGATGGTCAATACTCTAAACTTTAAATTAGAATTCTTCCATCTTCTTAAGAAGATCTCAACTCTTAGAATATCATTTGCACACACAAAATGTTACATTAGGGCCAACTGTTCTTGGTTGTTGGCTTTAATTTTTAAAGAATATCTCCTAAATAAACTCTAAATACAGCATGTCTTCAAATCCAGTTTTTTATACTTTCTACAAGGTGGTAATAAGACTGATCCTCATGTCCTACAAAATCAGGTTTTATTAAGTTCAAGATGCCATACATCTTTCTTGTGACAAGAAAAAGGACACCTTAGAAATATTTTCAAAAATCACATACATTTTGAAGTCAAATGTTTCTGATCAACATTCTGATTAGTCAAAAATTAAATTTGCCGAGAATTGCATATCTAGCTATTCTAGATAACTGAAGTAAAAATAACCTGTATTGCTTTTTGATTAAAATCATAATAATGCATACTAATTACAAAAATAATTTAATGGTAAGGTGTGGATGTTTCAAAAATATTTAAGAGAAATTGATTTAATTTACATTTTAATTTTTTGAGTAAGTAGTATAATTCATTATAGATCAAATTCAAAAGGTACAAAAAACAACATGGTGGAAAGTCTCTATCTCCCCCACCCCCACCATCCAGTTTTCCTCCTCAAATATAATCAATGTTATCAATTTTTTACATACTTTTTCACACATACTATACACATATATAAGCAAATGCATAATTCTTTTTTCCCCGCTACACAAATAATGGCATATGATAAACAGCTCTACACTTTGCTTTTCTTTTTCACTTAAATTATCTGAAAGATTCTTCCATATCAATAATAATAATTAATAATAATAACAACAGCAGCAGCAGCAAATACCGATATCACATTCACTATGTGCCAGGTACATTCTAAGCATTTTATATGATTATATCATGTAATGTTTATTTAACTCATATAGTAACTCAGTTAACCTAAGCAGCTCCCACATTTTTTAAAGGTTATACAATATCTCACTGTCTGGAAGTGTAATAATTATTTAACCAAACCCCTATAGGGTACTTAGACTGTTTCCAATGTTTTCCTATTACAAACAACACTGCAGTAAACATCTACCTATCTAAAATCTTCAAATGCATATCAGTATTTCTGGAGGATAGACTTCTAGGAATAGAACCCTGGGTCATTTGAATTTTTAATTTGATAAATATTGCCAATTTCTCCTCCAAAATGCATCCTCACCAATAATGTACAAGAACATATATTCCTTTATGTAACCAGTAAAACTTGTGATATTCTGAAATCTTTATACTAGATTTTGAAGACTTAGTATAAAAACATTAAATATCTCTATTTAATAATTTATTATATATTGATTATATATTGAAATAGTTTTGGATATATGGAGATGAAATAAATTATGAAAATTGTATCTTTTTAAATTTTAATAGGGGTACTGGATAGTTTTAAATTACATACGTGGTTTGTTAGATTTCTCTTGGATAGCACTTCTCTGTACTCATGCTAAAATGAAATCATTCTTTTAAGTATTTGCTAACCTGATAGGTAAAAACTTATTATTTCAAACTTTCATTGATCATTTATATTTCTTCTTATAGAAAACACCTATTCATAACCTCCTATATTTTCATTGCACTTTGGTCCCTTTATTGATTTATAACTCTTTCACTATTATGGATATTAACCCTATGTCTGTTCAATGTGATCCAAATATGCTCTCCGCAGTCTGAGATTTATATCTTAAATCTTCATACGCTGCATTTAGAGTATATACTAGTGAATAAGAAAGGTTCTTCCAGGGGCGCCTGGGTGGCTTGGTCGGTTAAGCGTCCGACTTCGGCTCAGGTCATGATCTCACAGTCCGTGAGTTGGAGCCCTGTGTCGGGCTCTGTGCTGATGGCTCAGAGCCTGCAGCCTGTTTCAGATTCTGTGTCTCCTTCTCTCTCTGCCCCTCCCCTGTTCATGCTCTGTCTCTCTCTGTCTCAAAAATAAATAAACGTTAAAAAAAAATTTTTTTTTAAATAAAAAAAGGTTTTTCCAGAGAAAATAATTTTTGCATTAAATTCTGAAGTACTAGTAAGAGTTAACTAGGTAAACAGGTAGAAGGGCAAGGTTAAAAACCATTCAATAAAGAGAAAAACACATAATGGCACAGAAAAGGAAAAGTGGAACCTATAGGAAGCAAAGGTAGCTTTTGGTAGCTAAGGCTACACATTGGGTTGCATCAGGAAATGAACCAGAGACATATGAAAGGAGTCAGATCATACAGACTCTTATGTACTAAGATATGAAGTATAAATTATCTTGAAAAATATGCCAACCTACATAAGAATTTTTAACAGGTAAGTTATATGATCAGGAAATAATCAGATCAGAATCTTCAGATAGATTCTTCATTGCCAGGGAGGGAGAAACCCATCCTAAATAATCAAAACTCCAAGTGATGATGGTCTGAATTCAGACAGTGACCAAGATAAATGTTAAAAAATAGCTTCCTATTGCACCAAAGAAAATCTTAAAATATAAAAACTAGGTTCTCCATTACTCACTCTGTAACTCTTAGATCTGTGCTGTGCAATATGGTGGCGACTAGCTGCATGAGACTATTGAAGAAATATGGCTAGTTCAACTTGAGATTTTCTATAAGTGCAAAATATATATTGGTTGAAGACTAGTATGAAATGCAAACCATCTCACTAATAATAAGTCTAGTTATCTTGAACTAAAAACATATTATTACATTGGGGTGCCTGGGTGGCTCAGTCAGTTAAGCATCCAACTTCGGCTCAGGTCACAATCTTGCAGTTTGTGGGTTTGAGCCCCGCATTGGACTCTGCTGATGGCTCGAAGCCTGCAGCCTGCTTCAGGTTCTGTATCTCCCTCTCTCTCTGCCCCTCCCCCACTTGTGCTCTGTCTCTCTCTCTCTCTCAAAAATGAATAAACATTAAAAATTAAAAAAAAAAACACCATATTATTACAATTAGTTGCACCCATTTATCCTTTTTAATGTAGGTACTAGAAAAATTTAAGTTACACATGCAACTTGCATTATATGTCTTTTGGACCATGCTGCCTTAGACCATGCTTCTGTTCTTTCTTTATATGTTATTTCTAAGCCTAATTCAGAATATTCAGTTCTGCAAATTATAAGATAAAAAGTTCTTTTGGTACTAACATAAAGAGTTCTTAAGTTCTAAATCCCTTTTTCTTCTTGTCAGTTTATGAGTTCCCTAAAAGAGGATAACTCAATTACAGGACTCTTCCTTAAGAGCTCTACCGTTAAATGTTCTATTGATTAAAAGACCTTTTGTCACATAATTTATTTTAGCTATTTGGTTTAGCATATTTATTTAGCAGTTTTTCTTTCTCTTTCATTTCACAATTTTACAAGTGTGTGCTCAAAGAATTTCACAAAATGGTGTTTTTTCTTAACAAGTAAAATAAACATTAAACAAAAAACCTGAATAACTTATCCAGAATAAGAGGATGTCCTGTAACTCAAGACTAGTCATTGTAAGTGTCTTTCTAATTGATATTGCTTATGAAACTCTAACAGTATAACTAAGTAGGTACACTCTCATCAAGAATTAATCAGTCTAAATCTTTACCTCTGGAATACTAAGTATGATTATCAGCTTCTAGTTCTTCAAAATATGTCTCACAAACAGAACCTCTTACAAGCATCTGTTTATGTGCCAGTGCCATAGCTCATAGAGTAAGCTTCTTTTCCAAAGCTTCCCATTCAGGGTTGTATCTGGATTCTTTTAGTCCAAACAAAAGAACCAAAAGACAGACCTGTGATAACTGCTTTGATAGGTATCATGATAATGCACTCAAACAATATTATCCAGAAAAAAACTTTCATATGATGTAGTGATTCATAAGTCGGTGGTTCACAGTATGGTCCCTGGACCAGCAGCATCACTGCTATCTGGGAACTTATTAGGAAATCTAAACCTACTGCATCAGAAACTTTCAGCATTAACCTGTTTAAGAGTCGGTATTTTAATAAATCCTGTAAGTGATTACTATGCATGCTAAAATTTTAGAACTTTTATGGCAAGTCTACTCAACTTGGGCACTACTGATACTGTGCACTGGATAATTCTTTCAGGAGCAGGGGCTATCCTGTGCATTTTAAAATATTTAGCAGCATCTCTGGCCTCTACTATTTGTCAGTCACAATCTTCCCCCCCAAACCAGCAGTTGTATCAATCAAAAACATCTGCAGATATTACCAAATGTATCCCTAGGGGGTAAAGTCATCCCCAGGTGAGAACCACTGCTCTAAGGAAAAGAAAACTAGCATTCACCTGTGGTTACTGTTATTGTTTAGTAAATATCTACTCTTCTCTACCCATCCTCCAGGAGAACAAAATGATTCTACACTCTAGTCATAGTGGAGCTTAATCATGACTTGTTTTGGTCAACACAATGTAAATGAATGTGACACAAGCAGAGGTTTTAAATGTGCTGGCAAGGTCTAACTTGGCACCCTTCTAAATGTTGGCACCCCACTAAGACATTGTGCCTGAACACATGGAGCAGGCCTAGACCCAAGTCACAGCCTACAGCCAAGCCATAGCCAAGCAAAAAATAAATTTTGTTATAATATGCCACTGAGAGATTAGGCTTGTTTGTCACAGACCATTAGTGCAGCAAGAGCTGACTAACACAACATCAATAGATGAGATACATTTGAGTAGCCCAGTTTAGATTGCCTCTAGGAGTAAAACAGCCATTTTTACCTCAAGCATCTCTTTTAACACAAATCCTTCCACATTTGCCAGGGTGCTATTATAACTGGGGCATATGTGTTGACTCTGAAGACACAAAGATAGATAACACGTGGTCTCTGTGGAATTCATTTATCTAATGCACTATCTATGCTGTGACTATTTACATCTAAACTAATTAAAAATAAATAAAATTTAAAATGATTTTTCAATAACACTAGTCACATTTAAAGTATTCAACAGAGAGGTGCCTGAGTGGCTCAGTCAGTTGAGTGTCCAACTCTTGATGTGGCTTAGGCCGTGATCCCAAGGTTGTGGGATCGAGCCCCACATCAGTCTCCTTGTTGAGCATGGAGCCTGCATGAGATAACTATCTCTCTCTCTCTCTCTCTCTCTTTTTCTCTCTCTACCCCTCCCCCCTGCTCATGCTCCCACTCGCTCTCTCTCTCTCTCTCAAATAGAATAATAAATAAAAAATAAAGTACTCGATAGCTACACATAACTAGCAGCTACCTCCCTGTACAGCCCAATATGTTCCATTGGCCAGCACTGAGGAACTGAAGCAGATAAATTACAATATAAAGAGTTAAGTGCTATAATAAAGAGAAGGAAAAAAAAACACAAAAAGGGGTGGCTAAACAACATGCTACTAAACCACCAATAGGTCAACAAAGAAATCAAAAAGGAAATTTAAAAATACCAGGAGACAAAGGAAAATGGAAGTGCAACAGTTCAAATATTTGGGACGCAGCAAAACCAATTCTAAAAGGGAAGTTTACGGAGATAAAGGCCTGCCTCAAGAAACAAGAAAAGTCTCAAATAAACAATCTAACCTTACACTTAAAGGAGCTAAAAAAGAACAAAAAATAAAGCCCAAAGTTAGTAGAAGGAGAGAAATAATAAAGAGCAGAGCAGAAATAAATGAAATAGACTAAAAACACAATAGAAAAGATCAATAAAACCAAGAGCTAGTTCTCTAAAAAGATACGCAAAATTGACAACCCTTCAGACTCATCAAAAAGGAAAAAGAGAGAAAGAGAGGGAAAGGGCTCAAATAAATAAAACCAGAAATGAAAGATGTAACAATGGACATCACAGAAATATAAAGGATTGTAAGAAACTACTATGAAAAATTATATGCCAACAAATTGGACAACCTAGAAGAAATGGATAAAATTTCTAAAAACATATTCTTCTAAGACTAAATCAGGAAGAAATAGAAAATCTGAACAGACTAGTTACTCATAATGAAATTCAAATGGTAATCAAAAAACTCCCAACAAATGAAAGTCCAGGACCAGATGGCTTCACAGACAAGTACCACCTTTTAAAGAAGAGTTAATACCTATTCTCCTCAAACTATTCCAAAATATAGAAGAGGAAAGAAAACTTCCAAATCCATTCTACAAAGCCAGCATTACCCCAAAATCAGACAAAGATGCTGCCAAAAAAGAAAAAAAAAAATTATAGGCCAATATCCCTGATGAATATAGATGCAAAAATTCTCAACAAAATACTAGCAAATGAAATTCAACAATATATTAAAAGAATCATTGACCACAATCAACTGAGATTTATTCTAGGGATGCAAGGATTATTTAATATCCACAAATCAATCAACATGATATACCACATTTTAAAAATGAAGGAATAGGGGATCCTCAGTGGCTTAGTCGGTTGAGTGTCTGACTTCAGTTCAGGTCATGATTTCCTAGTCCGTGAGTTTGAGCCCCGTGTCAGGCTCTGTGCTGCCAGCTTGGAGCCTGGAGTCTGCTTTGGATTCTGTGAGTCCCTCTCTCTGCCCCTCTCCTTCACTCATATTCGATCTCTGTCTCTCAAAAATAAATAAACGTTAAAAAAACTAAAAAAAAAAAAAAAAAAAAAACTAAAAAAAAAGGATAAAAAAAATATGATCATCTCAATAGATGCATAAAAAGCATTTAACAAAGTACAACATCCATTCATGATAAAAACTCCCAACAGAGTGGGTTTAAAGGGAACACACTTCAACACAATAAAAGCTATATATGAAAAATCCATGGCTTACATCATACTCAATGGTGAAAAACAACTTTTCCTCTAAGATCAGGAACAAGACAAAGATATCCACACTCACTTTTATTCAACAAAATACTGGAAGTCCTAGCCACAGCAACCAAATAAGAAAAAAGAAATAAAAGGCACCCAAATTGGTGAGGAAGAAGTAAAACTGCCACTATTTGCAAATGACAAGATGCTGTACGTAGAAAACCTTAAAGACAGCCAAAAACTATTAGAACTAATAATGGAGTCAATAAAGTTGCAATACACAAAATTAGTAAACAGAAATTTGTTGCATTACTGTACACTAATCAAAAAGTAGCAGAAAGAGAAATTAAGAAAACCATCTAATTTACAATTACATCAAAAAGAATAAAATATCTAGAAGTAAATTTAACCAAAGAGGGAAAGACCTGTATTCTGAAAACTCTAAGACATTGATGAAAGAAACTGAAAACGATACAAATGGAAAGATATACCATGTTCACAGACAGAAAAAATTGATATTGTTAAAATAGCCATACCTCCCAAAGCAGTCTACACATTCAGTGCAATTCCTATCAAAATACTAATAGTATTTTTCATTGAACTAGAACAAATAATCCTAAAATTTGTATAAAATCACAAAAAGGCCCTGAATAGCCAAAGCAATCTTGAGAAAAAACAAAGCTGGATGTATCTCAATCCCAGATTTCAAGCTATACTACAAAGCTATAATAATCAAAACAGTATGGTACTGGCACAGAAATAGACACATAGATCAATGGAACAGGACAGAGAGCCTAGAAATAAATCCACATTCATATGGTTAACTAAACTATGACAAAGGAGGCAAGAATATACAGCGGGGAAAAGACAATCTCTTCAATGCAGGGCATTCGGAAAACTGGACAGCTACATGAATAAGAATAAATCTGGAGCACTTTCTTACACCATACTCAAAAATAAACTCAAAATGGATTAAAGACTTAAATATAAGACCTAGAACCATGAATCTCCTGAAAGAAAACATAGGCAGTGATCTCTCAGACATCAAGCCTCAGCAACACTTTTCTAGATATACCTGTTCAGGCAAGGGAAACAAAACAAAAAATAAAATATTAGGACTACATCAAAATAAAAAGCTTTTTGCACAGCAAAGGAAACCATCAACAAAACAAAAAGGCAATCTACTGAATGGGAGAAATTATTTGTAAATGATACAGCCAATAAGAAGTTAATATCCAAAATATATAGAGAACTCACACAACTCAACACCCCCCAAAACAATCTGACTAAAAAGTGGGCAGAGGGCCTGAATAGACATTTTTCCAAAGAACATTACAAAAGTTCCTCAATAAATTAAAAATAGAAATACCATATGATCCAGCTATTCCATTCCTGGGTATTTACCCAAAGAAAATTAAAACACTAATTTGAAATGATGTATATACCCCTGTGTTTATTGCACCATTACTTACAACAAAATATGGAAAGAACCTAAGTGTCCATAAATAGATGAATGAACAAGTTGTGCTATATAAGTACAATGAGTTACTTAGCCATAAAAAAAAGAATTAGATTTTGCCATTCACGACCACACAGATAGACCTGGAGGGTATTATGCTAAGTGAAATGAGACAGAGAAAGACAAATACCATATGACTTCACCTATGAATCTAAAAACAAAATAAGTGAACAAACAAACAAACAAACAAACAAAAACAGACTCATAAAAACAAAACAAACTGGTGGTTGCCAGAAGGAGGGAAGGGACTGCTAAGGGGTGGGCAAAATAGGTGGAGGGGATTAAGATATACAAATATCTAGTCATAAAATAAACCATGGGGATTAAAGTAAAGCATAGGGAATATAGTCAATAATATTGTAAGAATGTTGTATGGTGACAGATGGTAACTACACTTATTGTGGCGAGCATCGTGTAATGTACAGAACTATCTAATCACTATGGTGTATACCTGAAATTAATATAACATTGTGTGTCAACTATACTTTGATTTAAGAAAAAAAAAAGAGATGAATTAACTAATTTCTTTATATACTGTCTTCTCTTGGCTTCTATCCATTATCTCCCACTCTCCTAGTTTTCCAACTAGTTCAACGACCACTTCTCCTTTATTGCCCTTTGCGCATTCTTATTCCTGCTATTCTGCCAGGCCTCAACATCTTGAAGAGCCCTGAGGCTTTACTCTTTTTTCTAAATACAATCTCTCCTTAGGTGAGTCAATCCAGTCAACAGGCTTAGAATATCATCAGTATATTGATAACCCTCAAAATTTGTATCTCCAATCTAAACCCTTCCCCAAGAGCTCCAAGCTTCTGTAGTCAATTGCCTAATAAACACCTCACTAGAATGCTGATCTAAAAACTAATGTATTTGACTCATAACTTTGTTTTGACCAAAAAAAAAGTATTTATTTCCCCACACACACTATCAACTTAGGAAATACTGAATTATTCTGCCAGACACCTAAGAGTCACTCTTGAATCTTTCCTTTCCCTTAGTAAGTCATAATTTTTCCCACCTCTAAAAATACATCCCAAGCCATCATTTCTCTCCATTTTCAACCATCAACCTAGTCAAAAACATCATCATCTGGCATAAATTACTATACTAGCCTTTCTTTCCCTGGTCTTCACCATTACTCTACCACCAACCATTATTTTTCAGTGGCCATGGTGATTTTATTTTTTTAAACTCTGTATCGGATCATCTCACTTTCCTGCTTTACATCTCCAGTGGTATCTCTTTGTATTTCAAATCTAAATTGTACTTCAAATCCAAATTCTACCAGAAATTCATAATCTGACCATGTCTAATTATGTCTCCAACCTCATGCCCTCCTTACCCACTATCCACTAGTCACACTAGACTTCTTTCTGAACCTCAAACGTGCCAAACCATTTAGCTTAGAGCCTCTGAATTACCTGTTTCCTGTGTCAGAGAGATTCTTGTCTGAAATCTTTGCACAATGGATTCTTCCTAACATTTATATCTCAGCACAAATTTCATTTTCCAAGAAAGGCCTTTCTTGATCTATTTCTTATACTGCTGTTTTATTCTCACCAATGCACATACTGCTATTCAGTGAGAAATTCACTCAATGATCACAATTGTCAGTTATAGCGTGAACTTAAAAAGATTTAAATTTAGTAACTTTTTAAAAGAAAAACAGAACTTACACCATTGAATTATGCCTCTAAAATTAATTAATAAAAGCAATGCCTTGGTAAAAGATATAAATCAAGTGGAAAATATATCCTGGAAGATGTTCACAAAATACAGCCTCACTAAATCCTTATTTTTGTTGGCTTGTAAAGTATCAAATATAGAGTCAAACATAGAGGATGTACCTATTTTTCCCCTTAATTTTGTTTCCCAACCTAGTATGAATTTAGTGCTTACGGAATTAAATGATTAAGTTACTCTAATAAGACTCTCTTATAATGCTAGCGGCCACACAAATCTGACCTTTAGTTTTTCCAGTCTCTTGGGCAGAGACTGACAATTGTGCTGAATTGTGGAATTGTTTTGTGATGTGTCTTCAATTAAGCTGAATCTACTAAATACATTCCATTTTTAATCTGAGTGAAATATTGAACCAGTATTTCCAGAGACAGAAAAATAACTTTTCAAAGCTCTATACTACTACCACACTATAGCAGGCAAGTAAATTTGTACCTCCAACAAACTGTTATTAACATTTTGAAAGTTTATTAAAATTCTTCCATATGTCACCTCTCACCTGAATTCTTACACGTCTTTTAAACGACTTCTTTGCCGCTAACCTTGCTTCACTTCAATACATCCTTACACTTCTCAAATATGAACAAATACTGTTTTACTCTGCTACTTAAAGTTTTTCAATGGCTGTATACAGTAAAGTGTCAACTGTTTAACAATGATCAGGCCTCTACCTAACTAGCTTTGCCTATGCCACTTCCCTCTGTTCTAGTTATACCTAAAATTTTTGAATGAGCTTTGTTTTGTCTCAGCTGTACACCTTTGTGCATACTGTTTCTCTTGCCTTTATGTCCTTATTCGGTGAAACCCTATTCTTGCTCCATCATGTAAGATAAGCATCTCCATGAAGCCTTCCCTGATCTGTTAGGCAGAATCAATCACTTCCCTTCTCAGCCACTACTACACTGAGCCCATGCTTAGTAGAAAGCAATACGATACCACAGAACCTGACTGCCTTGAATCGCAGGATTCCCACTAATCCCATGATCGCTATCAAATTACTTAATCTTTCTGTACTATCGTTTCCTCATTTGGAAAATGATAAAAATAACAGCAGATACTGCATATACACATAAAGTACTTAAAACATTTAGTGAATGCTAAATAAAAGTTATAAATTATTACACTGTAAAATAATGCCTAGTTTAAAGCTATAATTCCTCCATTAGACTGTAAACTCCAGGATGTAAAGCCAGGATTCTATGCTTTTATCTTTTACTCTCTAACAGTGTTATAGATTTCAGCAATTGTCTGCTGCCTAAAAATGAAAAATACCTGACCATAGCAAAGCAAAAGCTAAACAATTAACCTTCTCATTAATTGCTATTTCTCATTAATAAAGAGTAGTCATTCTTTTTTTTTTTTAATGTTTATTTATTTTAGAGACAGAGAGACAGAGCACAAGTGGGGGAGGGGCAGAGAGAGTCAGAGACAGAATCTGAAGCTGGCTGCAGGCTCTGAGCTGTCAGCACAGAGCCTGACGCGGGGTGTGAACCCACAAACCATGAGATCATGAACTGAGCTGAGGTCGGACACTCAACCGACTGAGCCACCCAGGCACCCCAGTCAGTCATTCTTTATGTATAACCATACAATGGTATTTAGTGAAATACCCAAAGGTGATGGAAGTAAAATGTATGACACAAAACTGATGAACTGCATCACTTTTGTACCTAACACATTTTGTAGCAATCCCACCACTCTCCTGGCGGAGAGTGTTAGCTATTGTTCTCTTCTGTACCTCCAAGATGTCAGAGCAGTGGGGCATCTTCAGGGAGCCGGGTATGTGTTGCCCTCCGCAAAATTCATAGCATAAAAGGATGTGAATGGACATTGATTTATACCCCATTATTGACACAGTAAGCCACCAGTTTGAATTATGCTACTAGGTCAAGCAATGGGAAGTGTTTGATTTGAGCAAATTCACAGAACTATTTGATACTATGAAGAATATTAGAAACTTCTGAAGCAGTCCAGGATGTAGGAAGCTGGAAAAAGGCATCACTCCCATTCAAACAAGAAGAAGCTAGATAAATTACAAACTCATAATTTTCCTCAAAAACATGAGAGCTTGAAACAACACAGCAACCCAAAAGCCTAACACCCAAGAAGGGGCAACTCTCAGCCTCAGGAGAGAAAGGATATATAGCTTTTCCCAACTGTGGTAGAGCATGGGAGGAAGGAACAACGACCAAATAAACTAACATGAGACATAAGACAGAACTTTAACAAATTGCTAAAGGCCAAGTGTGGGCTAGCATAAAAGTACAGCAATCTTGGTAGTCCCAAATATAAAGTGAACTCACATTGACCCTCAGACTCTTTCCAAGGGCCTTCACCACATATATGAGAGCAGGAGACTAGAAAGGCTACTTCAATGGTTGCCTGAAGAAGGGAAGTGACCACCACTGCAGGAAAAGCAAAAAGCCCCACCCTCCCTGCCAAACCCTTCTCTCCAACAGAACAAAGGACTTAAGCTGCTAAGGAATGAGCATCAAACCTACTGACACCAGGACAGATAAGACCCATCCTTGCAGGGAGAAGATTAAAAGAAAAAAATCCTCTATGCCTGGGGTAGAGGCAAGAAACAGTCCTTCCTCTGGGGGTAGGGCAGAAAACTCTCCCACAAAAGACTAGCCACAGATACAAGGCAGAGTTTGGCTATCACACATAGCAAGGACGAAAATGCTGAGAAAGCCCTACCTTGGAGGCCAGGCACACAAGAGATGGCTAAGATTGAAGCTGGACCAGGAAACCAGAGAAGCCCTACCTCTCATTCCCTACACTGAGTAACAAGGTATAGCATTCTACAGCTGAAGGCAGGGAAAGAGCATGGAGAGACACCCTCTGAAGCACAGAGGTACAGAGATAGCTGAAAACTGAAAGTGGAGGAGAACATTAAAAAACTCCTCTTGTGGGGGGAGGGGAGGTGGGCACAGTTAGTAGAGCTTGCAACTCTTGATCCCAGAATTGTGAGTCCAAGCCCCATGTTGGGTAAAATATATTTTTAAAAATGGGGTGCCTGGCTACCCAGTCAGTAGAATGCGTGACTCTTAATCTCAGGGTCCTAAATTCAAGCCCCACAGTGAGCATGGAACCTACTTAGAAAAGAAAACAAATAAAAAAATAACTCCTCTGGTTGGAGAACACAGGCAGTAACCTCTTTGACATCAGCCATAGCAACTTCTTTCTACATATGTCTTTTGAGGCAAGGGAAACAAAAACATAAATAAATTATTGCGACTTCGTCAAAATAAAAAGCTACTGCACAGTGAAGGAAACCATCAACAAAACTAAAAGGCAACTGATGGAATGAAGGAATATATTTGCAATTGACATATCGGGTAAAGGGTTAATATCCAAAATATATAAAGAACTTGTAGGGGGGGCCAGGGTGGCTCATTTGGTTAAGCATCTGACTCTTGGTTTCAGCTCAGGTCATGATCCCACGGTTCATGGGTTCAAGTCCCACGCTGGGCTCTGTGCTGGCAGTGCAGAGCCTGCTTGTGATTCTCTCTCTCTCTCTCTCTCTCTCTCTCTGCCCTTCCCCTGCTCACCTGCTCTCTCCCCCTCAAAATAAATAAATAAAAACTTAAAAAAAAAAAAGAACTTGTAAATCTCAACACTCCAAAAATGAATAATCCAATTAAAAATGAGCAGAAGACATACAGATGGCCAACAGACACATGAAAAGATGCTCAGCATCACTGATCATCAGGGAAATATAAATCAAAACTACAATGAGATATCACCTCACACCTGTCAAAATGGCTAAAATCAACAACAGAAGAAATGACAGATGTTGGTGAGGATGTGGAGAAAGGGGAACCCTTTGGCACTGTTGGTGGGAATGCAAACTGGTGCAGTCATTCTGGAAAACAGTATGGAGGTTCCTCAAAAAGTTAAAAATGGAACTACCCTTTGATCTAGCAATTGCATTACTAGGTATTTACCCCCAAAATACAAAAATACTAATTTAGAGTAATATACACGCACTGATGTTTATAGCAGCATGATATATACAATAGCCAAATTATGAAAACAGCCCAAGTGCCCATCAACTGACAAATGAAAAAAGATGTGGCATATATACATACACACACACACACACACACACACACACACACACTAGAATATTAGTCATAAAAAAGAATGAAATCTTGCCATTTGCAATGACATGGATGGAGCTAAAGAGAATTATGCTAAGCAAAATAAATCAGTCAGAAAAAGACAAATACCATATGATTTCACTCATATGTGGAATTTAAGAAACAATACAAATGGGCCAAGGGGGAAAAAAGAGAGAGGCAAACCAAGAAACAGACTCTTAACTATAAAGAACAAACTGATGGTTACCAGAGGGGAGGTGTGTGGGAAGATGGGTTAAATAGGTGATAGGGATTAAGGAGTGCACTTGTTGTGATGAGCACTAGGTGATATATGGAAGTATGGAATCACTATATTGTACACCTAAAACTAATATTATACTGTATGTTAACCAATGGGAATTTAAATTAAAAAAAGACAAAAAAC
Organism: Panthera onca; assembly: GCF_046562875.1. Lineage (NCBI taxonomy): Eukaryota > Metazoa > Chordata > Mammalia > Carnivora > Felidae > Panthera > Panthera onca. The sequence goes on from NC_138342.1 coordinate 123,083,377, forward strand.
CTCTTCTGGCAACCCTACCACCATTAAGCACTGGGCATATTTAGAGGAATTTGAACCCTGTGAGGTACTGAAGGTAACCACACAAAACAAAACAAACAAAAAACCAGGTCAATTCCTAACTAACTCAACCCCCACAATAAAGGACTGACAGTAGAAAAGAAGTATCCATTTCAAAGTGTAACCACCATTTCTCTCAGTATCCACTAACATGATATTTAGCATTCAATAAAAGATTAGGACACTCAAACATGCAAGAAAAACAATATTACTAAAAGGCAAAACAATCAATAGAAATACACTCAGAGATGACCCAGATGTTGGAACTACTGGACAGAGACTTCAAACAACTATGATTAACATATTCAGGAATCTAGGGGAAAAGATAGATGAAATGTTTGAACAAACAGGAAATTTCAACAGAGATTAAAAACTTCTCAGGAGTCAAATGGAGGGTCAGCTGGCTGGCTCAGTCAGTGGAGCATGTGACTCTTGATCTCAGAGTTGTGAGTTCAAGTCCCACGTTGGCTGGAGATAACTTAAAAATAAAATATTTCCAAAAAAAATTTTTAAAGGGTCAAATGGAAAAGCTATAAATAAAAAACCACCATATCAGAGATGAAACTCAACAAAGCCAAAGAAAGAAGTAGTGGACTTGAAGCTAGATCAATAAAAAAATATCCAGAGGAAAACAAAATGAGAAGAAAAAAAAAAAAAGTGGAAAAAAAAAGCACCTAAAAGCTATGGGACAATAACAAACAGTTTAGAAAAATCAAATAGTCTAGCATATGTATAACTGGATTCATAGAAGGACAACAGAGAAGAAACGGAGCAAAAGAAATACTTAAAAAAATAATGACCATGAATTTTTGTAAAATAATGCAAGACATCAAACCAGAAGATGCAACAATCTCAGTGAATCTCAAACAGAATTAAACACACACACACACAAACACACACACTCTGACACATCATAATCATTCTACTGAAAAGCAAAGATCTTAAAGGCAACTAGGAAAAAGCTACATTAACTACAGCAGATTTCTCTTCAGAAACTATGCAAGCCAGAAAATAATGGAATGACATCTTTAAAGTAGTAAAATAAAAAATCTACCAACCTAGAATTCCATGCAGGGAAAATATACCACAGTACTAAAATCAAAATGAAAAAATTTTCAACCAAACATTGCTGGCAGACCTACAATACATAAATATGTTAAAGAAAGTTCTTCAGGTAAGAGGAATATGATACCAGATAGAAGACTTGAATCTATTAAAAGAAATTAAGTTCCAAAAACTGAAAAAATTAATAAAAAGTAGTTTTTATTTCTTAATTGCTTCAAACTATAATTTACCTTTTAAAACAAAAATAGCACCAATATATTCAGCAGTTTAAAATATGCAAAAGTCAAATGTATGACAAAAATGGCATAAAGGATTAGAGGTAAAAATTGCAAGTATCCTTTTGAAGGATTCATATACCGTACCTATGGTGGTATACTACTATGAAGTGATGATTAGAGATATATATTGAAATCCTTAGGGCAGGGGCGCCTGGGTGGCTCAGTGGGTTAACGTCTGACTTCAGCTCAGGTCATGATCTCATGGTCCGTGAGTCCGAGCCCCGCATCATGTTCGCTGACAGCTCAGAGCCTGGAGCCTGCTTCAGATTCCGTGTCTCCCTCTCTCTCTGCCCCTCCCCTGCTCACGCTCTGTCTCTCTGCCTCTGTCTCTCTCTCTCTCTTTCTCTCTTAAACATAAAGATTAAAAAAAAAATTAAAAAAAAAAGGAATCCTCAGGGCAACCACTCAAAAATATCAAAAAGGATATATAACCAATAATGTTAATAGTGGAGATAACACAGAATCATAAAAAAAAATACTGAATTTACCCAAAAACAGGAAAAAAAAAAAGAGAAAAAACATCAACAGGAAAAAAATAAGGAAAATTCTAAGATAGTAGTTTTTAATCTAATGACATCAAAAATAATGAATAGTTATAAATAAATAATAACCAACAAATGTCTCTCAATTAAAAGATGAAGAATAACAGATTAAATTAAAAACCAAGGGGTGCTTGGGTGGCTCAGTCAGTTAAGCATCTAACTCTTGATTTCAGCTCAAGTCATGATCTCATGGTTCATGAGATCAAACTCCTCATCAGGGTCTACACTGACAGTGCACAGGTTTAAATAAATTAAAAACCAAGACCCAGTGCTGTCTATGAGAAATCCACTTCAAATATAAAGATATATATAGTTTAAAAGGAAAAGGAAAAACATCCAGCTTCCAGTCTGACACATAAAAAGCTTGGAAAATGTCATTTTCATCCTCACAATAACAATGAAAAGAAGCCAAACCTACTGAAAAATCAATAATACATCTTAGGTCTTAAAGAGAATTCAGGTCACAGGGCAAACCACCACCCAGGAAACTGAAAAAACAAAACAAAACAAAACAAAACACAGAATCACAGCTTACCGGAAGTAGCAAATGCCGCTGGAGTCAGCAACTGGTAGGAAAACTTTAAGAGTAATTGACTAATTGCTGGCAACTAAGTGTAGACTAGGTTGAGAGATAAAAACTCCTAGAAGCCCAACCTTAGGAAGAGCTGCACCTTTTCAAGAATTTTACCTCTAGGAGCCCCACCAGGTCCCCTTCAAAGTAAAGATCAAAGAAAATTCTCCAGTGCTTCCTGCAGAGGTAGCGGAAAAGTAATCACTGTGAAATACACCCAGAGCATCCTGCTGTCCTTAACAAAGATCTGTCTTCTAGGAAAACTGTTTTCAAATCTAACCAACGTGAGTTTTACTACAGCCCAGCTGACATGGAAGAAAAATACCCAACTCCAGACTCCTCTAGCCTTCCTGTCTCCCATATAAGTGGGGTGTAGGGAAAGTTGAGAAGCACTTGTAAAGGTCACAGCCATGGAAATAGACCTACTAAAATTCTATGATCTAGTCACAGGATTATAGAACGCTTCCGTTCCCCCTACAACTGACCATCATATCAGCAGGGCTCCTATATAATATCAGAAGGTTACAATTCAAAGAACTGTAAGCTTAGACTCCATTTAATGAGCCTCTAGGGAAATCCAAAAATAACAAGGAAAACAAAAACAAGGACACCTAAAGAATTTTAAATTCTGAATCTTAGCCTTTACCCATCAGGCAGAAAATCAATAAGGATATAGTTGAACTGAATAGCACCATCAATCAACTTGATCAAATTGACACTTATTGATTAGTTTATCAGGTGTCAACAGAATATGCAAGCTTCTCAAGAATACACAATTTTTGTCATGCTCATATATAAATAACATTCACAAAGATGGACCACATTCTGGCCTATAAATTATACACAAAAATTTAAAAGAATAGAAATCATACAAAACAGGCTCTCAAACAACAACAGAATTAAACTAGAAACCACTAACAGATAACTGGAAAATCCCAAAATATTTGGAGATTGAGCAACATATGAATCAAGGAAGAAGTATCAAAAGAAACCGAAATATCTGAAACTGAATTAAAATGAAAATAAAAGTTACCAAAAAATTATAGAATGCAGTAAGAGCACTGCTTACAGAGAAATTTATAGCATGTAGTATGTATGTTAGAAAAGAGAGATTTAGAATCAGTAATCTAAGCTTTTACCTTAAAAACCAAGAAAAAGAAAAGCAAATTAAACCCAAATAAGCAGAAGAAATAATGTAAATTAGAGCAGAAACCAATGAAACTGAAAACAGGTAAATTAATAGAGAAAAAGTCACTTAAACCACAAGCTGGTTCTTTGAAAGGTCAATAAAATCAATAAACCTCCAGCCAGGCTAACCAAGAAAAAAAGAGAGAGGACACAAATTACTGGTATCATTGACAAAAGAGGGGTCATGCCTACTAATCACATGGATAATAAAAAGGAAACTAAAAGAGTATTATAAACAATTCTACGCTCACAAATTTAATATCTTAAATAAAATGGACCATTTCCTTGAAAGACAAAATCTAACAAAAGTCACACATGGAGAAACAGATCATCTGAATAGGTCTATATCTACTATAGAAATTGAATAAAAAATTAATAACCTTCCAAAAGAAATCACCAGGGCTAGGTGGTTTCACTGGTGACTTCTATCAAATATGTAAAGAAGAAATAATACCAACTCTCTACAATTTCTTCCAGAAAACAGAAGCATAGAAAATATTTCCTAACTCATTGTATGAGGGCAGCATTACCCTAATACAAAAACCAGAAAAAGGGATTCAAAGAAAGTTAAAGAACAGTATCTCTCACAAACACAGATGCAAAAATCCTCAAGAAAATATTAGCAAAAGGAAACCATGTATAAAAAGAATTATAAACCACAACTAAGTGGGATTTATTCCATGCATGCAAAGCTGGTTCAATATTCCAAAATCAATTAATGTAATCCATCATATCAACAAGCTAAGGGAAAAAAAAAACATATGATCATATCAACAAATATACAGAAAGAATCTGACAAAATCCAACACCCATTCAACATGAAATCTACCAACAAACTAAGAATCCAAGGTAACTTCCTCAACTTTATGTATCTATGAAAAAACCAACAGCTAACACCATACTTAATAGTGAGAAACTAAAAAGTTTCCTCACTGAGATCAAGAATAAGACAAGGATGTCCCCTCTCACCATTCCCATGCAACGTTATATTGGAAGCCTTGGCTAACACAGTAAGACAGGAAAAGGAAATAAAAGGTACAGATTGGGAAGGAAGAAATAAAAACAAATTCTACTCCTACAAATTCTACAGAATTTTGCTCCTAAGAATTTACCCCCCCAAATGAAAACATATGTCCACACAAAAACGTGTAATGAATGCTTATAGCAGCTTATCCATAATCACCAAATATGAGAAGTAATTTTAACTATTGCTGCATAACAATTACCCCAAACCTTACCAGCTTAAAACACCAAACATGCGTTATTTCACAATTTCTATGAGACAGAAATTTGGGAGGAACTTGATTGAGCACTTTGGTTCAGGAATGTTCAGAAATTTGCAGTCAAGTTATCTAAACCAATTAATTATCTGAAATCTTGACTGGGGCTGGGGGATCCATTCTAAGATGGTTTGATCATCTGGCTGTTGACAAGAAGCCTCAGTTCTTCATTGGCTACTGTCAGGAAGCCAGAGCTCCTTGCCACACAAACCTCTTCACCAGGTCCCTTGTTTCCTCACAAAATGGCAGCTGACTTCTAGTGAGTGATCAAAATGAGAACAAGGCATAATCACAATGTCTTTTTTCAATCTAATCTCAGAAGTCACATACTATCACCTCTGCCATATTCTACCAGTTCCAGAGACCAATCCTGACACACTGCAGGAGAAGTCAACATTAAGGCATGAATACCAGGAGACAAGGATCACTGGGACCATTTTGGAAGCTGGCTACCACGAACCTAGATTTCCACTAACTGGTGAATAGGTAAACAAATTATGGTATAACCATACAGTGGCACAGTAATCAGCAATAAAAAGGAACAAACTACTGATATATGTAACAGCATGGAAAAAATCACAAATACTAAGTGAAAGAGCCAGTCCTAGAAAGCTACATACAGTGTGATTACATTTACACACATTCTCGGAAACGTATAACCAGAGGGATACAAAACAGATCAAAGGTTGTCAGGAGCTAGGAAGGGGGCAGTAGAGTGACTACAAAAGGGCATGAGGGAATTTTTTTAGATAACGGAAATACTCTATATTTGATTGTGATGGTGCTTGGAGTTTGTTAAAATTCACACAACTATAACACCTAAAAAAGGTGAGTTTTATTGTAAATAAATTATACCTCAAAAATTACTTATAAAAAGAGAGAGAAAGGAATCCTAAGAGGAAACAAGAGGCTTGGTTGGGAATATTGCTATAGCAGTCTTAATGTGTAAATAACAAGTTTCCAAAGGAAACTTTGGAAAATGTTATTAAACCAATAAAATTATAATTAACGTTACTCAAGCTAAAAAACTTTCTCTGAGCTTAAGTCTACAGATTGAAAATGCCCATCAAATTACAAGTTAGACAGATGAGAGAAAAGATACACATATATCCTGGCATATCCTGGCAAAAGTCTTGACCTTTAAGAATAGAAAAGTTTAGGGGCACCTGGGAGGTTCAGTTGATTGAGGATCTGACTTTGGCTCAGGTGATGATCTCATGGTTTGTGGGTTTGGGCCATGCATCAGGCTCTGTGCTGACAGATTGGAGCCTGGAGCCTGCTTCAGATTCCATGTCTCCCTCTCTCTCTGCCCCTCCCCCACCTTCACTCATGCGCTTGCTCTCTCTCAAAAATAAATGAATGTTAAAAAACAAAAAAAAAGTTTAAGTGCTTCCAGAAAGAAAGAACAAGTTACTTAGAAAAAAAGAGAGACAAGCATAGGCTTTCTTATTTGCAACAAAAAGGAAATAATGATATAGTACCACAAATTTTTGAGAAGAGGACCACGACCCAAAAATTCTATCCCAATCAAGAGTAAAATAAAAAATAAAAAAATAAAACTTTTTAAAAGAAAAAGGGGTGCCTGGGTGGCTCACTCAGTTGAACATCTGACTCTTGATTTCAGCTCAGGTCATGATCTCAACAGTTTGTGAGTTTGAGCTCTGCATCAGGCTCTGTGCTGACAGGGCAGAGCCTGCTTTGGATTTTCTCTCTCTGTCCACCCCACTCATGTGCTCTCTCTCAAAAATAAATAAATAAACTTAAAACAATAAAACATAAACTCTTTAAAAAAAAGAGTAAAATAAAGTTATCTATAAAAAAGAGTAAAATAAAGTAAAATAAAATAAAATAAAGAGTAAAATAAAGTAAAATAAAACAATAAAACATAAACTCTTTTAAAAAAAGAGTAAAATAAAGTTATCTATATATCTAAAATATATATATAAAAAAAAGAGTAAAATAAAATAAAGTAAAATAAGGGAACATGCAATGACTCAAAAAATGTATCACCCACCTATCCCATCTAGAGAGATAACCAACAAAAAAATGCTCACCAAATAATTAAATCATTGCAGAGATAGAGGAGGATAAAGAAGAGACCTTATGAAACCTGCAGTTAACTTAAAGTGGAATTAGTAAAACAAATGGGAAGAAATATATAACAAATGAAAACTCAATTAATTTAGTTTAAAATTAAAATAAACCATCTAAACAAAAAAGAATATTAAAGCCAGTCCTGTGTACAAGGAAACTGTAAATAGTTATCACAAACAACTTTTTTGGTTTTTGTTTTGTTTACCTGGTTTGCACGATGAGAGTGACCAAACAGCTTGTGACCCAATTTCCCGTACTGTTCCAGTCCTTTCCAACTGCTTAGGGTCAGCACCAGGAGGTGTCTTGTTTGGTGTGGTCATTTTTAAAATATTCTACGAAGAAAACAAGAATATCCACATTATACCATGACCTGAGCTTCTTTCTACAAAAGGTAAAAATTAAAATTTAGTAGCAAAATGGATCACTACCCTTGATATTAATCATCTATTTCTCAAATGAAGTTAACCTAACTCAACCACTATAATTAAAAAATCTTAGGAATTCAATTTTTGTTTCTAAAATATATTATGATTTACAAGATGTGCAAACAGTAGAGTATAATAGTCAAAAGAGCATGGGATCAGAGTTTCAACTTCAGCCTCTCCTTTAACTAGCTTAGACTTCAGGCAGGTCTGGGCTTTATTTCTTACCTCTAAAAGGGGCTGACTTGATCTATAATTCCATAATGCTATACAATTCTATACCTCTCTGAATAAAAATTCTTTTTTTTTAAAACGATTTTATTTTTAAGTAATCTCTACACCCAACGTTGGGCTCAAACTCACAACCCCAAGATCAAGAGTCGCATGCTTCACCAACTAAGCCAGCCAGGTACCCCTCTGAGTAAAAGTTCTTAATTCAAATGAATTTTTTTCTTTAGAGAAGTTAAACTGAAATATTCGTATTCCAGGGGCGCCTGGATGGCTCAGTCGGTTGGGCATGGCTCAGGTCATGAACTCGCAGTCATGAACTTTGGCTCAGGTCATGAACTCGCAGTCCGTGAGTTTGAGCCCTACGTCAGGCTCTATGGTGACAGCTCAGAGTCTGGAGCCTGCTTTGCATTCTGTGTCTCCCTTTCTCTCTGCCCCTCCCCTGTTCACGATCTGTCTGTCTGTCTGTCTCTCTCTCTCTGTCAAAAACAAACTTTAAAAAAAATCTAGAAATATTCTTATTCCAGGAATATGTAAATATCCGTTTCCATTTTTTATTTAGCAAATGTAAACTTGTTTTTGATAACTTTTTATTAAAATATAATATACAGTGTTATATTAGTTCCAGGTGTACAACATATGATTCAACAATTCTATACATTTCTCTGTGCTCATCACTGTAGGTTTACTCTTAATCCCCTTTATGTGTCTCACCCATCCTCCCATCCACCTCCCCTCTAGAAAACTGTTCTCTGAATTTAACAGTCTGTTTATTTTTTTCTGCTTGTTTTGTTTCTTAAATTCCACACGAGTGAAATCATATGATATTTGTCTTTCTCTTATTTCTTATTTCTCTTATTTCTTTCTTATTTCAGACTTATTTAATTTAGCGTTATACCCCCTAGGTCCATCCATGTGGTTGCAAATGGCAAGACCACATTCTTTTTTTATGGCTAGTATTTCATAATGTGTGTGTATCTATCTATCTATTTATCTATCTCTCTCTATGTGTGTGTGTATACCACATCTTCCTTATCCATTCATCCACTGATGGACATTTGTGTTGCTTCCACATCTTGGCTATGGTAAATAATACTGCAGTGAACACTGGGGTGCATATATCCTTTCAAATTAGTGTTTTTATTTTCTTTGGGTAAATTACCTAGTAGTGGAATTACTGGATTATATAGTAATTCTATTTATAATTTTTTGAAGAACTTCCATACTGTTTCCCACAGTGTTTGCACCAATTCACATTCCCTTCAACAATGCACAAGGGTTCCTTTTTCTCCAGCATCGTTGCTAACACTTCTTATTTCTTATCTTTTTGATTCTACCCATTCTGACAGACATAAGGTGATATCTCACAACAGATACATGAAAAGATACTCAACATCACTAATCATCAGAGAAATGCAAACAAAACCACAATGAGATATTGGTCTCCATTTTAAATAGTCCATTAAGTGAAACAGAAAAATCACTTCTCCCCACTAGTTGTCAAAAGTTTAACTTATGTGTGCTCTTGCCATAGAAGATAATGTCAGAAAAAAGGTTTCAAGGCGTAGAAGTGAATAACTGACCCATTCTAAACCCAAAAATTTACTGGAACTTTCTCATCTTTTGTTCATCTTGGTAAGTCTATGCAAACATGAAAAAAAAAAAATCTTTGGGGCCCCTGGGTGGCTCAGTTGGTTAAGCATCTGACTTTTGGCTTCAGCTCAGGTCATGATCTCACAGTTCACGGGTTCCAGCACGGCACCAGGCTCTGTGCTGACAGCACGGAGCCTGCTTGGGATTCTGTCTCCCTCTCTCTGTGCCCCTCCCCTACTTGCTCTCTCTCTCTCTCTCTCTCTCTCTTTCTCTCAAAAATAAATAAATAAACAAACATTTAAAAAATATTTTTAAAAAAATATCTGATAGTGAACATGTAAAACAGCTTATGTGGTGCAAAGTTACAGATACTGAACATTGTTATATATGCTATTATAAACCTGGCCCAGGGAGACTGGGTGGCCTCAGTCAGTTAAGCAACTGACTCTATTTCAGAGTCAGGCTCTGCACTGACAGCAGGGAGCCTGCTTGGGATTCTCTCTCTCTCTCTCTCTCTCTCTCAAAAATAAATAAACTTTAAAAAAAAAAAAAAAAAACTTGGCCCAATATTTCAGTATACCATCTCCTTGACACCTTTTAGATTTCAGTTGTTTCCTAATCTCAACACAGCTCTTGATACTTATTAAACAATAGTAGAGCCACTAGACTGTAAAATCCAGAAAGGCCTGAGACTTAAATGCTCAGTTAGCAATTTACTTAACGAATAAATGGATGAACGAATAGGTGCAGTCCTAAGCTAAAGTATTTGCCTTCTGCAATTTAAGTAAGGTCTAGGATGAGACAAGTACACCTATGACTGTCACTATAAGCTGAATGTCCAGTCATTGTCAAATATGCAAAAATGTTAAATTGTCAAAAAAAAAAAAAAAAAGCCATCTCTACATAGGAGCAGAATTCAACTGCCTGCTTTGATACTGGACGCCACCAAGTGGAAAAAACGCGGAGCTCGGAAAAACCTGGGTTCCTGGCCACTCCGTTCAAAAGAAACTGAGGCCAAGGAGAGAAGGCCACGGCCAGCAGTACCTGGACCACACTCTGCTAGATACCTCTGCTAGAAATACTAGAATGGGCAATGGCTCTCCAGCGGCCTTGAGATCGCGAGCGGAAAAGGGGATTGAGAATAGGGATGAGAACGCATCTGCTTACGAGAGAACCATTCTCCAGGACAGGGCGGAGGAGAGAAGCTCACGCCCTTAGAGCTTGCAGACCCGGCTTGCCGCAACCCACCTTTTTAAGATACCCTGCAGCTCGGTGCCACTCCCACTCAGGACAGCCCGGCTTTCCCACAGACGTTAATTTGGAGTCGCAGGACAATGACGTCAGTTCTCGCCAGGGCTCCGCCTGTCGCTCTCTGTCGCGCGCGCGCACTGCGTCCCTAAGGCATGCGCGAGGCGGTGGTTGAGCACCGCCATTTTGGCCGGTGGCCGTAAGAACACGCTGTGTGGGAGAGAAGTGAAAGGAAGAACTGACTTGGCTTCTGCGCTCTCCTCCGCAAGGAAGTCGTTTTCTCCAGGTACCTGAATGGCCCGGGAGGGTTTGGCCGTTAGCTGTGGTCTCCCACGATTTAGACACTAGGGACGTTGTCTGAGAGCCTTTGGTGAGGCCTCTGGTGTCAGCAGTGAAGGAGGCAGCGGCGCGTGGCAGCCGGCTCGGGAGGGACAGCTGGAACCGCCGAAGCGCGGACGCCGCGGAGGGCTTAGAGGTGGTCGCGCATCCCCTCCAGCTGACCTGGCTCTTGGCCACTGTTGCCAGCCACCTCCCGCCAGGGGCTACGAGAATGGATTTAGATGCCATCTCAGAGATGTAATCTCCACCGTCTCCACTCCCCCTTTACTACTCTTCTTGCCCTATTACAGAGAAGAAGGCAACTTCAGAACTCAAAGCATCGTCGTTTCCCCCCCACCTCCCATCCTTACCCTGACACAGTAAAATGGACTTATTGGCACATGTGCGTATTTGATTATAGGAAGTCGTGGCCTTTTCTTCCTCGGCTTTTCTGGTGATTATGGAATGAGTCATGGCATTTTGCCGTCTTTATAGAAATGATGGCCAGCTGTAGCTCTCCTTTTCTCATAGAGCAACGTGTATTCGATTATCCCAAGTAACCTCCCAGTTGAATGCCTTTAGCTTTTTTGGTGCGCTTTTATAGCACTTGGTACTTTCTTCTTGGTGACTTACTTGTTTTCCCCTTAAGTCTTAAATTGCATGAGATCAGGGGCGCATTGGTTCGTACCTTGTAGATGCGAAGTCCAAAGCCTATTCTCACATCCCGTAAACTACATAAATGTATTTTCTCTTATTTTGTGTATGGTAGTCCGTAACAGTGAGAAGTAACTGTCAAAACAGTGGGGAGGGATGTGGGAGGGTTTTTTGGGATTGTTTTACCCTCTCTTCCACAGAGACTGCTAGTTAGGCATTTATGATAGTGGCATTTGCGTTGCATTTCTCAGTACGTTTGTCTCCTATACTGAGAATATTCATCCTATATCAGCTACCTAACAACAATGCTTTGTCAATATTAGCGAAGGGCTCTTATCTGTATTTGTATCAAAAAGGGTATTTTTTTTCACGTTAAAAACCTTGTTAGCCCCATAAAAATTTTTTTTCAGGAGAACATTTAATATGGTTTCTGGGGGAAAAAAAGTGGTATTTTGTTGTCCCTTCTAAATGTCTTCAGTGTAGGATTCTGAAATCAGAGTTGTGCACCACTCCCAACTTACATGTTTTATAAGACTAATAACCTGCAATAACCATAAGTTGGGATATTTTATGTGATACCAAGCATCATTTGTTAAGAGCAATCTTTTAAGTGCTTTCACATAGTGTTATAATAATTTTGGTTTTAGACTACAAATGCTTTTCATAATGCCTCACTTCCTTTTTTCTTGCCAGCTGGAAGAATAACACTGAGGGTCATTGTTTGAGTACCTATTTTGAAAAGTTTGTATTCAGATCTGAAATATCTTCACATTTCTCTTTGTTTCCAGAAGTCTGTTACTAAACTCTACCTTCCCCCACCCAAGCCTTACAGCCTGTATCATTCTCATTGAAAAAGAAAGTAGGGAACCCCCCCCCCCCCCCCCGCCAATTCTTGAAAATAATATACGAATTTAATCAGTAGTGTTTACACAAGTAACAGTTATACAAAGATTCTGTATTTCTTATTCTTAAACGTATTATAACTTATCACTTGCTTACATAAATCTGCTTATTAGTCATCTCTGATATGTTTTTATTTTTCTATAAAAGTCATCTCACGTTCACTTAGTTTTTAAAAAGGTTTTTTGAAATATTAGATGAAACACTTAAGTAGTTTGACAGAAATAAAGTTGAACATAAACAATTTTGTGATGAAAGATTTATCCTCTAAAATGAACTTCATGACATTCATTCATCGGATAATTTGTATGGTGTCCAGCTTTATTTTAATAACTAACAAATCTTCAGTTTTCAGGGAGTTGTAACTTACAATGAAAGCTTTTTTTGTAGCAATTCAAAAGTCATTTGATTTCTTTCTCTTCTAGTCTTTATGAAAACTAGACCAGCTTTTAAAAGGGTAATGGGTCTAGAAGTTACCATTACCATTCTGTTTATTACATAAATACTTAGTCTCCTTTGGTTGATTTTTTTTTTTCTCACTACATACTTTAGCGGATAGCTGTTGCTATGAAATATTGGTAATTTGCAATATTTCTGAAGTCACTATAACCTATAGGAAAACTATTTACTATTTTTAAATTAATTTTCTCATTTATTCAACAGAAATACTTGAGCTTTTATGATATGCTGCACACTGGTTTAGCCACTGGGCTGAACAGACAAGAAATCTCTGTCCTCGTGATGGAGTACTTTTTACTTGGGGAGGGAAAAGTACTGTCTGTGTGTAGAGAGAAAGAATATATAAATACATGTATACACACGATAAATACATACATAAACCATATATACACATACATATGAAATATATACTGTGCAGTATAGTGGAAAGAGCTAAAGAGAAAAATAAAGCAAATCAGGAAAGAAAAAACCAAAACAGTGGGTGTATTTTTTGGTAGTATAAGCTAGAGAAGGCTCACTGAGAAACATTAAAGACTTGTAGTGAGCCTTGTAACTCACTAGGGGGAATAGCATTACAGGCAGAGAGAATAGAAAAGGTCAAGGCCCTGAAGCAAGAACTGTCTGACATGTGCTCTAAGAACCACAAGAAGCCAAGGTGGTTGGATCAAAATGAACAAGAGCTGGAGTAGTTGGAGTTGAGATGAGAAAGTAGTATAAGCTAATCAGTACCTCATTTGTTATTTTAAGGACTTTGGCTTTTACTCAGAATGAGTAGAGAAGCTATTGCAGGACCTTAAGCAGAAGAGTGACATGATCTGGCTTACACTTCAAAAGGATCACCCTGGGGCACCTGGGTGGCTCAGGCAGTTTGGTTCTTGAACCCAGCATCAGGCTCTGTGCTGACAGCTCAGAACCTGGAGCCTACTTTGGATTTTGTGTCTCCCTCTCTCTTCCTCTCCCCCACTCACATTCTGTCTCTCAAACAATGAATAAACATTAAAAAAATAAAAGGATCACCCTTACTTCTGTCATGAGAAGGAACTGTCAAGGGTTGGAGTAGAAGTAGGTAAAAGTAAAGCAGAGAGACCTGATAGGGAGCTATTAGAGTAATGCAGGTAAGAAATAATGATGGCCTAAACCAGAGTGAAGAGAAGTGGCCAGATTCATGAAGGTAAATTGTACAGAATTTGCTGCTGTGGCATGTAAAAGATAACTTCAAGGATTTGGGCTTAAGTAAATGGAAGACTGGAGTTGTCATTTAACAGAATGGGCAAGACTGCTAGAGAAGCACATTTTGGTTGGGACTTCTGGTGTTCAGTTTGGGAGATGTATATTAGACCTTCAGGAAGAGCTGTTGGGTAGTCAGGTAGATAAACAAGTTTACGGTTAGGAGAGGTGTCATGACTAGAGCTAGAAATTTGGGACTTAGCAACATATAAATAGGATTTAAAGCCATGAGATTAGAATAAAACACCTTAGAGAATGAATATAAATTTTTTTTTAATTTTTTTTTAGTGTTTATTTATTTTTGAGAGAGAGAGAGACAGAGCATGAACAGGGAAGGGTCAGAGAGAGGGAGACACAGAATCCAAAGGAGGCTGCAGGCTCTGAGCTGTCAGCACAGAGCCTGACGCGGGGCTCAAACTCACGGACCGCAAGATCATGACCTGAGCCGAAATCGGACGCTTAACCGACTGAGCCACCCAGGCACCCCAAGAATGAATATAAATTTAAAAAATGTGACAGTATTAGAGCACTCTTCAACTTTTAGAAGCCTAGAAGATAAGGAAAAGTGACCAGGAAAATAGGAGGAAAACTGGATCAGTACTATGTCCCAGAACCAAGTTAAGAAAGGGTTTCTGTATAGCAGGAAAAAGTCATATTTTGTGTTAGACGCAATAGGTTGTTCGAGTAAATTAGGAACTGTTAACTATTTGTTTTACCCATGTATAGAACAGTGGTGGACCTGACAAGCTATTCTGGTGGAATGATGAGCACTAAAGTCTGAAATGAATTCCAGAGAAAATACACAGACATTTGGAACACTGACTATAGCTATACAACTCTTCCAAATAGTCTTGCTATAAAAGGAAGGAGAGGGACGCCTGGATGGCTAAGTTGGTTAAGCATCCTACCTACTGTTAATTTTGGCTCAAGTCATGATCTCACAGTTCATGGGTCCAGCCCTTCATTGAACTCTGCTCTGACAACGCGGAACCTGCTTGGGATACTCTCTCTCAAAATAAATAAGTAAACATTAAAAATAAGTGGAACGAGAAATAAAGCAATGGGGGAAGATGGGGTCAGATAATAGATTATTTGAATGCTGATGAAAATGAGCCAGTGGAATAATTGATGATATGAAGTACAGGAGAGAATTGTTAGAAAATTCCCCTTAGTAGATGTCTTTTAGTGTGCAAGTGTATTTTACTGTAGAAGTTTATATGGGATTGCCGGTTGGCTGGTTCACTTGAGATGACACTAACCAGCAAGGCTTTGCTTTTGTCTACCCATTTTCAGCTTTACGTGTGCAGGTGAAGAGTTGTATGTAGCTAGGATTATAGTTTAGCATATAAATGATTAACGGTGGAATTTTAGCTGGGTACAGAGGGACATGAAGTTAGAAAAACTGAGGGACAGTGGTAATATGGTAGAATTAAGAGATAATGATAGTAGGTCTGGGGAATGGGGAGTTCAAAGGGTTGTTGGATTGTTGGGTACGAGAGGGGTAAACTGAAAAGACAGGAGTAGTAATTGAAGAATGGGGTATTTGAAAAGAAGGTTATAGAAGGATTGCAGTCATTGGTAATAATAAGGTCAAAGCGGGGTGCCTGGGTGGCTCAGTCGGTTGAGCATCTGACTTCGGCTCAGGTCATGATCTTACAGTCTGTAAGTTCGAGCTCCACATCAGACGCTGTGCTGACAGCTCAGGGCCTGGAGCCTGCTTTGGATTCTGTGTCTCCCCCTCTCTCTGCCCCTCCCCTGCTCATGCTCTGTCTCTCTCTGTCTCAAAAATAAATAAAAACATTTTTAAAAAATTAAAAAAAAATAAGGTCAAAGGTTTCACCAAAGGAATGAGGGTGAAAGACAAGATCACTGGAGGAGAGAGGTTACTGAACTAAGAGAACAGGCTGTTAATAGGAAGATCATCTATGAACATATTGAAATCAAGAGTTCTGACAGGATTTGTAAAAGAGTAAAATTTAGCCTAGGGCTGAAATGAGGATGGGAGGGAGTGATCTGATGGTTAGTAAATGGAAGCAGCTGGATGACCTGAGAGGCAAAAGCTGACTATAATGAGGGAGAGATAAGATAGTCTGGGAGGAGCATGGAGCATAATCTCTTATCCCACTCCAAACCTAAAGGCATTGCAGAGTGAGAAAGAGGTGTACAAGGGAAAGCAGTCAGTCAAAACAAAATCAGAATTAACACAATCCTTGATAGAAAAGGCCAACAGAATGTCTTTTTTGATGGGTATTCTTTTGGCTTCAGGTTCTGCCATTACATACTGGAATAACCTGGAGTTTTAAGATAGTTTTCAGAATTATTTACTTTAATCACCATTCTGAGAAAATTGATGTCTGTCACTAAGCCCAACATGGTAGAAGATTTTTAAGTTCACTTTGAGCTTAGCTGCATAATTGATGGTACTGTTAAATATCAAGACTTACAGAAGCTTTAAAAGTGAGCACAATCTACATGTATGGTTCCTTGGTCTTTTCATTTTAATGCTATTAGCATAAATGTCATCTTGGACATATTACAAATTCTTAAAGAAATGGCAATTTGTAACTTTTCCCCTTAGTCAACATCAGGGTCACAACCTTAATAATTTCCTATTTCTGTTATTAACATCCTTAATAGATAAGACATGAAGTAATACTTAATTTGAGAGAGGGAGTAAACATCTTTATTATATGTATTACTTTTTCACATCAACTCTTTCTATTCTGTTTTATTGGACTGTACTCATACACTGGTATCAGTATTAATTACTGAGACATTATATCATTTTTTTCCATCTGTTAAATCTAGGTTCCCCCATTCCATTTGCTCTTTTTCCTTTTCCTAAGCCATTCTTTTTGCATAAGAACTTTTGGTTTGGCTTGTCTGGCTTAATGTTTTTTCCTTGAAATTGGATTAAATGTATAATTTGGGGGAAGGTTGAAATGTCTGATATTGACTATTCTGTATTGTAAAAACTGAGACTGTGTAATTTGATGAAGTCTTTTATGTTTTTAAGTTGTGATTTGAAAGTTTTCTCACATGTATACATTTTGTAAGATGATTCCTAGATCTTTCCTTTTTTGTGACCAGTGTGCTTTTTCTTTCTTTATATAAATCTTCTGATTAGTAGTATATATGTAAAATTTTGTTTTCTCAACGTGACTAAGTCATTTCATTGATTTCACTAGGTTTTTTTTTTAGTAGTTCTAGATAATCATATCTGAATATAGTGATAATTTATGTTCTCTTCAACTTTTATGCCTATGATTCATTTCTCTTAACTAATTGCGTTGACTGTGCCATAATTTTGTTAACTTTTCTTTTAATAGAAAAGCTGGATATTCTTACTTAGAATTATGGCAGATAAATTAACGAGAATTGCTATTGTCAACCATGACAAATGTAAACCTAAGAAATGTCGGCAGGAGTGCAAAAAGAGTTGCCCTGTGGTTCGAATGGGTAAGCAGTTCTTTGGATCATTTAAAGATAAGAAAAAGTTTTAAAAAAATTGACTTCATAGTTCTCTAGGCATATACTTACTTTCTTTAAACTGTAAAAATAAGACCAGATTTTGTTCTAAATTTTTTATTGCTTTGTGACTAACCGGTCCTATTTTTGCTAATGGTAGAATAATGTATTATCAATATTTTTTAAAGTTCATTGGCTATAAAAGCAGAGTTTGTTACTAAGATTCTTACTGTTCTACAAAAGTTCTATAATTATTTAAGTCTTGGAGAGAGGACTACCAGTATATTTTGGTTTTGATAGTATTCTCATTTTAAAAAGCAAGAATAAATAGCTTAATAAGAATGACTAATTCATGAGGTTTTACTGTATATTTCCAAAATTAATTAATTTTCAAAATTAATTTAAAACAATTCAGAATTATTGGTAGTCTTTGAGGGCTATGTTATAATTGTTACTTTAACTGTACTAGTGAGGTGTACTTTTGAATCTTAAACTTTAGATGTCATCTATTATAGTCTGCCGTGCTATTTAGAAATTCTATTATTAATATCTGTAATGCCAAGTTTAATTTCTTGTGTATATTGGATGACTACATACCTTTTTGGAGCTTTACTGATTTAGCTAACATATTACATTCCTTTTTCTGGTGTACATTGCCATTTCCAAGGTATATTTTGTGAATTAAATATTCAGGTCATTCAGCTTAAAATAAAACTGTTTTAGGGGCACCTGACTGGTTCAGTCAAGAAAGCATGTGACTCTTGCTCTCAGGGTCCTGAGTTCAAGCCCCATGTTAAGGGTAGAGATTACTTAAATGAATAAATAAACTTTTTAAAAAATAACAAAACTGTTTTAGGTTTTACAAGCATATTTTCTTCCCCAGTAGTAAATTAATATATATTAATTATAATTAATTCCCACATAGCACTGTTTTTTTAGGATATTATCTCAAATGTATTTCTTCCTGTGTTCTTTGTTTTTGAAAATCAGCTTCTGTATGGAGATTTGGAACCAGAATTACCTAAATAACAATGTTCAGAAAATTAGAATGGCAGGGAAAATGACTTAATTCTATCTTTTCTTTTGCCAGGAAAATTATGCATAGAGGTTACACCCCAGAGCAAAATAGCATGGATTTCTGAAACCCTTTGTATTGGTTGTGGTATTTGTATTAAGGTAAGTGATATTTTATTTATCGGATCACATTTGCAAGCTGAAAAAGAAGTCAGAAAATTCTGAATATGTTATAACTGGTTTTTCTAATTTTTTATTTTTTTAGAGAGAGAGAGAAAGCACAAGCAGAGAGGGAAGGAAGGAAGGAAGGAAGGAAGGAAGGAAGGAAGAAGAGAGAGACAGAGAGAGAGACTCTCAAGCAGGCTTCACGCCCAGCACGGAGCTCAACATGGGGCTCAATCCTATGACCCTGGATCATAACCTGAGCCGAAATCAAGAGTCAGACACTCAACCGACTGAGCCACCCAGGCATCCCCATTATAACTATTTTTAAAGAGGCAAAATATAAAGCGGCGAATAAAGAATATAAATTTAGGAGAATGGTATTCTAGCAAAAATCTAATATTGTTGCTTTTTTAATTAATTAAGCCACCCTATGTAAAAGTTATCCTTGCCACACTCAACTTTGGAAAGCTGTTTTCCAACCAAAATTAATTTCTTTTTTCATCCTTTTTTTATTTCACCCTTTTATGAGAAGGACATTCTAGAGCATGTCTTTACAAGTACTTTTGGAAACGTAAATACAAAAAGTATGAGTCATGTTACCTGCAGTCTTTTCAAGTCTGTATTTAATTTTAAATCACATCTTTTAAACAGAAATGCACTCAGCCAAAATTTTTTAATTTAACGCAGTAATTTTTCAAAATACCTCAATTAGTTTTTGTTGCATTGAATGGTTTAGTTAAGGCTTTCAACTTTAAAATGATAGATTTCCAAACTTAGTTCATAAATAATATTTAAGAACCAGTGCATTATGTTTCTAATTTAGATATTTGTAGATAATTATTTTAAAAAGGAGCTTTTACCAGAGTATGGATACTACCCTGTTACTGATTCTCATAAGGTTTATGTGTATTTTACATTGGTTTCTGAATCCTTAATTAAGTATCCAAAAGAATTTCATTGGTATGAAAGTGTTTTCCCTCGTTTTGAAAATATAAGCAAGAAACATTCCTTCCAAAAAACATTTACTAATCTCTTAAGTACCTGTCAGTGTTGGGGGTGCTGGAGATCTGATTTTGAACAATATATTCTACCCTATTTTCTTCTTCACTGATACAAAAAAATAAGATCTCAAATTTTGGGGTATACACTTCAGTGGCTGAAAGGATACTGATATGAGGAATCTGTGGTGGGGATAATAGATACCCTCTGAACACTAAGGTACTAACAGTGCACCACGTACATGAAATAATATTCTAAACAGATGTTTATATTACTTACAGCCTATAACCATTTTATGTACATTGGTGGAATAACAGAAAATTCTGTAAATGGAGGTAACTCTATTGGCAGAAAACTATATTGTATACAGAATTAGTAGTTTGGGGGTGCCTGGGTGGCTCAGTTGGTTAAATGTCTGACTCTTGATATCAGTTCAGGTCACGATCACAGGGTCACAGGACCAAGCCCCACATAGAGCCTGCTTAAGATTCTCTGTCTTAGGGTGCCTGGGTGGCTCAGTTGGTTAAACGTTCAACTCTTGGTTTCGACTCAGGTCATGATCTCATGGTTCTTGAGTTCAGGCCCCACATTGGGCTCTGTGCTGGCAGTATGGAGCCTGCTTGGGATTCTCTCTCCTTCTCTCTCTGCCTTTCCCCACTCGCTCTCAAAATAAATAAACTTTAAAAAAAAAAAAAAAGAGATTCTCTTTCCTTCTGTCAATGCCCCTCTCTCCTGCTTATACACTCTCTGTCTCTAAATTAAAATAAATATATATATGTATATTTTTTAAAAGAAATAATGGTTTTGGTTAGAAGGTGGTAATTACTTTGTTAGAATATAAGAGTTTTTGTTTTTTAATTTTCTGTGTTCTTAAACTTACTGAGAATTCACTGAAATCTTTACATACAAAGATTTTTGAATTGATCCCCTCAACTCTTTGAACAGTTCTGCTAAACAGATATCTAATCTGAGGTTATATTCTTTGAATGTATCTTTATAGTTGTCTGAGCAATGTTTGTAGTCATATTGATGCTCTTAAATGATCTTCCAGTTCTTGCCATTCTTATTCCTTGGATTTTTATTTGATTGATAATGAACTTTTCTTCGAGTTTTTCTATAAGTAAACTTTTTTTTAATGTGAATTTACTCAGTTGCAATATAAAGCATCTGTTTGATATGGGACGGTTAAAAACCACAATGGAAAGACATTAATGCTTGCTCTGTGCAGATACTATGCTAGCTGTTGGTGGGATGTAAATAGACCGAAATAAGTACCATCTGGAAAGGACTTAACCTTAAATCTGACTAAACATTAACCATAAAGACCTTAAAGGACTTTACAAAGTACAAAAAAAAAGCATACAAAGACAGGAAGAAGGAGGTAGTGAGAAAGCATCTGTCAACTGAATATGGAATGATATACTCAATAAACATGTTTTATCTTGCCTCTTAGCCGTATCTAATGTTAAAACACCCACACAAATAGCCCTCAATTTTTGTAAGGCTTTTCATTAAGTATTAAAATCTAGAAATATGCCAGTCACTAACGGAGATACAAAATTAGTTAAAATGATTCTTGCCTTCAAGGAATTTAACTTTCATTTTTTAAGTAGATATTTAAATGAAGCAGTATTTTACATCTTGTGGAAGTCCCACACTTGGGGTTTTTGGTTTTTTTTTTTTTTTTTTTTTGGTAATCTCTACACCGAGTGTGGGGCTTGAACTTAACCCTGAGAACAAGAGCCACATGCTCTTCTGACTGAATTAGTCAGGTACCCCGTAATTCCCCCATTTGGAAGATTGTTTATAAAAAATTCTTAATCTATCCGTTTTAGTCATATGTACATTTCTAGAAATTAACACAAAATTCTTTACTTTAAATAACAGAAATGTCCCTTTGGCGCCTTATCAATTGTCAATTTACCAAGCAATTTGGAAAAAGAAACAACACATCGATATTGTGCCAATGCCTTCAAACTTCACAGGTATATTTTCAAGTCAACATTCTTCTACTTTGATCAAGAGTAAAATACATTTGAAATTTTCAGAGAATGATAAAAATGGGAAGAAGTATTAACCATCCACTAAAGAGAAATGCAAAATTATAATGTATAGAATCGTACTGTATATGTCAGTGTTTCATTCTGGCTAACATTAGAATTACTTGGGTTTTTTTTAAAAAAAACTAATGCCTAGGTTTCAGCCCAGTTGAATTACATGATATCTCTAGATATTGAATCTAGACCTCAATAAGTTGAAAAAGCTCCCAGGTGATTCTGATATACAAGTGAGGTTGAGAATTACTGTTATTAATAATACTCATATCCCCAAAATAACTTTTAAGGAACTTGTTTTCTATTTTCTTTATTTACTAATCTCCTCTACAGAGACTATTACTCTGAACTTAAACATATATTGTTAAATCACAGGAGTGCTTTGAGATTTTTAATCTGCTAAACACTGTTATTCTGAATCTGAGAGTCTAGATTTAACTAATAAAAAGGTATTTCTCAACCTGCCAGCTTTAAAGAGCCTACTGCAGCAGGGAGAATGAAGTGGAGTATTTCTGGTTGATGTGGCACTATTCTCCTTGTAAGTAAATGGCAGGACAAAAAAAAAAAAAAAAAAAAGACAGTGTGAGGTTGCACCTGCTATTTAATTTTGTATCAGAGCATTTGGTTATACATTAAAACTGAGCTTTATATGTAAAGGAGAATTACTTTAGAATGGACATGAATGAAAATTGAAAATAAAATTTAGAGTAATATTGGTCATGGATGCATTTCTAACAATTAACAGTTTAAGTTACTTTTGGCTGTTTTTTTTTCTAATAGCCAATAATATCTGGCATATATCTCTTAGCTTATTAATGGATGTGTGTGGAGTGCAAGTGCATTAAAATACATGATTATGGTATTATGTAGCTTTTTCTACCTAAATCCTAGTTTTATTTATTTATCCATTTTTGTATACCTAATGACAGGTTGCCTATCCCTCGTCCAGGTGAAGTTTTAGGATTAGTTGGAACTAATGGAATTGGAAAGTCAACTGCTCTAAAAATTTTAGCAGGAAAGCAAAAGCCAAACCTTGGAAAGTATGATGTATGTATACTACTTTATGAAAATGAATACTTAGGTCAGTTTTGTGAGACTTTGAAGGAAAGGATGTAATTTTTTTAATGTTCTTATTTTCAGTATCATTCATTAATGCTGAGAAATAATATATAGATGAAACTCCTTTTTAATTAAGATCTGTTAATGCTACTGATAAATATGAACTTTCTTAAACTGTTAATGAAGTTTTAAAAGCCAGAAGGCTTCTATTTGGATATACAGTTGACCCTTGAACAACGCGAGGGTTAGGGGTCGTGACCCCCCTCCACACACAGTCGAAAATCTGTATATGACTTTTGACTCCCCAAAACTTAACTGTTAATACCCTTTGGTTGACCAGAAGCCTTACACCAGTAACATAAACAGTTACCTATCTTGTACGTGTATTATATACTATAATCTTAAGGTAAAGCAAGCTAGAGAAAAGAAGATGTTATCAATATTAAGTAAGTCATAAGGAAGAGAAAATAGATTTATGGTACTTGATTATAGTTATCAAAAAAAATTCATCCATGTTGTTCAGGAGTCAACTGTGTAATAGTCCTCCTTTTTGCATTATTATGTATTATTAAATTCAGATAATTGTATTTCTAGGATCCACCTGATTGGCAAGAAATTTTGACTTACTTCCGTGGATCCGAATTGCAGAATTACTTTACCAAGATTCTAGAAGATGACCTAAAAGCCATTATCAAACCTCAGTATGTAGACCAGATTCCCAAGGCTGCAAAGGTCAGTTGCTGTTTAGGAGGAATTTATGTATTTTAGATATTTGTGGAGGTATAAAATATGTATCAGACTAAACTTGTTTTGCTTTGTAACTTTTTAATATTGAAGGAAAATAGTAGTAACTATTTCTGATATATTATGATAGGGGACAGTGGGATCTATTTTGGACCGAAAGGATGAAACAAAGACACAAGCAATTGTATGTCAACAGCTTGGTAAGAGTTTGTTTTGTGTTCATGCTTTAATAGGCCCTGAACTTAACTCATAAAGATAGATACTTATATGGATTACTGAAATACAGGGGAAAATCTCTAGGAATTGTTGTATTCACTTTTTACATTAACAGTTTTCAACTGAAATATCATTCATACCCAGAATGATACGCGATATATACATTTTGCCTAGAAGAGGTAAAAGAAAACTTAACAACATTGAACACAATGCCTCTATATTCTTTGTAGATTTAACCCATCTAAAAGAACGAAATGTTGAAGATCTTTCAGGAGGAGAGTTGCAGAGATTTGCTTGTGCTGTCGTTTGCATACAGAAGGCTGATATGTAGGTTGCTTTGCAAATTTTGTACGTCTTAATCTTTATTTTAGAGTTTTTATTTGTAATACTATTAAGGCATTGCTTTTGAGAGAAGTTAACAGAAATAGTATCTGAGGTTCTGCTTTTGAGCTAAGATGTTGAAACATTTATGCATGCATTGCCATTCCCTGTTATTCCCAAAGGGGGAGAGTAACTCATTTATTTAGATAAGTACTTCACAATTTATGGGTTACAGTGCTGTTTAATATGATCAGTTGCATATTACATAAACTCTGTACATAAAAGGATATTTTTTTTAAACTTAAGCTCTCCAACCAGGCCAGCAAGGTTTTTAAATACCTCAAGTAAAACAGGTCTTTTAGATTAGCCTAAATCAGGGTGGCATGTCATGTGAGAGAGAAAAGGGAAGAAGGAGTTTCCTTCCTACCTTCTAGTGCCTCTCTTTTCCCAGATATATTGCTCCCACCTTTTTCTACATTCCTACTCTGACATCCAGTGCAGGCTAGCCCTTTTCCACAAAGTGTTCTATAATTCTGTGCGGTGCCCTCCTTTTCAAAAACTCATTTGCTTTAATGCAATGGACTTTAGTCAAGAGCAAAGCTGTCTGAATTACTTCAGACTTTATCAGAATATTTTTTCATGAGGCAGTAACACTTTGTACATTAGCTTAATCAGAGAGTCTCTCCCCAGGCTTGATAATGCAGCCCTGCTTTTGCAATTTTTTTTCTTTCTACTTCTGAACAGAATACAAAAGTTCTTACTCTTACGCAGTGGACTCCTCATTGGTGTAAGAGAGTATGGTTGTTGTTAAATCAGAAACTATATTACAGAGCTTTAAAATATCATGTAAGATAGAATTATATCCTATTTGTCTTACAAATCATTGTGTTTGCTTTTCTTTCTCATAGTTTCATGTTTGATGAACCTTCTAGTTACCTAGATGTCAAGCAGCGTTTAAAGGCTGCTATCACTATACGATCTCTCATAAATCCAGATAGGTGAGTATAGATTGGTGTGTCTGTCTTATTTTGTTTGGGGAGTTATACAGATTTCTAAAGATTAAACACTGGGGCCATCAATGTCATATGTATGTATGTTTTCTATCAGTTATTTAGAGCCACCACTGGTATTTACCTTCCTCTATCTAGAACAGATGTTCTTTTTGCAAGACTTATTTACTACCTGCTATTTAATGCCTGTCTCCAGAGAGCGTAGGAATACTTTGGAATGATTTGAAAGTTCTGGCATCTGTGTACGGATTTCTGGGAGGCAGATTCTTAGCTTTTACCAGATTCTCAAATGAATATGTCACTCAAACACACAAAATTTACAGCATTATAAGGATCACCACAGTAACTGTGGTTATTTAGGGTCTTACTGAATTCCATAGTTTCTTAATAACCTGTTAAGTAATCACAGCACCCTGTAGTTATGCGATACTTTTGTAATTTTCAGTTTTTAAATCCATTCTCTCATTTGAGCCTCATAGCAATCTTGTGTGTTAGACTCTTTGGTAGTATTCCCATTTTGTAGATGAGGAAGATTAAGGTCAGATAAGGTAGTTATTTGTTCTAGGTTACAAATTTACTACATGGCAAAGCTGTGGGATTTTTTTCTGTGTAGTATTTTTTGTGCCTCTCATTAATGACTAATTTAATCTCCAGCTGATATTACAGAATGCAAGAGAAATCCGTAGGGATCAAAAACCAAAGAAAGAACTATAAATTACAAAGAAGAGACTAGAATATGGCTTTCCTGAGGGGTGTTGCTCATCTGCAGTAAGGTCTTGGATTTTAACAACCACTTGTGAACAGGAAGCAAAGCGTTGTATTAGATTATCACATATAAAATGTCAGGACTCTCAAAAGAACTGCTTTCTCAGCAAAAAGGTAAAGATGTGAAGATATCAAGGAAGCGTAGATCTCGCTCCTTGAAATGTATGGATGGCTCCCCTTCAAATATATGCATGGACCAGCAGCTCACATGGATGTGGAATTGAAATTTAGATAATCGGGATAATCTTCACAGTGAGAAAGTAACATAAAAAGAGGGTCTCAGAATCTTTAGTCCTGTCCTATGGTACCTAGCAGAAGCAAATATAAAATCACTTTGCAGGGATATGCCTTCAACCCTGGTCACAGGATTCCTACAAGTAAAGACTCATAAGCTAAAATCCAGGGCTATAAATGATTAAGAGGAAAGCATCTGCAAAGGAGGCAGTAGACACAACAGACAACAGGATTAGACCTTCAAGGAGGTCAGGTGACATTCTCAAAACTATAAAATAGTTGTATCTAAAATACACCCCACAGGTGCCCCCGAGTGGCTCAGTCGGTTAAGTGTCTGAATCTTGATCTCCGCTGAAGTCATAATCTCACAGTTTGTGAGTTTGAGCCCCGCGTCAGGCTTTGCACTGACAGCACGGAGCCTGCTTAGAATTCTCTCTCCTTCTGTCTCTGCCTCTAACCCTCCTCCTGCACGTGCATGCTGTCTCTCACACTCTCAAAGTAAATAAACTTTAAAAAAAATAATAAAATACAAACATAAAAAAGGATACAAAACCCTAAGAATCTGGTACCAGAAAAAGGCAATAGGTAAATGTTCAAAAAACCCAGATTTAGAAATTGAAAGTATAGCTGTGACATAAAAAACTCAATGTACAGAGGCACCTGGCTGGCTCAGTCGGTGGAGCATGCAACTGTATCTCAGGGTTGTAACTTCCAGCCCCATGTTGGGTGTAGAGATTACTTAAAAATAAAATCTTTAAAAAAATGTTTTAATGTTTATTTATTTTTGAGAGAAAGAGAGATTCCAAGGCAGGCTCCAGGCTCTGAGCTGTCAGCAGAGCCCAATGCGGGGCTCAAACCCACAAATGGTGAGATTGTAAACTGAGCCAAAGTCAGACGCTCAACTCACTGAGCCACCCAGGTGCCCCAAAAATAAAATCTTTAAAAAAAAAACAAAAACTCACTGGGGCGCCTGGGTGGCTCAGTCATATGAGCATTGGACTTCAACTGAGGTCACGATCTTGTGGTTTGTGAGTTTGAGCCCTGCATCAGGCTCACTGCTGTCAGTGCAGAGCCCACTTTGGATCCTCTCTGACCCCTCTCTCTCTGCCTCTCCTGCTCTCTGTCTCTACCCCCACTCATGTGCTTTCTCTCAAAAATGAGTAAACATTTAAAAAAATAAAAAAAAAAAAAAAACCTCACTGCATATATTAGACAGGTTAGAGATAACAGAAAAGAGTGTTAGAAACCTAAAAGGTTGATCTGTGCAAATTACCAGAATACAACAGAGAATGAGATTGAACTCAGATTGAGTTCAGAAAGGAGGGTTAGAGAATGGAATGAAAAGGACTGTTTACATATATCTGAATAGGAGTTTGAAAAATGAAGCCATGAAAAAGATCGTGTCTGAGAATTTTTCAGAATTGAAAAATTTGACTCTCTAGATTCAAGGAGCAAATGATCCATATACATACTTTGAAACTTAGAATCAGTGATAAAGAAATAATCTAAATTGAGCCAAATAGTAGCTATAATTTTCACATCATACATAGGCCTGGGTATTATGATAGGCTCTTTGAGGAATATAAGAATATAAGATACAGTCCCGGTATTCAAGGATTTATCAGTCTGGTAAAGAAAAGAACATACAAGTAATCAAGTCAGTAGTTTTCAACCTTAGCCCTTTTATGAAATATTTTTATATTTATTTATTATGAAAGTCATAGCTCATACCTACTTTCACACATAATTTTTTAAAATATCAAATAATGTCCTAACCATAATAAAAAGAACTAAAGAGATACGTAATTTACAACCAGATGACATTAATATACAAATGTTCAGGCAAATCATTACAGTCTTCTATTTTGAGAGGGCAGTAACTGTAATTGTAATGTGGATAACATGTCAAAACAAATTAGATTGACAAAGTAAAGAAAATTATTTAGACATTTTCACATTCTTTGGATTCTGAAATTCTGTGATGTGTCAAGGCAGTGTTCAGTCTGTAATGCTATAAAAAGATTTCTTATCCTATCCTTAAAAAAAACAAAACCAAGAAATAGAGGATGGATTGGAGAAAGGACGCTAAATGCATGAGATTTTTTTAGAATTTGTCCTCTAAGAACATCTTCAGTTAAATTAAAAACCAAGTGTAAAAAAAAAACAAAAACAAAAAAAACCCAACTGTAATCCAAAATTAATTGTAGGAGTTTCACAGCATAAATTTCTCATTATGCTACAGATTTGTTTCTTTCCAAACCGTTAGGAAATAGAGTGGCTGGCTCACTTAATTCTTTCTTACATTTTGGACTTCTTCATAAGCTCCATTTAAAAGTAGGGATAGCAGAATGTATGACATGGTTTTTTTCCTTCTTTTCAAAGCAAATTAAAAGCCACTAGATGGGCGCCTGTGTGGCTCAGTCGGTTAAGCATCTGACTCTTGGTTTCAGCTCAGATCTCTCAGGTTTCGGTTTCGTGGGTTCAAGCCCCACAACGGGCTCTGTGCTCTCTCTCTCTCTCTAAATAAACTTAAAAAAAAATTTTTTTTAAAGCCACTAGGTAATACTATGCTGCCTTACATGGTGTCTAGAAGGTTTTAATGGTAAGAAGTAGACAGTCCAGATAATGGAACATTGCCAAAAAAACACCAAGGCAGGATGAGTACTGGCTCACTTGGGTGATTTGCCATTTTTACTGATGCTTCTTACTACCAATGTGGTAGTAAACATTTGCTCTTAATATTTTCTTTTCATAATTAAACATGCCCCCATTTTCTTTTTCATTCCTTTTACTCTCTGATACCTAGATTGCTATGGGAGTTTCCTAAAAAAAAGCCAGTGGTTCTTTCTTCTTGACAGATTAATCTTTCCGAAATGATGTTTTTTCTTACCGTTCTCTTTATTCTAGAACTGTGCTATACATTCTAGCCATGTTACTGTTTTAATTGAAATTAAAAATTCATTCCTTCAATCAGTCTACCCACATTCCACATGCTGTACATAGAGAATATTTTCATAACCATAGAAAGTTTTACTGGACAATGTTATTTAAGAACCTAACCATTTTGCCCCATTGCCAATTAGCATAAGTCCAAAATTCTTCATTACCCAACAACTTTATTAAACATCTCTTTGGTACATAGCACAAGACTAAAAATCATAGAGGTGCTAAAATGTATTATATAGTCTGACTTCACACAATTTAGGGACAAGTTGTCGAGGTCCTAAATAAGAAATAAATAAAAATAATAAAAAATAAAAATCCAAATATCCGTTCAGAGTTACAGGGGGTCAAGAGTTGGGGAAAGAAAGCTCATTTGCATAATATCAAGGGGACCCTACAGAAGGTAGGATTTGTGATGGACCTTAAAGGATTGAGTAAGATTTCAGCAGGTGAGGATTTAGACAGGAGAACATTCAGGAGAAGGAATAACTCTTAGACACACAGAAGTGGAAAAGTGGATTCAGGAAACAATGAAAGATCCATTTTTCAGTGTGCCTTATATGTACATGGGGAAAAATAATAGCTGAAGTTTTGGAGAGTTTTGAAACAAAGTCTTAGGACATTAATTTGTTTTATTTGCAACTGAGAGCCATATCTGGGAACCTGAAAAGAGTGAGGTTTGTTAAAAGTTTATAGAAATGTTGAAAGAAATGTGAGAGCCTGAACTAGAATTTAGAAAAAAGAAAAGGATGAAATAAATGCACAAGACATCGTTGAGAAAGAGTTGACAGACTTGACAATTTAAACAGTATATTAGGAATAAGGTTAGTCCTATCTTATGAGAATGATGATTGCATTAATATAAATATGGAGAATTTTTATTTGTGCAGGAAACATAAATTGGAATTTGAAGTGTCTGTAGGACATTGCTTTTTTAACATTTTGAACTAACTTGAATAGGAATAAAGTGCTGCATAAAAGTGTCATGACCATTCTTTGCCTGATAGTTTGTATGCTAGCAATACTTTTTTCTTACCACTTCAAAAGTCATGTCAGATACTGTCCCACTTACAGAGTGCTCCAGTACACACTAACCTATTTCCTTGGCCTTCACTGGATTTTATATCTAGAGAAAATGCGTGGCTGTGTAGTTTTTTTTTGTTTTTTCGGGTTTTTGTGGTAATGTTTCATGTCTATTCCTTGTCTTCCCCAGCTAACTTGGAAGTTCTCAGGTTAAGCATTCTGTCATATTCTCTGTATTCCCCTACCACAGCTAACAGATGGGACAGGACAACTGTAAGGGCTTATTAACGTGCAAGATGAACAGCATAATAAACAGTTTAAGCTACATCAGATTTAAATCTATTGTAATTGTGTCTTTGTAAAGTTTATTTAAAAATGTGGGGGTTTTTTGGCAAAACACACTTATTTCATGTCTCCATAGACTGTTTCATACTTTTTTTTTAGTTTAGGAAAACAATTTGAAATAGGAAGACTGATAGAGTCTTATTTAATGTCTTACGGCTTTGGTTTAGTATGGTCTTTACATTTAAATTTTTTAACATACCTGTTTTCCTGGAATTTATACTGTTCTGTGTAAGAGTTTAAATTGTAATTAAATATAATTTTATTTTATATGTTGTGTTACATTTAAAAATAAAAATCTGTATTGACTTGCAGATATATCATTGTGGTGGAGCATGATCTAAGTGTATTAGACTATCTCTCTGACTTCATCTGCTGTTTATATGGCGTACCAAGTGCTTACGGTGTTGTCACTATGCCTTTTAGTGTAAGAGAAGGTAACTTGAAAAACTATTTCCACAATGCTGTATTATTTCACTCTAATGCTTAGAAAATGTATTGTTGATATTCAGCAGTTACATGTTGCTCTAATATTTATCCAAAACTCCAGTCTTAATGGAAGTTAATCACTCAACAATGTATATATAAGGTTATATACATTGTTTGTTATTCAAAACTTCCTTTTTGGAGAATTTTCTATTGCAATGGGTAGAAATGCTGTATCAGTTTCAAAACCTGTTTGCTATCTTAAAAGTTTTTATTATATTTTGGCTTCTACAACTTCTAGTATTTATCATCTTCAGCTTTATCTTTGAAAGGCCAAAACCAGTAGTGAAACTCTTAATTAGTGCTCATCTTGTTCCCATTTTTCAAATTTTTCTGTAATCTGTGTCTTAAGTTTGTAGAACTTAAGACTGTCTAGAAGTCTAATAAGATAGTAAGTGTATTAAATTAAAACAAGATAGTGTCATATAGTTTAATGAGTAAAAGCCTAATAAAATAGCTTAGTAAGCCTATTTTCATTTATTCCTTCTACTGTCAGGAAAGAGGGACTCTCTGGTGTCTCTTTTCCGTGTCTCTTCTCCACCTAAGCAAGTTAGGCAAAACTAAAAACTAACCTACCACTAAGTGGCTCCTGAAACAAATATCAGTGCATTCTCCACCTAGTATGCCTTTTTCTTTTTAATTTCTTTGCCATTTCCTACCACTGATTTCTTTCTCCTCTTTTCTTTATATTTCATCTTTTCAGCTGTGCCTTCAACTGACAAAAAGACTACCTAGTTCATAGTTTGAAAAAATCCCTATTTCATAAGAATAATTATTCATGTAGTCTTGTATGTAGATGCCTAGGTTAGGCAGGCTCCTTTTTAAAACAATCTCTTCAAAAATAATTTTTGAGATACGTAAGTACTTATCTGCTTGTACCTTTGAGATAAACAGATGCATATGTTCAGGAAAAAATTTGTGAGATTGCTTAATTTTCTTTCCAATAGTCTTAAGAGATGATATCAGAAAGTTATTAATTTTTTATTCTCCTCAATTAGCAAGTATTTATTATCTATTCTATACCTTGTAATAGGTCCAGAATTGCATTGATAATGAGGTAGGTTCCTGGCATTCACTCTTCACAATTGTAGTTATAAATGCCTTGTCTAAAAGCTATGCCTTTTTTTTTTTTAAGTTGTTTGTTTTGTTTTCAGAGAGAGCGAGCCAGGGAGGGGCAGAGAGAGAGGGAGAGACAGAATCCCAAGCAGGCTCCGCACTGTCAGTACAGAGCCAGATGCCGGGCTCGATCTCACAAACCATGAGATCATGACCTGAGCCAAAACCAAGAGTCGGATGCTTAACTGACTGAGCCACCCAGGTGCCCCAAAAGCTATTCCATTTAAGAAATGGTTCCTGCTGAAGCTTTTAATGTGCCTTGTTTGTTAAAACAATTCTAATAAACTTTCCTTCTTTCTGCTTTCTTTTAATATACTGAAATTAATGTCATACATAATGTAAAAGCTCTCTTTGAGCTCTAAAGACAGTTATAGCTTAGACTCAGTTTTAGATTGACAAGTTTTACAGTAGAAATGGAAAGGCTGGTTTTTTAATGTCTCTTTGCACACAATTTTCTGAGTCTTCATTTCCTTACCTGATAAATTAGGCATTTGGAATCAGTGGCTACTAAGGTTTCCGTCAAGTCTAAGTTCCTTTCTAACTTTTGGTTTTAATTTTTTTAACCTCACATTTATAATTTTTAAATAGTTTTAAGATCAAAAAATACTAGTTTTGGCAGGATGAATTTACTTTCAGCAAATATTGAACACCTGTGTTCTAGGCAGAGGCTGTAGTCTCCCAGATAGGGCTCTGAGTTCCAGATGAGATGAATAACATCCTCAAGCTTTCTTTCGAGACCTTCCAGACTTGAGCTACTATCTTTCTTTTATCTTAAATGTAGGAATCACTGAAAATAGATCTTTGCATTTTTCCCATGTAATCCACTTTTTCATTTCTGTGTCTGCCATTGCACATCATCACAGTTTTAATATGGAGGGATTCTCGTGCACAATATGTTAGTTTTCTTTCAGTCACTAAAAAATGTTTAGATAATGGTGTATATTTTTGTACAGTGAAGCCAAAAAAATGTTAAATGAAGTTCATTATTATAAATGTGTTGCAAACCTGGAAAATTAATCTGAAAATATGCAATATTTTAGAACTTCAGCTTATGGTATCTAGATCTCATGTGAAAATGCATATTCATAACTTGTTTATTTAAAAAATTATTCTCCAGACTGTATTATTTTATGTCAGTCTATGAAAATACTCCCATTTTTTACTTGTCATTTTTTGAGAAAGATCACAAGTTTTGATTTAAAAAAAAACAGAAACGGCACCATATTCTTTTGCACAAAACCTGATGGGGAAGAAAATCTTATATAAAAATCACATCATTAGTGAAAAGATATTCTTTGTATATATATGCTTAAGTTTTTTAAACTTGTATCAAATACATAAGACACCCTTTTGTCACTGCATGTTACCACACATTCACAGATATTTGAAATCTGTGCTTCGATTGCTCCCAGGAGAGCCTAGGATTTTGGGTTTTATATGATAATTTCTTGCTGTGGAAAAGATTAGTCTTTAAATGACCTTCACTAATCTTTTGTCAATGACTTTCCAACAGGCATAAACATTTTTTTGGATGGCTACGTTCCAACAGAAAACTTGAGATTCAGAGATGCATCACTTGTTTTTAAAGTGGCTGAGACAGCAAATGAAGAAGAAGTTAAAAAGATGTGTATGTATAAATATCCTGGAATGAAGAAGAAAATGGGAGAGTTTGAGCTAGCAATTGTAGCTGGAGAGTTTACAGATTCTGAAATCATGGTGATGCTGGGGGAGAATGGTAAGTTTTCCTTATTTTGTGATATTTGGAAGTCTGTTGTTTATCCAGTTACTTCGTTTCAGCTACTCCATGAAAAATTTTGACTCAGTTGTAAGTGGGAGCTAGACTGAATCCATACATTTCTCAGTGTAGTTCACATTTTATAACGTTGTATGATTTAATGTCATTGCCATCCAATCAAGTTTATAGTTCATATATTTTGTTCCATAACTTTTAGTGAAAATAAGATACTTTTCCAAGCTAGTTTTTCTGTGTATAAATTATTAGGGGATTTATTCATCTTAGAAACAGATGAGGAAGGAAAGGATAAAATAATGTAATTCAGAAGGAATCTAGTTTAAGATTTTTTCTTGAATTCCTCCATTTGAGCTTTTATTATTTTAAATTCAGGCTAGTCTACCTTTGTAAATAGTTGTTATTACCTGAATTTTCAATTTTAGATTACTGTCATAAATAGGGCTATGAGTTGAATTCGAGTACCAAATGTCTGGTAATGCTTTCAAGATTGAAAAAAAAAGATTTGAATTGTATACTTAGAGCTTATAAGTCTATAGAAGAGAAGTTTTCTGCGACGATTTTGCCATGTATTTCAGTCTTTAGGTAATGGAAGAATTTTGAACCGGGTTGCGTTTTATGCAAATGGACTTTCACATCATGGTATCAATCATAACAATATTACATTCCTTAACAATAAGTTGTATTGGTATTTAAGCTAAAAAAGTCTTTTAAAAAGTAGCCCAAAACTTGTAATGGTTACTAATAAGATTTATTAGTCTATATTCCTCTAATTAGTTTCGAATGATACTTCAGAAGCATATCATGAAAGTTTCAAGTATTTTTGTTTAGGCTTCAGAATTGAGTAGTGTCAGTTTATACCTTTAAAACTAATTTCTCAATTAAAATCCAGTAGTGTACATAATGTTTTACTTTAAGTAAACATGAAGCATCTTACAAGTCTGTCTGTTGTATGTATTGTGTTGGCAGGTACTGGTAAAACCACATTTATCAGAATGCTTGCTGGAAGACTTAAGCCTGATGAAGGAGGTACTGTTGCATTGTTGTGTTTTTACTCTTTCTCACATAGGAAACTTTGAAGATATGGGTAATTTTCAGTGTCTTTATTTGCATTATTTTGCAGGAGAAGTACCAGTTCTCAATGTCAGTTATAAGCCACAGAAAATCAGTCCCAAATCAACTGTGAGTTATTATTCTGTTATTTGGTTATTAAAGGAAAGTTTATGCACACACACACCTATAGCTTTAATCTTTCACTGTATCAAAATTCTTCTCCAAATTTCTGTGTTTTACCGAAAGCGGCTAAAGAAAGAATTAAGACATAAGTCATTGATTCATTTCCACATAACACTAGCAAGAAAATAAAAGGCCACCTACAAGATGGGCAAATACATTTGCAAATCATTTATCTAATAATACTCATATCCAGACTCATATCCAGAATATACATAAAGAACTGTTACAACTCAGTTTAAAAACAAAGGATTTGAATAGACTTTTTTTTTTTAAAGTAGGCTCCATGCCCAGCATGAAGCCAGTGCAGTCAATCCTGAGATCAATCCCTGAGCTGAGATCAATCCTTGAGCTGAGATCAAGAGTCAGATGCTTGGTGGGGCGCCTGGGTGGCTCAGTCGGATGAGTGTCCGACTTCAGCTCAGGTCATGATCTCACGCTTCGTGGGTTCGAGCCCTGCATCAGGTTCTGTGCTTCCAGCTTAGAGCCTGGAGCCAGTTTCGGATCCTGTGTCTCCCTCTCTCTCTGCCCCTCCCTCACTCGCCCTCTGTCTCAAAAGTAAATAAACATTTAAAAAAAAAAAAAAAAAGAGTTAAACGCTTGGGGCACCCAGATGGCTCAGTTGGTTGAGCATCCAACTCTTGATTTCAGCTCAAGTCATTATCCCAGGGTCGTGGGATCGAGCCCCATGTCAGCTCTGCACTGAGTATGGAACATGCTTAAGATTCTCTCTCTCTCTCTCTCTCTCTCTCTCTCTCCTCCTGTCCCTCTCTCTCTCAAAA
The DNA here is from genome assembly GCF_046562875.1 of Panthera onca. Lineage (NCBI taxonomy): Eukaryota > Metazoa > Chordata > Mammalia > Carnivora > Felidae > Panthera > Panthera onca. The sequence goes on from NC_138342.1 coordinate 123,119,225, forward strand.
AAAAAAAAAAAAAAGTCAACCAACTGAGCCACCCAGGCACCCCTGAATAGACATTTTTTCAAAGAAAATATTCAAATGGCCAAATAAGCACCTGAAAAGATGCTCAGTACCATTAGTCATTAGGGAAATGCAAATCAAAACTACAGTGAGATATTGCACACCCACTAGGATGACTTAAAAAGACAGTAACAAGTTTTGGTGAAGATGTGGAGAAATTGGAACACCATACATTGCTGATGGGAATGTAAAATGGTAGAGCCACTTTAAAAAAAAAAAACACCTGGCAGTTCTTAGGATTTTTTTGTTTGTTTGTTTGTTTTTTGTTCTTACGATTAAACATAGTTACATATGAACCAACATTTCCACTCCTAAATACATACCCAGGAGAAATGAAGACCTATCTCAACACAAAAATTTGCACACAAATGTATTCATAATAGCCAAAAAGTGGAAAACAACCACCATGTCTGTCAGTTGTAAATGGATAAACACAATGTGCTATATCCATGAAATTGAATGTTATTTGGTCATAAAAAAAAATACTGATAAATTTTAAAATCTGAACCTTGAAAACAAAGTTAACCTTTGGTTCTGCAAGTATTGTAGTGAACTTCTTAACTATGGTATTTGCACTCAGGACCTCAGCCTTCACTTTGTTAGGCCTATTTGAGATTGCTTAGATTTACACTAAAAGTTTTATCATTGGGGTCACCTGGGTAGCTTAGTCCAACTCTTGATTTTGGCTCAGGTCATGTCTCACGGTTCGTGAGTTTGAGCCCCACGTTGGGCTCCACACTGACAATACAGAGCCTGCTTGGGATTCTCTCTCCCTTTTTCTCTGCCCCTCCCCTGCTCACACTCGCGCTCTCAAAAATAAATACTTAAAAAAATTTTTATCGTTGGTACTTTGTGTAAGCTTAGCTTTTAAGTTCTCAGACTCGGCCCTCTCCTTAAATAACAAGCACATGACATTTTTAGAAATCATCCCTATTGTATTATGCATTTTGTCTTATCTTGCTGATTGCCTAAGGGTACTTGATACCAACACTGACCTTGAGCATTATTCCTATTCTCAAATGATTTCTTAAACTTTCTAAACTTTTTCTTTTTTTTTTTTTTTTTTACTATTTATTTATTTAAAGATCAAGAGCAAGCAGGGGAGAGGCAAAGGGAGACAGAGAATCCCAAGCAGGCTCCGTGCTAACAGCCTGCTTAACAGCACGGAGCCTGACCACAGGGCTGAAACCCTCGAACCGTGAGATCATAACCTGAGCCGAAAACCAAGAGTCAGACGTTTACCTGACTGGGACACCCACACGCCCTATCAAATGATTTCTTTCTTGAAACAGTCATTGTTTACTACTCTTAGATTTTAAGATTGTTTTTACTTGTTGGACATGATGGGTTTCTAATAATTTTAGGACACGCCATAGACGATGGAGAAGCATAATACTATCATATCTGTGGGTAGTAAATTGATATACTTTTGCTCTGGAGCTTAACTTGGTGAAGATACATAGAGGAGTTCTGTACTGAAAATTCCAATACTTTTTTCACTAAAAACAGGGAAGTGTTCGACAGTTACTACATGAAAAAATAAGAGATGCGTACACTCATCCACAGTTTGTGACTGATGTGATGAAGCCTCTGCAAATTGAAAACATCATCGATCAAGAAGTATGTATTTTGATTTTTGTTATGTTATTATTTTAAGCTTTGGGTGTCTCTGCGTGGTTTGCTAAACTTTTTTTCTCCAAATAGGTGCAGACGTTATCTGGTGGTGAACTGCAGCGAGTAGCTTTAGCTCTTTGTTTGGGCAAACCGGCTGATGTCTATTTAATTGATGAACCATCTGCATATTTGGATTCTGAGCAAAGATTGATGGCAGCTCGAGTTGTCAAACGGTAATGTCCTGCCACTAAGAGTATTACTTTTAGTTAATGTGCACTGGCATACAACGGTGCTTACTTAATACACATTTGAATATTTGATCATGTAAAACTGGAAACATGTTCAAAATCATGTATTTTAGTTTCATACTCCATGCTAAGAAGACAGCCTTTGTTGTGGAACACGACTTCATTATGGCCACCTATCTAGCAGATCGAGTCATCGTCTTTGATGGTATTCCATCTAAGAACACAGTCGCAAACAGGTACAACTGTTTTCTGAAATATTCAAGCCTAGTTATAAGTTCTGTTAGAAAAGTATTATTCAGAATTTTCCAAGAAGCTTATAAACATTAATCATACCATTTTAATTTTTAAAGAAGTAGCCAGAAATTCTAAGAATGATTCTGTGACTCCCAGGATTATTCATATTGAATACTGGATAGAAGTGGTCAGACTATATAGTTTAGAACTCCTGACCCTAGGGAATAAGCATGCAGAGCTCTGGGCTGCTCAGCTTTTCTTGAAAGTTAACTTTTGTCTGCTTCATTATTTGGATTTTCAAAACATACTAGGATTTTGATTTTGCAAGTAATTCCCTGAAAACTATAGATGTTTTTGCATACAGCAGTTAAGGAAACAAGGTTATATGATTTGCCCAACTTACACTGCTAGTGGTAATGCTCACAGTGGACCCCAAATATCTGGTATTGATCTATAGCAGGGTCAAAATGATTTTACCTTTTCTCCTTTTTTTTCCTTTAATTTTTCCTTATTGTCCTGATTTAGAGCTCTTGTAATTTAGAGAAGTCTCACATTGAAATCAGTTTATGAGGAATGTCTTAGTGCTAAAACCCTCTTAAGTTGAACCGTATGAAATTACTGACATTCAGCCATTTTTTACCTATAAAAAGAGCAATTTCGTGTGATTCCATTATGTTCTCTGATTTTAGGGAGGAAAGGAGTTGCTATTTGAATAATTCATCCAAAAAATAAAAGTACTTTACTGAGCTTCTTCCCAGAATTTCTTTTCATTTTAATTTGTTCATCAATTGGGAATTCCATATTTCTTTGACAGGGCAGTTTCATAGACTCTGTAAAGCTTATTTAAATAACCATCATCTGTATTTACAAAAAATGCTTATTAAAGTGTTTCACAAGTATGATGCAATTTAGTGTGATTTAAGAACTAATTTGGGTAAAAAAAGGTGAATGATGCATAGAAATGGAATAAGGAGGTACAAGTAAAATCTATTGTGCTGTACATACTCCCTCCAGTGCCAAATTTCTGATGTGAACTTTACCTTTTCTGTTAAATTCTCTTATCTCCTATAAATGTCAGATTTGAAATTCTGTAATCTCCTAATTAATGATCTTTTGTTTTTCTATAGTAGTAACGTCCATCTTAAATGTTTCTTTTTCCAGATGAGAAACACAGGTCAAACTGGGTCTGTTTTGCACAAAATATTATAGCCAAACTAAGTACTCCAAGGAAAGACACTTCTGAACATAGAATTAACTTATAATATGCTATAATTATATACTATTATCCAGATATGATTAAGGAATTAAAACAGTGATGCTTAATATGAATACTCTTCAATCCCAAAAAGTAGTTAACTTTGGTGGGATGAATTTTAATCACAGTTGATCTTATTTTTCCTCTAGTCCTCAAACTCTTTTGGCTGGCATGAATAAGTTTTTGTCTCAGCTTGAAATTACATTCAGAAGAGATCCAAACAACTATAGGCCAAGAATAAACAAACTCAATTCAATTAAGGTATGTAGAAAAACTATCTTAAATCGTGGCTAATTTCTCACTATAAATCATTGAAAGGCATGTTTCAAATTGGAAGACTTTCATGAAAAAATTTTGCCATTTCATTAATTCTGATTCATATTTTTCTCATCTAATAGTCTGGTAGGCAGTAATTCTGATATAGTTGCTATTGCTACATGGACTCAGACCTGTTATCTCGAGTTGTACCCACTGTTGTACTGTCTGTGTTGAGTTTACTTGCCTTTTTAACGTCTTCAGAAAGATTACACTAATTCACTGTTGATACAGAGTTTTTACAAATGACCGGTTTCTCTTATCTATTTTTCAAGAGCACGAGAGCAACACCTGATTAAAATATTTTAAGAATCTGAGCAAACGTCTTCAATGAGCATAAAATTCTACACAATGGAAAAACATTTTGTCAGTTTAATTGGCAGCGTTTTTCATTGGTGTACATAAAATAATTGATTATGCTCTTTATAGTTGATGTAGACTATGAAATATGTTTTTTTTTTAGAAGATAATTTCTTGGTCACTTGGGGAAAAAAAGCAAATGACCTCTAAAAAAGCATTTCTGTGTTTTTAAATACCTCCTGCAGTGCCTGCTTAAAATGCTGCTTATGCTTCATGGCCCTCTAGCCCTTGTTTTTAATACTACCATTTACTAGATTTTATTATTTTCATATTTGTACTCTAGCTTTTCCACTAAAGTGTATGACCTCTTGGAAAGCAGAGACAAAGCCAACATATACATTCTGTATTCTTAAAGAGCTAACAGTGTCTTGATGCCTTTAGGCTTCACTGTGTATTTTGTTTGTGTATGATTTATCTTACTCTGTAGCCAAGATAAGGAAATTACAATTACAGTTTTAAGCCAGTCTGTAAACTGAACTGGGAAAAAAATAGTTCTATATGAGTTTTGTGTAATAGGCAGTTCTCAAACTAGACAATGTTACCTTTTGGACTGGGAGTTTAAAGTCAGAATGATAAAAGTGGAATTCAAGAGTTCAGCTGGAAATAGTATTTTATAAAGCAGAATTTTACATGCATACGTAAGGCATGTTCTATGAAGAGGCTTTGCTTGAGGATGGACCAAGGGAAGTGTTCTGGTTGTAGGGATGATTAGCAGTAGTAGTAATCCTGCCTTTGATTTAGTGGACCCACAAATGTCCAGAAGCAGACAGTGCGTGCAGAGGAGGTTGTATAGACACTTGTAAACGCTGCTAAACAAGACTGGGTGAAAGACTACCCCTACGTATAGGAGAATGGTGTTGATTTTTGTTGCTTCTGTTTCTTTTTTTAGGACGTAGAACAAAAGAAGAGTGGAAACTACTTTTTCTTGGATGACTAGACCGAATCTGAGAATGTTGAGAAGCCATTTCTTAAAAGAAACATTTATTGGGATTTTTGTCATATAAAACTTGAATCAGGTTTTTAATGCCCCACATACTCTGGAACTTGAGCTATAATTTACTTAATGTAACATCAAAAGCCAGTTGTGTTGTAAATTAGTACGAACACAGAAAATGCCACTTTTCTGTTCTTGATAAGGCCCTTTTTGTATATAACATTCTAAAATGAAGACATTTCAAGCTATACAAATTACCTCCCAAGTTTTCATGATGTATGGGAAGATTTCAGTAGGTGTTATCATATTCGTGTACCAAATGCTGATCAGTGTTGCCCCCTTTTAAAAATCTTGAAAAAGCTTTCCATACTTCTAGTTTGCCAAATATGCCAGTATAATGAAGCTGCCCTTATTTTAAAAGCCGAAGACTCCACTAATGAAATTTGATAAACATCAGGATTATATTTGTTACTTGTTTTCAGTCTTTGCACTATGTTATCAGTGTGTTTAGACTTTCAAAGTAAAATTACTACAAAACCCCACTGTTGGAAAATGGCCATGTTCCCAACTTAGCATTGTTTACATTGTTTTCGGTGTGTTTTAGTATCAAAAATCATTTCCACACACCACCCCCATCTGCCAGAAAAAAATCCTAACTTTCCTCTGAATTACTCAGTTTCAGCATTCCATAAGATTCTATAATTTTCCCAAGTAATGTCATTCTTTAGACATTTATGTAATCATTGATCAAAATTTAGGAAAAGCATTTGGAAGAATATTTGCTTCCTTCAAAATATTTAGAGTTGATGCCTAAGCATCTGTGTAATTTTAAACTTCCACAGGTTTCTGATGGGCAGCCAAGGACAACATTACAGGCGACATTAATGCAAACGAGTCCCCAGATAGCATTGTAAAATATATCTTGGTACCAAATATACTCATCTCCATGTTTGGATCTAGAGGACATTATCTACATCTGTTTGACTTTGGAGTTTTGGATAGTATGTAGCAAGAGCTCTAAAAACTTACTGCATCTCAAGTTCCTGAGTTTGAACAGTGGGATGTGGTATGAAACCACTCTCAATTACACTTCTAGTGCACTGAACTGGAACTTATACTACAAGTGAGGAAAAGAGTTTACTGAAATGAATTAATGGGGCAGGTAAAATAGGAAAATTAGAAATTACTGAACAAACTTTTAGAGCTCCTTAAAACCATAGAAGCGTTAATTAACATGCAGACAATGAATAGAGAATGTGATTTAACTGGTCCCCTTTAGGCCTTTTAAAAATTTGAGTAATCCATAAATACATGTTTGTTGTGAAAAATTCAAACCTACTGAAATACATGTTAATAAAATGTCCTCTCCTCACATTACCCTCCCAGAGGTTACCAGTGTTTGCATTTAATAATATATATCCTTTTATGCTTTTTCTGTGCACTTAGCTAAGTGTGAATATGTAAAGGGTTTGTTTTGTACATAAATGGGATTATACTAAAATAAGTAGTGCCTATTTTTAAGGATAGGTTAAATTTGTGAATGATTATTTCAAGTATATTGAATAAAATAAGACAAAAGCTGTTTTTACTTACTGATTCCGTATTCTGTCCTAAAGAAAACACTTGTTGATAAGCACAGTTCTTTCTATGTATTGCTGACGACAGAATATGTATTAACTGTAATACTGTTTGTGTAAATGAAATTTTTAAAATACAGATTTAGATGTTAAACTTTTATATAGCAATAGAAAAGATCTTACAGTTGCTAACACAAAAGTTTTTCTATAAAAACCAACTCGAATACACTACCAATGCAGATGTTAGCTATTAAATTTGGAAAGATTGCTATGTCCTGATTGGAAAATATCTCTAAATGGTGCAACAGTTCATAAATACACCATTTATTGAAAATATATAAAATATTAAAATACCAAAAGGATACTCAAGACAGTAAGCCTTTGGGGAATGAGAACTTGGCTAAAGAACAGGCAAAGGAAAGGGGATATACACATATGGCCATTACCTTTTGAACTTCATATACTGTATGTATCAACTGTTTAGAGATCTTAAGTTTTTAAACCTTCAATAAAGAGAGAATCTGTATTATGTTCAATCAGTGTACAGCAGTATTAACAAAAGCAGTGTATTTATGCAATTTAGGTTTACCTGATACTAGACCATAGCATCTCGAAGCCCAGTCCCGAATCACTTGCTTATAATTGCATAGTTTGACATCTGGCATGTAGTTTGCCTTTTACATCGTGGCCAGAGATAAACAACTCAGTTTATAATTTCATCCATATCCATTTAGATACATTTATGTCAAGCTCACAACCCAGTGTTTGGCGAATGCACACTCTGGTTCAGAAGAGAAACCATTCTGGGTTGGAGAGTCAGGGCTAAGTGAAGGAGGTAGCTCCCAGAAAAAGTAACATCTACAATGACAAATGATAATCTAATGTGAAGCAGAATAAATGTCAGGTGAGACAGAAATCAGCATGGGCATGAAGAAATGAGAGGAAAGGATGAATACAGGCAGGTTTAGTGGATTCTCATTGCCTTCATTACAGGTTTTTACGTGCTCGTTAGGGATTGAGGAGATAAAGCAAATACCAGTTAAGGCAGCCGCTAGAATTACCAAGATAGCAGTTCTTCAACAGCTTTTAGTTTTTATTGTGTCGTCTTTCAGTATTTTTGAACCACCTAGATCCTGTCCACTTAACTGTTTCTGCTACCTCTTACTCTTGATGGGATTGTTTCCTTGCTTTTTGATTAATGAATTGATGTTGTGGTATTTTATCTGTGAAAATCCCAAGGTTTAGTGCGCTAAACTTTTTCCTTCCCAACCTTGTACTCACCAGCACCTCCTTCCTTGCAATTTCATAGGGTAGTATGTACCCAGCACCGGACAGTGGGTTATAAATGAGCAAAGACAATCATGACAAGTCCTTCTTCATTTTCCTAGTCTCTCTTACAGCTAGGCATGGCCATGTTGACCCAGTTCTAGCCAGTAAGTTCAAAGTAGAAGTCTCTTGGAGTGTTTCTGGAAGCCCTCTTGACTTACTAAGAAAAGGAGATACATATCTGGTAATACTTCTTGTGGATTTGTTACCATAAAGTGGCATAGGGAAATGCCAAGAAAGCCACAAGGATGCTAGTCTTCACATTAAAACTGTACAACTGCCACCTACCACTTCCCTTGAGATTTGTTATGAAAGGGAAATAAAACTTTAAGCAGTTAAGTCCAAACGACCTTCCTGTTAAAGTAACTTTGCCTCCTTGGCTGAGGTCTGTCTCATGGAAGGCTCTGCATTCGTTTCTGGCTAGGTGACCCACATATATTACCAGCTAGAAACTACTTTTATCTTAGCTTGCCAACACATTCTCAGTGTTTGGGGCTTTTAGGCTTATCTTACTTTAGGATTGCCTTTTTTGCTGGGGTGCTCCTGGCTTTAATGCAAATGTTAGTTCCAGTTCCCAACCCTGCACGTGCCCCAGTCTCTCCCGTATCTACACAGTTCACAGCTAATGAAACTGTCAACCACGTCCATCCATCCCTTTTCATGGAATGCAGGCTTAGTGTCACTATATGTCCATACCTTGGGTTTCTGGCCTCCACTTTTGGCCCCTACTTTGTGAATATACCCTATATAATTCTATATACCCTATAAAAGTATACATAATTCAAATACTTTTAACTAACTTCTGGTCTAGGAAGTAATACACAGGAAACATTCAACAAGCTACATAGTCATAGTAACAGGTACATACACAGGTAGGTACATAAATACAGCAGTTAGTCTGGTTTTCTACTCCATCTGAAGTTGGTTAGCCTAAAGCCAAGGTTTTCATTTAAAAGAAAAAAATTAGTACCCAGAATTTTTATTGTGAACAGTTAAGTAAAATATTCAAAGAGATAGGAGGCCATGAGAATCACACTGTTCATCTTCTGTATTTGCATCTTTTGATCTCGATTTTTTTTCTGAATGTGAAAACTAAAATCTAGTTACAGAAATATTATGTACATAAAAAGGATGGACTTTGAAGCTCCAACTTCTCTAATGAACAATCTAAACGCCTCTTAACATGTTTGTAGCTTTACACTTGAAGAGCTTATAAATTTAAGGCTTATGAAAGGAAGCTGTTTACTTCTTTTGTAGTTTACTTTCTCATACTATTCCCCAAACATGGACCCAACGGCCAAATTAAGCAAAAATACAACAAAATACTCAAAAGTGGAAAGTCCTTTTAATTATAGACAACTTAATAAGAGAAACTGTATAGAACACTTCTGGTCACCTGCTGCCACCTTTTTATCCATCCACTTCAAGTGACCAAATTCAGAAAGTGCCCCACCCAACACCGAGTAACACCCTTCTTGCTTTCCTCATGCTCCAGCATGAGGAAAGTCTATGGCTCTCACTCGGCTAACAGATAAATGCTTCCCTTTGTTTCTCCTTCTCTCCCTCCATTCCAAGGTTCTGTGATACTTCACTCACCTGCCTGGGCAATCCCAAGGTCAGGCCTACATGCCTAACCAACTTATCCTTCCCAGCTTGCTGTCCCTGTTCCCAGCTCACCTTTCCATCAAACACCTGTTACTGAAAGAAGCTTTTGTTTCAGGCTCTCCTTCCTGGGAAAGCCATTCTTTAGACAAAGTCCATATAGTGAGTAGGTTAAACAAATACGAAGAAATTTGGGGTTTCAGAGTGTTTATGTACACCTGCTGGGTCTTAATTTTTTTTTTCATGTTTTTATTTACTTTTGAGAGAGAGAGGGAGAGACAGAATCCCAAGCAGGCTCCACACTGTCAGCGCAGAGCCTGATGCAAGGCTTGAACCCATGAACGGGTGAGACCATGACCTGAGCTGAAATCAAGTTGGATGCATAACCAACTGAGCCATCCAGGTACCCTGTTTTCAAATAAAACTTTCAAATAGTTTTACCTTTCTTCATTAGACAAATATTACAGGCACACCTCAGTAATACTGTGGGTCCAAGTGAGCAAAAGAGGTTTTTTTTTTTTTTTTTGGTTTCCCAGTACCTGTAACTGTTTACACCATAGTCTATTAAAGTATGCAATAGCATTATGTCTAAAAACCATGTACATAACTTTAAAACATTTTATTGCTAAAAGTTGCTAACCATCATCTGAGCTTACAGCAAATCATAATCACTGATCACAGACCACTATGACAAATAAAATGAAAAAGTTTGAAATACTGAGAATTATCAAAACGTGACAGAGTGAGCAAGTGTTAGAAAAACAGCACCAACAGACTTGCTCAATGCAAGGTTGCCACAAACCTCTTACCTATAAAAAACACAGTATCTGCGAAGCACAAAATGAAGTGCAGTAAAACAAGGTATGCCTGTATTGAATACTAACTTTAAAATAACCCATTTAATCTGTAAAGTATCTTAGTCTACACATCCCATTTCATTTAATGAATGCTGGAAAAAATGACAGAGCACTAGTTCTAAAACCATTCAGAGCTAGGTACAAATGCAAATTCTACCACTTATTAGCTGCATGACTTTAGCCAAATTAAATTAGTTGGCCTATTTTTTAAAATTTCAGTTTTATTACATATATTAAGTAGGGAAAACAACAGTACCTACCCCACAGATTATAAATCCCACGTGGTTTTTGGTTTCACATACTAGAATTATCTTCTGACTGGATAAAAAGCATGGAAACCATCTCTTATTTTTAGATGTTTACTAAAATTCCTCTTAAGAGTTATACGCTATATTACTTGGTTTACCCTGGAACCAAAGAATCACCAGCACAATCAAGAGACAAAATTTAATATATGCACACAGTTTTATATATAATGCAGCATCACACCATGTAGGGCATTTACTCTTATTTTATACATTCAGATACGTTTGAAACACTTCTTAAGGCTACAAAACAGAACATAGAAAAATAAACAGGAATATATCCAACACTTACAAAAAGTGATATGATAAAGAATATAAAGTACTATTTTCCTTTCAACACTTCAAAAGATATGTATATATACTTTTTTTTTTTTTTACAAGTAACATCACAAATGATCACATCTTCACATGCTTTTAAGTATTATTTGTACTCAGTGTAAGGCTATTATCATTTTTCATACATAAATTTTCTTCTAGCTCTGTAACAATGCAATTTTTAATCCATTCAAGTAAACTCAACCCCAAAGTTGCTGTTTCCCAGCATTAAGACATGCACCCACCCCTCTTCTAAGATTTTCTAAAACTTGTATTTCAGGGGGGAAAAAAAATTCCCATTTAGTGGGAAATCCCAATTAGCGGGAGAGTAAATGGCTGACGCTAGTAGCAAAACCTTAGTTCTTTGAAAATGACATATTGGAACTGAGCCATTACTAAGATTTTAAACAAAAACATAATAGCATTTAGACATTAAATAGGAAGCAAAATACAGTAAACAGAAATCGTGTAGCCAAATATGCATTCTCTTCAGCTACACTAAAATGGACCTTGCTTAGTACCCATAAGTGAAAGACTAAGGTTACCTCATCTAAAACCAAAGGTAAAATAAATGAGGCATAAATAAATATTGCTAGTTTCTAGGATGGCTGAATGTTTTCTAAACCAGAAATGGTCAGAAAGGAACTTTATTGCACCAAGTCAATCATTAGCAAGTTTGCAGTTCACAGGCATTTTAATTCAACCTTGAGTCACAAAGGAAACACACTGCAAGAATATACATAGTTTGCATCAAATAAGCTGTTGTCAGCATCGTGGTTTGGGAAGACCTACTCCTGCCAGGTCAAGGCAGGTTCTGAGCTTAGGTCAGCCATGAAAATGAACATATGGGTTACCAGGAAACAAGACAAGGACTGCACAGATGCTGGCATCCTGCTGCCACCGACTGCGTGGAACAAGAGCCGAAGATGCATCTGAGAGGAAACGAGGAAACGACTGGAAGAGAAATATACACGACGCTAAAAGGAAAGGGAGAGGAATCAAGTTCAGCAAAAGCAACTAACTAAAATGAACAGGTGAGCTTTGGTCATTCTAAACATCTGTTCTTCAAAATGTGTATAATCGTAATATGGTGAAGTTCCATAATTTCCAACTCAAAATACAAATGATTCTCACTTCTAAGCTTTTGTTTTTCTCTTATACAGGAACGTTGTATCTCATAGCAACATACCTTATGACTCAGTTAAAATGAAGGAGGACAAAAGCTTGCTTGGCCCTAATTTGACCGCAGTATAAGGCAAAATCCCCTGCACTAATAAATTTAAAACAAAACTAAAGGGAAAATAAAAACTGACCTTCATGCAAAGACTAGTAATTTTAAAACTAATTATCAAAAGTCAGAATCCTTTTAGTCCAGAGGTCACTGAGTAAAGTACAATCTGCTACTAAAGTTCTCTTTCAGCACTGTTTCCGTCATGTCCTGGAGGTAAGATATGGGAAACAGGAAGCAAATCAGTGTTTCCTGCAGGAACTATATATTCTGTTAACTGAGGTAAGACACAGGGACAGTAAAAACATGAATGATATTCTTTCCTATCCAATTTTGAGACGTGTCCAGAAGAAATCGATCAAATCTCAGTCAGAAGATCAAAGACACTGGGAAGAGCAATTTCTTTTGGACTCCTGAGATCAAACGTCTTTGAACATTAAAATCTAGTCATTATAATCTAAATGTGTTTTCATAACAATTATCAGGTAAGCTAATGTGACATATAAAAAATAATGAGCTGAAAGTGGAGGACCCTATAATCTCATTCCATTAACAACTGTTTCTGTTAACTAAGATAAAAATGGCTTCAGCAGTACTTTCCCCAATTGTTCTAGCTTAGAAGATGACAACAGAAATTCCTTTCAACAAGTTCTCTCAAATTTTTTTTTTCCACAAGACCATCCATCTTTACAAATTCCTACCTAGCACCATCATAATAAAATGTTATCTTCCAAAGTGCTCTCTAAAATCCTATGTCACAAAACATCTAAATACTAATCACTACTCAAATCAGCAGTTACACAGACATTAGGTAATTAAAACAACACAGAGGTAAATAACCATCATTACAGTACAGTGGAGATTCAACTGAGCCTAGCTGGCATCCAAACATTCCTGTGGGTAATCAAAGAACCCAGAGAACTCATCTGCTTCAGTTTGTCAAATTCAAGTGAATTGTATTTGCTTTTAAAAGTAATTTGCCGTTTAAAAAAAAAAAACTATTTTTGGCTAGGTATATTACACATGGCATGCAAAGGGAAATTACTACATCATTTGCATAGCACTCAAACTTCCTGACCAAAAGAAAACATAAACACAGATGCATGAATACTGTGTTGATTCAGAGTTAAATCTCCAACTGAGAAGAGAGTGCAACATGCAAAGGGAATTTCCATAAATACTGCAAAGACCAAAAAGAAGCAGGATCAGGAGAGAGATGTTACAGAAGGGGTAACAAGCTATACAATGCAAAGCAACCATTTTCTAGCAGCATCCTCTAGAAAAGAACTAGAAATCACAATCATCCTTTTTTTGTACAATAGTCCCAGGCATGTGACAAGTAGAACATGCAAATGTAAAGTGATACACATAACCAATGGTGCAAAGAGAAAAACAAAACACAGTAACTCCATAGAAACCTGTCAAGCTAAAAATTTTTTTAACATTTCTTCTCACAAAATATTTAAATCTGTCAGTGCATTAGTGTTAAAGTGGCATTAAAAAACTTCTGCAGTTTTAACAGATGCAGATTATTTTCAAAATGCATAGCATCTACATTTCTTTCAAGTAGGCACCATGATATTTACACCAGTGCTAGGAATTCTTGGTGGAAACAGCCATTTCATTAGATTTCCTATTATTTCTTAAACATCTGTCTTGTATGCGATCTCAAGTTCAACAAATACTCACCAAAATTCAAAAATATACCCTATGAATATTAAAAGAACTATATACAACATTTCTAAGACACAGGTTAATAGGCTGCCTTATGTGTAATATTAAAGAGAAGACATTATTCAAGTTTGACAGATATTGAGATGAAAGGCCTTTGGGTTGGAAGCATTTCAAAAGACAACAGTGTTTTAGGCTAAGAATCATTTGAGCCCAGTTTATGACTAAGGCATTGCATAATAAAATATACATTTCTATTTGGTGCAATGTTATGTTTTGGAATCTATAGTGTGTCAAATGGTATATTTTTCTTGTCACTTTAGTAAACACTATAAAGCACACATTTCCAACATCTGAAATTAAACTTATGTAAGGAAAAAAACCAAACACTAAATCTAAGTTTTATATTAAGCTGTTTATAAAAAATACTTTAACAAACTTATTTTCTACTTTTTATGGGGGCAGCTACCTGATAAACAGATTTTGAACAAAGAAAAATGGCAATGCCAGGAATTCACCTGCCCCTTGAACGCATATCCAAAATCTCTTGTCCAGGATGGGAGTGAGGGTGAAGGGGGAGGGGAGGAGATAGTTCCAATGTGGGTTTTTATTTAATGATTTTGTTAAAGCCTTCAGAAACATTCCACCTTAGAAGAGGTTTCTGCTCTAAAATACCACAGCAGCGACCGTCAAGTGTTTTGTCCCCGATGGCCATCTCCCATCCCAGACCTCCTCCTATCCCCCCGATAAGGCCGTCCTCGGACATTTCGATGGTACTGATAACCTTCATCTCGGCTTCTGCTTGGCTGCCCCTTCCAGGACTCCTCACCTCGCGCATGTTGATAACCTCCTCTACCAGAAGAGCCCCAATCACTTTTGTACTTCCTGCCTCCATAAGTCTGATTATAAAACTGCTTGGATCTACCACTTCTCAGAATATTAGATACTTCGTTTTCATCTTCTGAACTCTCTTCTTTTGGTCTTTGCACTCTGCTAGCCACAGAGTTGGCCCCACTGACCACATCAGCAGCAATCTTAGGATCTTTCACTTTTTCTGACTTCTCCTTCAGACTTGGAATGGTCCTCTTAGGCTCAAGTTCAACAGGCACAGTTTCTCTCTCTCGGTTTAGAATCTGAGTGGGAAGATGAGCCTTTTCCTCTGCTACAGGAGGGATGGTAGCCGATGCCAGATCTGCCTTAGGTGTCTGGGATGACTGCTCCGCTCGGCCCTCACGCTTACTCATACTAGCTTCAGGGAGAGAATGTGTGCCTTCGCCTCTAGCCTCCCGAAACTCATCCACTGCTGAAACTGAACCACATTCTTTAGACAGATCCAGATTTTCCAGGGGGAGATCCAATTCTTTCTCATCAGAGGGCAGAACAATATTCTGCCGCATTACTGGATTTTCTATAAATCCCTGAAAAGGGTATCCATACCAAACATGAGGAAAGAAAGGAGGTGCAATAGGAACTGGGCCTAAGAATGGACTAGGTCCAAAGGACGGTTGTGGGAACATATTCTTGCCACTTAGTGACTCTTCATATTCAGCATGAAGAAGCTGCCCAGAGTTTTCAGATTCAAGATCAGGCTGGTAAGACAACTGTCCGTGACCTTCAGACACCTGAGATGGAGGGATGACCAGAGGTGAAGAATATGTTGGTGGTCCAATCTCTGCCTGTGGCATCTGACCATTAACACTGGCCTCAGTCTGCATAGGAAAGTGTGCATCGGTACAGGTACAATCACTTTCATTCTGAGCAGAAGGAGCTTCCTGGAACCAAGGATTTGGAGGATACACAGGGACAGAGACCTTTGGGTACATCCTGCAGGCTGCCAGGTAGGCCTGGTGCAGAGGGTACAGGTAAGAATGTGGGGCCCACATAGGACAACTATACGCCTAAAAGAGACAAAAACAGTAACATAAACAAAAAGGGGAAAAGAAGTTTAGAGTGAGTGCATCAAATGTCTCGTGCCTACCAAGACCATATAATCACTGTGATATAGAACATGAAAAGGACTTACAAAATTCAATCACTGTTCTAAGATTCCATTCTTTATTCCTATCTAGAAATGAACCCAAACTCCTGGTACTGAGGTGACAGGAGACAATGTAATGAACTCACCCACAGATTATCATAATCATTAATTCCATCCTTTGGATATAACTACATCCCAGATCTGTAACTAGATCCCAGAAACAACCACCATTAAGCACTTGAGCTGCCAGCTTTGAATAGCTCAATCGCTGGTTGTTTAGCTTGACCTGCACTTGTATTCTGGCTCCACCACGAACTCACTGTGTGACCCCATGCCAACTAGTTAATGGGTCTGGACCTTTCTGTTCTACCAGAAAAATATTGGTATAGAAGTAGATGATCCCCAGTGTTAAGACTCCACAGGTCTAGGAGCCAGACCCAAGGGCATTCCAACGGCAAGGATTAAGTCAGAGAAGGTAATACTGAATATAATCCGAATCCTTCCCCTGCAAAGGGCCAGCTAACCACCAAACATGAAGAAAAATGTACCAGCTAATTGGCAAATTAACCAATTAGCTAAAGCCAACATTAACTAGGTAAATATAAAACAAGGCAGTGAAGGGGCGCCTGGGTGGCGCAGTCGGTTGAGCGTCCGACTTCAGCCAGGTCACGATCTCGCGGTCCGTGAGTTCGAGCCCCGCGTCAGGCTCTGGGCTGATGGCTCGGAGCCTGGAGCCTGTTTCCGATTCTGTGTCTCCCTCTCTCTCTGCCCCTCCCCCGTTCATGCTCTGTCTCTCTCTGTCCCAAAAATAAATAAAAAACGTTGGAAAAAAAAAATTAAAAAAAATAAATAAATAAAACAAGGCAGTGAATACAGTAGACGATAAAATTAATTAAGTCTCCTTGTATGAACTCACTGGTAGATTACAGTACAGCAATTCATTTCATATTTTAATAGTCTAAAACCCACAGAAATTAATCCAAGACAGGAGCTAACACATCAGGACACAGAGTTCTCCAGCCTCTCTTTCTAAGGCAAGTTATTTCTAGGTTGACTACTTCCAAAAGGATACCTCTGCTACGCTCATGAACACACCACCTCCCATAGGAGAAGTTTTACAAGGTTTTTCCTTCTACCTTTCAACAAATGAGGTAGATGGAAGAGTATTATCCACATAACACAAATGAAAAAAGCTAAGATACACTAAATGACTTGCCCAGAGACAGGCAGCTAAAAAGTGATGAAGCAGAATTTCAAACCCAGATCTTCCACTGAATTCCCCAATGAGGGCATTTTCACTAGGCTGCCCCAGGAATGAGGACCATTTCCTGAATATATTCACAGGGTTAAACCATTTCCAGTTAAAAAAACAAAAAACAAAAACAAAACAAGCAAGTTCTAGAGCCTCAACCACTACCAAAAACACACAATACAGTGCTGAAAATCCTAGTTCTTAAAATAATGTGATCTAGTAGACCTTAGGTTGTTATTCACTGACAGGGTAGGAGTTAAGATTATTTAAATACTGATAATTTAAAACAGCATTAACTTAAAACCAACTTTTAAATGATAAAATGTAAATACCTTTACACCAAGATTAAAGAAGAATCGAAGAATGTTCTTATCTAAAAATAAATAACAATAATTACTAAAATCATACACTCAAAAAGGGGTTTTTTTCCCATTATCCTCAAACAATATAGCTCTGAAGACAATTTTGCCTACTCAAATTGTTTCCTCTAACCTGTAATATGAAACACAGGTAAAAACTGTAATAACCCAAATCAAGTTCTGTTACTGTAAGGTAATTCCAGGTTCAATATGCTTTGTCTGTGCTAACATCTAAGTCCTAAAATGGCTTAAATTGAGATTTTTATCTGATTAAAATTAATTTTGTGTGAAGGAAATTCAGGTGTTCAGTGTATTGGTTTCCCAACTTCTCCGTGGGGTTTTAAAAATTACGAAATAAAAATGTTGGGGGATAAGAATAAAATCAACATAAACCTAACTCATTATTAACATTAGAAAGTATTCATTCGACATTAACCAGTTATCCATAGACTCAAACATCAAACCACTAATAAAACAAAACTGTCCACAAAATCCAGGTAAAGAGCATAAAGTCACTGCATTACTTTCAATTTTTCTACAGATAGAAAATTCTGCAAACTAAAATTCCTTTAAAAAAAGGCAAACTTAAAAGAAATTCTTAAAAAATACATAGTTATATTCATTCCTCTCATTTTTTTCATGGAAAAATAGGAGTGGTCTCAAAACCCAGTCCAGTGAAGAGAAAACTCAGTAATGCTTAGTTACCTAGTTGGTGACATTATTAAAATTTAACTCAAAATGGTTTTAGGCTGTTTTTGAAAAAAATGACATACGGGAGGGATAGTTACTAAATATACAAAAACCATATTCCAATCAAACACAAGCTGAAACAAAGTGAATGCCTCATAGCCAAATCCTTCTCTCCCTACAGTCAGCCCTTCGGGTTCCTCCTAAGTAACATAACCTCTGACCCCTATTCACATTTCCTGCTGAACCCATATCAGTATTTGATAAATAAAATCATTCTGAACTAGGAAAAGGATCTCACCTTTAGGCAGGTCCTCCCCGGTGTGACACAGTGAATAAGGTGGTGCAATGGCTCGATCTCCCTTTTCATTATAAGGAAACCCAGGGTAGAGTGGGTCCTGGTAAAGGCTCAACGTCTGAGGCAAAGGCATCAAGGGCTGGTTAACTGCCTGTATTGACACAGGAACTGGAGAGGGTGTTAAATGAGCTTGGGACACAGCAGAATCAGGTCCAGTAGTCAGAGTCTGTGTCACTGACAAAACAGGAATTTGAGCAGGGACACCTACAAAAGAGAAAAAGGAAGCACAAGCTATAAAAAGGTGAAAATATTTCTCCCTAAAATATAAGTCTACATGAAGCTAAAAAGATAAAGAATGCTGTACAACTAACATAACTGATAAAAAGAGGCGTTTAAGCAATCTTTTATTGATTATTGAGTATTAACCTTTTGCTTTTTATTAAGCACCTTTTATACCAACTAAGGACCCTCCGAGACACACAGGAGGAAATGAGGCCAGGAAACAAGACTTGAGTCAATGTCCTCTAACAGTAGCTCTTACAAACATGAGCAAGACACACAGCCTGGCAAAAGGTTCAATGGCTGGGGCAGGGGGAGTATCAAGTGCTGGTCAATGGGAAATGCAAACTGTGATTGTCAGTGCTGAGCAATCGAAGCAACTAGTGGGGACAACCAGCTCAAACATTTTGCTCCTGAGATCCTGAGGGTACATGTCGAATACCAAATTAAACTGGTCCTCCCATGCTAGAAGCAGGGCAAAACAGAGGATCACAAAAAGCTCTGTGAGGCTCCACACGCCTAACCCTGTTCTGAGGTCAAGCTATCAAGAATTTGAAGTCTCTGGGGTGCCTGGTTGGCTCAGTCAGCAGAGTGTGCAACTCTTGATCTTGGGGTCACTGAGTTCGAGCCCCATGTCGGAAAAAGATTACTTGAGAAAATATTTTTAATAATAATTTTAAAAGTTTAAAAATAAAGAACTTAAAGTCTCTGACTTGGAAAGCTTTCGTTGGCTGGTTCAAGGAACTTTTTAATTCTTATCTAACCTGTTGGTCCGAAAGTTGTAGGTTCACTTGGCCAGGCTGGCACAGTGGCTGGTAAAGAAGGCACCGCAGGAGTTAGATGTACCTCTGGAGAAACTAGAAGGGGAGCTGGATTTGACAAAGACACATGTTCTGCTGGCTTCTTCAAGAGAGGGGGTGGAAAAAGACAAAAGTTCATTTTGCTTAACACTAATTTTAACACCAAATGTACCCTGAGCTGCCTTTTACATAACTACAGCTTCTATATAGATTTTTCTGATCTCAGAAATGAAAAACACAGTAGATAAAATTTCCACACAAATTTAATCCTAACCAAGGATTGCCTACCAAAAGTCACAGAAGACACTGGCAGAGACATAAACAAACTCTAAAGCATCTTAAATAATGCTTTTCCAGGAAAGAAAGAAAAATCACTGAAATCATTTTGAAATTCACGAGTTATTTAGAACTGCTCTTCACACACAGATATACCATAAACTGTATGCTTTCTAACGAACATGAAGAATGTTAACTGAGAGGCAAGGAAGGACTAAGAACTTTATTCCTATATTAGACTGAGACCCTCCCTTCTATAAAGTGTTAAAGATTCAGACAACTCTTTAGGAAGTTTTAAAATACTGCAGTAATTTGTAATTTCCCTTCAAAAATCTAATTTTCAAGCCAACCCAACCCACCATAAAAACAACACAAGACACCAAATATTAAGTTTATTCAAAATCAATTCACAAGTAAGGCTTCTATGTCCAAAATATGGTGATTATAAAAATAACATTCCAGGTGGCACCTGGGAGGCTCACTTGAACACCCGATTCCTGATTTCAGCTCAGGTCATGATCTCGGTTAGTGGGTTCAAGTCCTGTGCCGCACTCTGTGCGGACAGCTCAGAGCCTGGGGCCTACTTCAGATTCTGTGTCTCCCTCTCTCTCTCTGACCCCTGCCCCTATGCTCTGTCTCTAAAAAAATAAATGTTAAAAAATTTTTTTTTAATAAATAACATTCTACAGAGGAATGTCTGGCTGGCTCAATCAGTAGAGTATGTAGCTCTTCAGGTTGTGAGTTCAAGCCCCACACTGTGTGCAGAGATTACTTCAAAATAAAATCTTTAAAGGGGCACATAGGTGGCTCAGTCCCGTAAGTGCCTGACTGATTTCAGCCCAGGTCATGATCTCACGGTCATGAGATCTGAACCCCACCTCAGACTCTGCACGGACAGCAAGCAGCCTGCTTGGGATTCTCGGTTTCTCTCTCAAAAAAAAAAAAAAAAATCCACAGAAACAGAACATTCTAGACTAAGCGACAAAAGAATTACAGATGAATCATAACTGTACCCAAATTATGACGCCAGAGTAAATCCTCCCAATTTATTATTTATTTAAGAGAGAGAGAGAGAGAAAGAGAGAGGGAGAGAGGGAGAATGGGGGAGAGGGGCAAGAGAAAGAGAGAATGCTAAGCAGGCTCCAAACTAACAGAGGGGCCCTGATGCTGGGCTTGATCCCACTAACCATGAGATCATGACCTGAGCTAAATAAATTCAAGAGTCATATCCTCAAACAACTAAGCCATCCAGGCACCCCTGGGTTTCTTTCTTCTTTGTATGATCAATTAAAAACAGGGGCACCTGGGTGGCTCAGTCGGTTAAGTGTCCAACTCTTGATTTTGACTCAGATCAGGATCCCAGGGTTGTGGGATCGAGCCCCATGGTCATGGGATTGAGTCCCACATTGGACTCTGCGCTGACAGCATACAGCCTACTTGGGGTTCTCTCTCTCCCTCTCTCTGCCCCTCCCCCACTTGCTCTTTCTCTCTCAAATAAACATTAAAAAAAGAAGAAAAACCCCACAGAATGAAGCATTCAATGTCAAATTCAACAATGTACTTACTTGCTCTGCAGGTGGGCATTCTAATTTCTTTGACTTTGATGGTGATGAAACTCTTGTACATTTCTCATCACTAACATTCTTTAGAAGCAAAAGCGAAACTTTATGTCAAAAACCCAAATTCTATGATAATCATGGTTGTCTCTACAGTTCACCCTACCTGCACCTGACTGAACCCTCTCACGACTAAGTATTTTTTCAATTATACCTGGTCTTAAACAGGTAGATAACTTGGCCTGCACATCTTGATCCTATCAAACTATTAGACAGTTTTTACTGGGAACGTGATTTCAAAAATCTCTAAAAATCTCAATCTATATACAGTAATGGAAAGTAAAGCTACTCTCCACTCTCCACCAATTCAGATAGGTGATCAACATGTAGCCTTGAAGAAATGGTTATAATTTGTGAGTGAATTCTCCTCAAGTACTATCATCTTTTCCCAATTTTTTTCCTCTGCTTTTCTACTTCTGTAACACTTAGTTATTAAATGATGAAATCACCTCCAGCTTCTCCTTTTACTTCTTCCTGCTATACTACCCACGATGTTTAAGAAGGAAAAGAGAGAAAGAAAAGATGCAATTAGTATTTAAAACATTTACCTCCAATGCGCTTGGCTCAGGTTTTTTATCCAAGTGTGAATGTCCATGGACAGAGTCTATAACAGACCAAGATAAAAAAGAAAACAGTATCAACTACTAGACAGGTCTGAGAACAGAATAAAATATGAAGACAGAGCCTAAAGGACTATCTGAACTGTGTTTAGTCAGTGAAAAATGCAGTTTTCAGAATAACATTTAACATGCTTTAGCTTGAGTCAATGTGTCTCTGCAATAGTGAGATACATGACATTATACTGTTTAATGATTTAAAAAGGGTTCTTTCCCAATGTAGGACTTTAAGCCAGGCACAGAGCTCTAGCATCTGCTTTCAAATGATGAAATAACATACCTTTATCTTTCCGTTCTTCGGTATCCATTCTCCGCCTGCTTCCTTTTCTATCACTTACATGTGACGATTTTCTCTGGACACATGGGTTGCTACTCTGAGAAGCTGACTGACTGACTGATGAGCTCTTAAAATGAACAAAAACCCAACACTTTGTTTTAAAGATTTACTCACAAATATATGAACAAAAGTCTTGCAATTAATCTTAACTCTTCATACAGCTGATCAGAAATCTCAATATTCATAGCCCTATGTCTTTATACTTCCAAAACTACAAAAAATAGGACATGGGTTCATGTTTAATTAATACAGCAACAGCCTTATTAATAAATCAAAAATATCAGGCAATCAGACCATCGGCCTAAATTAGGAGTGAAACCCCCCTTCAGGAAGTCACCCTTACCAAACCTTCACCTTGCAACCTACACTTACATTCTTTGCACCAAGAATAGCACTCCTCATACCAACCTTCAAAAGCAGCTATTGTAGGGCCACAGTCCTTTGTGAGGGAAAGGAAAAATACCCAAGTGCAAATTAGCAGATACAGTACACTAGGATTCTTACCACTGAAAATGCTGACCATCGGCAAATTACTTAAGCTCTGCATGTGAGCCAACCTTCTAACTGGTGAAACAAAGGGACTGGAGTAAGTCAGGTTTCCAAGCTAACCTATCACTGAAGTCCTTTCCTCCTCTAGCTCTTTGTGAATAAATGTTGCACACAGCTGAGAATAGGATCTCAGCCTTCTGTGGCAGGAGTTTCCTAGAAGACAAACCTGAGTCACTATCAAATCCAAGACAGGTCAACAGGTCTTAAAATGGTGAGTATGACAACCCATTTTAATAACCAAAAAATTTCAATTTATTCCATCGCATTTACAGTAGTTGTATTTTTATCATTCACTAACAACAGCAACAAAAAAAAAAAAAGAAAAGAAAAAGCTAGGAGTACAAGCTTAAATGATTTGTACTTTTTTTATTATCTAAATGTTATGTTATGGGAAAATAACATCTATCACATTGGAGACAAATATACTTAGATATAGACCACGCCTAATGCACACACAGATTTGGGCACATCTTCCAATAACTAAGCTCCAACCCCTGTGCCAGACTGAACTGCTATTCCAGATTAGTGGTTTTCAACTGAGCATCTGATACTTCTAAAGGATTCCACAGAGGTCAGAGGACAGAGAATGGAGTGTATGATGCTTTAATATTTTATACTGGTATACCTGGTAGCCTCCTGTAACGTTCTATTTCATTTGTTTAATCCATTGTTAAGAAAAAAGTGCCCAACCACCATTCTGAATCACACAGCACTTGGTACTACTTACCAATATTTAAAAGACCACAGGCACAGGGCTACCACTACTTCCAAACTGAATTGGTTACCTTTCTCTCTATGCTGCCAATGAACCCTCCTCACAGAGCATTTTACTTCACTCTCTAGGAGAACTATTTTTCCTTCTGACTCCCCCAAAAGAATGAAGAAACCCAAGGGTAAGAGAACATTTCTTTCATCAGAGAGGTATTCATCATAGCCCAGCATCTGACACACAGAGCAAGGGCAAAGCCACAGGGGTTACATATAGCAGCACCTCCCAACAGCCAACACTCTGACAACTCTTCTTGGATATATTAGGTCCTGGTGTATTTAGTAAAGGACACTGAAGAGTTTCCTGATTTTACAGATGTATCTTTTTTACTGAATGTGAACATCTATTGCATAACTAACAGAATAAATATATTCTGTTTTGGTTCAGGAGAAAATACTAAACTAGAAGTGAGCTAACCAATTTACTTGCATCAACTCTGCCAACAACTAGTAATATCTTCAGACCTCATCTTCTTCATGAATAATGTAAAAAGGAAGGGCAACTAAATGATCTTTAAGGTACCTTTCAGTTTAAAAATAACTAGTCTACCATTAGAAACTATGGTTTCATATAAAAACTGTATTAAGGACAGACTTCTAAACAACTTTTAAAATCTCTTTTTATACATACGGAAAGGGCTGGGAAAGCCTGTTCATCTCTGTTCTGAATCTCGTAGAGTAAACGAGATTCTTCTATAGCTTGCTTCTCTCTGCGCTCTTCTGGGGAGAGGCCAAAATAGTTAGATTCTCGACTCGTGTGATCAAAATCCTCAGCTCTCTCACGATCAGGTTTTCTGTCAAATAAAACATTGTCATGAAAAAATAAAAAAAAATTAAAAAAAGACAAAATGTTTGAGTACCTAAAATAAAATAACCTTTTTTGCAATACAGTATTTGACTAACTTACCTACACTACGATATTACAGAACTTTTGATGGCCTAATAAATGTTCAGTAAATGGAAATTCCTGTAGCTCACGCTACATGACAGTCAAGAAGACTAACAACAGGGGAAAAAAAAGAAAAATATAACTCACTTCTAAATGATACAGAATTGAGATTTTTTTTTTCTCTTTTCATCAGGGCAGAAATTTAAACACTTATATACACTCTTTATGCCATATTCCAATACTTTCATAGAATTTACTTTTAAAAGAAAGAGAAAGTTATTAGTTTAAAACTCAAGAGCACTTTATTTTCTGTACTAAGGGAAACATTCAAAGCAGACACCAGGACCATCCTCCCGCTTTTTGGATGATACTGAAGAGAAATAGAAAGCTGAAAAGAATAAAAATAAAAATACACCCAACTAGATACTAACTGCAAATAAGACTACCATCACCTCATTTGGAAGTCTGGTCCAAGAAGGATGACAAAAAATACACAAGTAGTTTAATAACCTATAACGTAACTCTAATGTGTTTATATGGCTTATAACTATTATAAGCAGTATGAATACTATTTCTACCGTGTCAAATAGTTCCACAATAGTGGAAAATGAAAATCCAAAACCTACAGGAAAAACACACTGTCACAATACAAAAACATATAACTTCCTTTAAAGAGTGAGGACACAATGATACCATCTCATTTTTTTTATGTCCAAAATTACGAATAGCCTTTTCATGTCTTCGGATAGTCCCACTTAAAATCACACCCTAATTCCAATAGGGCAGATGTCAATCCCAATTGGGAGGCAGAGGAGCAAATGTGGACCTTCATAATCTTAGTTAAACTAGTCTTTCTCATATCCCAGAGAGGATTCAGCACATGCTACACATCCCTGGAAAGCTAACACTACCCTTATTACACTGTGTCCCATCACCCAAAACTGTCCGTCTCACCCTCACCCACCACACAGCAAAAATCAAATCCTTCCTATTTGCATTTTGCTAAAGAAGAGATATCTGGCAATGACATTATTCCTTTTCAGCACTTGCACAATGAAAGTATCCATGTCAATCCTAGGTTTCTATTATATTTTATTATCTCCAAAGGGAGAGACCAATATCAGTAAGAAATGAAAAAGTGAGGTCTCACATCCAACATTACAATTATAACTTCTTTTATTCTATAAAAGAATTCAAAATGAATGTGTTAAATATAAGAAAGTCAAGATAAACCAATGGGCTTAAATCAATTGGACTATTAGTTATAAAATTCCATACTTTAGATTTTTTAATTAATACAGAATTATCATTATTATTGAGTATTCAATCATCAGCAGTCTCTACATTTGTGTTAGTGTACTAGTAAAATTCACCCTCACAACCACAGTGGAGAAGGTATACTAACTGCAAATACAGCAGGCTCCTGTCATCAGTCAAATGTTAAAAATTCTTTGAAGCTTTATATCTATAAATCACCCACTGCCTTCTCCTATGAAGTGTTATAATACACAGCTAACACATTAAAAAAAAAAAAAAAAAGATCCTAGTAAGACAAAGACATTTCACAATTGGTTATTCTACCAATTCCTAAGAGATTGCATACAACACGAGAAACACACCGGACATAAATTCAATCTGTAGTAAATAAAATCATACAATTAGTTATTTAGTAGTGTATGTGTATTTTCTTTAATATTTAAAACACTAAAGAGTATCTGTGCTCAAGGGGAAAAAAATGATCCTTCTCAAGTCTACTAAAAAAGTGAGAATTTTATTAAAGGAAAATCTCAATTCTGCCTATAACATTCCTATATTTACTTTATATTTTTAGGTTTCCAAAGTTAATATTCAAAATAAGTTAGTCCTCTTAAACACTTTGCCTTCTTTGAATAAGAAGCTATTGGATATTAATGGAGTCTAATGTCCAAACAACAAACTTCAGCCACAACTACTTGATTAACGGTTCCAATTCTGTCTGTGGGGAGCAATAACCCACGAGGAGCCCTGAATGTCCTGACACATTATTGCTGGGTTTGCCAAGAATTCAAGGCCCTGACTACTCCTTGCCGAGGGCAATTCTCAGGACTGTGTGTGTATGACTAACTTTAAAGGATTGAAGTAACATCTTCAAGGATTTTTTTTAAATGAGTTTTTTATTCTTTGTTAACGCTTATTTATTTTGAGAGAGAGCACACGCATGCAGGCACGGCAGGGGCAGAAAGAGAGAGAATCCCAAGCAGGCTTCGCACTGACAGCTGGATGCAGGGCTCGATCTCATGACCATGAGGATCATGACCTGAGCATACCTGAGCCAAAATCAAAAGTCAGACACCTAACTGACTGAGCCACCCAGGCACCCCTCTTCTGAATGATTTTTAATCATTTGTTCTCATTAGAACTTTTGGAAAGTTGATTATGAATATATACCTACTTTTTACAAATATGTAAAGTATCCCTGCAGGGATACACAAGAATCTGCTAACACAGGATGGCCTCTGCAGAAGGAAACTAGATCACTGGGAAAATAGAAATAGGAAGAATTATCAAATAAATAAACTTTTGAATGTTTTGGACTTTGAACAATATAATTTCCTACCCCTAATAGTTTGTTAAACTAAAAAGAAAAATGTTAGAGACTTGAAGTAGTGGTGTTTTTTTATGATTAAACTGTGCTTTCGTAATTCAAATCCTAAACCTTGGTACCTGTGCATATGACTTTACTTAAAAATAGGGTCATTGAAGAAGTAATCAAGTTAAGATGAGGTCATACTAGGGTAGGGTGGGCCCTAAATGCAAAATGACTGGTATCCTTATTAGAAGAGAGACAGACACAGAGGGAGAACTGCATGTGATGATAAAGGCAGAGGAGTGATGCATCCATAAACCAGGGAACACCAAGGACTGTAGGCAACACCACAGAGAGGAACATGAAAGAGATTCCCCCCCCCCCCCCCGCCTTCAGAAAGAACATACACCTACTGACAACTTGATTTCAGACTTCTAGCCTCCAAGACTGAAAATAAACTTCTGTTGTTGGGACACCTGGGTGGCTCAGTCAGTTGGGCATCTGACTATGGCTCAGCTGATGATCTCACAGTTCTTGAGTTCAAGCCCCACATGGGGCTCTGTGTGCACAGCAAGGAGCCTGCTTGGGATTCTGTCTGCCTCTCTGCCTCTTCCCCAGTCCCTCCCTCTCTCTCTCAAAAATAAACATTTAAAAAAAAAATTATGATCCTTAAAGCCACCCAGTTTGTGGTACCTTGCTATAATAGCCCCAGAAAACTAAGTGTATTTGTAATGTCAGCCTAGGAACCTACAACTGTCTATAAGATGTTACATAAGCTGTCTTTAATGACAAAAAGTTCAGTATATTCCCAAGAAAGGGGAATGCCCAAAAGCTAAAAATAAAGGAACTTCAAACCACAGCTAGATACATTAGCTGATGCTCTAACTGTTCAGGCAACTGGGGATAGGAGGTTTGGAATGGGTAAGGCACTGGTCACAGCAACCTAGGAGGGCTCCAGCATCCACAAGACACAGGGCCACATTTGCATGAAAAGGACAGCCTCAACTTAAGACACATCCTCTCAAATAAAGTTCCTCAAAAGGGCTATAAACTACTCCACAAAAAGGCAGATTAGGGAAAAAATAAAATCCACTGCACAGGAAAATTATGATCCTGAAGTTCATCTGTCTCCGGATATTCAGTCAGATTGCTAATATTCATGATTACATTTATTTACAAAACTTGTAGCCCCATTCAATATGAGACACATTACCACAAACAACCCAACCTTATCAGAACTAAACCAACCATTTTGGTTAAGTTCCTATATCAAGAGTATATAAAGGGAACATCCCCACCCAAGGAACAGGAATACAATTTGAAATTCAACATTTAACATATTACAAGCTACCAGAAAACAACTAAGTGCAAGAGTAAGATTTGGCTACAATAAGGTCTCCCAAGTCATTTGAAAAAAGTTATTCAAAAATAAAGACACCTTATCTTCAAATTACTTAGACTTATCTGAAGAGAATTAGGTAATTCTAATAAATTAGAATAAAAATCTAAAAGAACTAAAATCTTCACATGGTATTTTATCAACAATACTTTTAATATACTACAGACAACTAAATGAACAAAAAGTTGTAAATGTTTAAACTCACATAATTTAGCACATAAAAGAAATGCCCCTCAATTTATATTTCTCTTGCATTCAGGAGGTTACCTTATGATCTGTGAGGGTGTCCTATTAAGATTTTTGTGCTCATTGGAGGGTTTCTGAGACTGTGACCCTGCAGAATGACTAGAGAATGCATGTGGTCTTATTCCTGAAGGATGCTGGAGTCGAGGAGGTAGTGCTGATGGAGCTTTTATTGGCTTGCTTTGATTCTTTGGCCCTCTGTAATCCATGTCTGTGACAAGAAGCCAAAAATACCTCATCATTTTCCTATAATAATAATTTTAAAAAAGCCCAAGTACCATCACCCCTACTCCAAAGAAAGATTAATTGGACATAATCCTAACCAGAGTGGAAATTCTGTCCAGAAGTAGGTTTTCTCATCTTCTTCCCTGATACGGTGTTCCAGCTTTCTGAAGGAGGTGGTTTGAGGTTCTTCGGGGAGTGTCTTCAAAAGAAAGAAAAAGACTTATTATTTTCTTTTAATGTTTATTTACTTTGAGAGAAAGAGAGAGAGAGAGTTGCACGCACATAGAGGAAGGGAAAGAGAGAATCCCAAGCAGGCTCTGCGCTTCAGCACAAACCCAACACAGGGCTTAATCTCATGAATCATGAGATTATGACCTGAGTCAAAATCACGGAGTCGAATGCTTAACCAACTGAGCCACCCGGGAGCTCCAGAAAGACTTATAGTAACAAAATATTCCTAGAAAGAAGATCAATTTTTAAGTATTCTGCATAAATATTTTCAATTTATGGAAGAATTTAGTTTTATAGTTTCTTAGATTAAAAATTAACGTACAAAGCATTTAGCAATCCTAAATTCTAGTCAACTAAGATGACATAAATCAAAAGCATATTTTCCAACCTAAAAAACTAAAGACTAAAAAGCTTTAATCACAATCTAAGCAAAAGATCAGATTAAAAAGGAATGACTGTTTATTCTGTTAGATGTGATGACAGTGCTATAGTTAAGGTAGGGAGGAAGGAGTCCTTACTATGTGAGAGAAACACATAAGCATGTTAAGTGTCTATAAGAAATGGTGTGGTGACGGGGATTTGCTTTAAAATATTCCATCCCATTCTCACTTTTAAAAAGGGGGCGGTTGGGGCGCCTGGGTGGCGCAGTCGGTTAAGCGTCCGACTTCAGCCAGGTCACGATCTCACGGTCCGTGAGTTCGAGCCCCGCGTCAGGCTCTGGGCTGATGGCTCGGAGCCTGGAGCCTGTTTCCGATTCTGTGTCTCCCTCTCTCTCTGTCCCTCCCCCGTTCATGCTCTGTCTCTCTCTGTCCCAAAAATAAATAAAACGTTGAAAAAAAAATTTAAAAAAAATAAAAAAAAATAAAAAAAATAAAAAGGGGGCGGTTAGGGAGAACAGATTAGAAAAGATTACCAAATGCTGTCAGTTGCTGAAAACAGGGTGATGCTTACACTGGGGTTCACTGTACTGTCTTTACATTTGTGTATTTGAAATTTTCCATAGTAAAGTTTAGGTGTGATTTATTACCCTTTTTTCTAATAAAGACAGCAGCAACTGAAACGAAAGGTGCTGTAAAGTGAGACTGTGGCAGCAAGTCAGCCATTTCACTACTCCATATGACATTTACTGAAAACTAACTACATGCAATGCAGTGTTAAATGAAAATCAGAAATGAATATTGGCCCCTGTCCTCCAATGCTCCCCACTTTACAGTTACAATTTATAGCCAATTTCCCAAACTGCCTTTGTGACAAATGGCACATTTAAAACTGTAAGCAACAAGTTTTTAAAATGTTAACACACAAAACACAAAATTTAAACTCAAACTGCTGTTTCATAAGATCTAAACAAATCCATTTCCTACTAAGAGGCAGTATTTTTGACTGTATTTATAAACACACAGGGCCATTTAGAATTCCTCATGATTTAAGCTAAATGGAAGAGACCGTAAATGTCTTAGTTGAAGAGTAGTACATACTTCTTTCCAAGTTCTTCAACCAAAACTGGCCCATTCTCAGAGTGAACCCCTTGAAAGTCTGCATTAGAAAATTTTCCATTGTGATCCAACCTAACCTGTTGAACAATTCCAGAAAGAAGAAATCAGTCACCTGCTTCCTTTGCGTTAATGATCACCTTTTAAATTTTTATCATTTTCAATTAGAGAGATGACGACTATACACTGTTAAAAACAAAACCAAGTTCAAAAGGGTACACCATAAATAATACTTCTCTGACCTCCCAGGCCTCTGTAGCTCTAGCTAAAATAAAGACTTTTCTTTGTTTACACTTCCTAAATTTTATGAACTGTTTTTGCAAGTAATTCAGGGAGAAGCAAGAGCACAGTCTATCAAGGCTCCAAACAAGAGGCAGCATGTCCTGGTTCTGAACAAAGGACTATAGCACTGCACACACCAGGATTCTAGGCCCATCTTTTTTGTACTTACCAGCAATATGACCTTTGGCAAGATACTTATGCTTCAGTGTCCTCCCATGCAAAATGGAGCTAATAATAGTACCTACATCACTCATGGAGATGGAATGAGGCACATAGGATATACAGAATGGACACTAACTGCAACTTTGCACACAGCAACCACTCTATAAATGAGAGCAACTATTATTTTAATTACTACTGTCTTCTTACTTTTCCAATATTGACAATGTATAACTGAGACCTTTTTGCCCTCTAAAAATAGATCCATCCCATGTTATCTAATATACAACTGTATTACCCAATGGCAATCTGTGACCAGAGAAAGCCTTTCAGTTTCCTCCTATAGTCAAACGACACTCAATGAACAGGGCTGATCACTGCACTAAAGCCCAATGTACAGCAGCTTCAACTTAACCTACTTTTTTTTTTTAACTAGATCAAAATCCTAAAGCTGAGGTTTCATTATTCATTAAGCACAAAAGGACCCTTTGCCTTCCTCTCTTCAAGAGTCTAACAATAAAACAGATCTTTCTGAAGTTAATTTGTACCAAAAACTTAAACTACATCTTATATGCTTGAGTATAAATGCACCTTTGAGTCATAGCAAAACAGTTTCCAAACAGATTTCAATTAAATTTTACCTGAGTGAAATAGTCTAGTAGATATAGAAATAAAATACTCTAAAAAAAAAAAGCAAGTATCTGCTTAGCATCTACTTTACAAACGGCATGTATTTTACTAAAACCAACTGCAACCTCAAAGGAAATATGCATGATTTAAAACAATGAGTAACAGTTTTAGTGATGCAGCATAAGATAAGCATTCTTCTCTGTTAAGGAGGAGTGAGAAGGGAAGGAGGAGCCCTAAGCCCTAGATTTATTCTTTTGGTTTTTTCCAAATCACTGTAACAAAAAATTCCACAATTCTGTTCTGTGATTATACCACATTTCTGACAACTCCGTAAGGAAGAACCTAAATGAATCATATCTTCTTCTTCCACTTTCAAATACCTCAGAATCAGAACACTTTTACAACTTCTTAAGATAGATGGTCTTTGATGCTGGTAATCCTGGTCAACTGGCTTTTTACAAACTACTTTACCACACAGGAAATGAGTGTTACCTCTACAAGGAAAAATGTTTGTCAATGGCTATTTTAAAGTAGTTTGTAAAAGGCAACACTTCAGTGAAAACCATTTTTTTTACGAACATTATCTCCAAATAGTATTTGGTTATTTCTATCACCAAATAGTATACAGGTTATTTCTGTCTTGGAATTAGTATTTTTTCATAAACAAAAACAGTAAAGGAACCTTGGAAATTACCCAGAGTTTCTCCAGCCTTGGCATTACTGACACTAGACTGGACAAGCATTTGTTGGGGGCTTGGGGGGATGCCCTGTGCACTGTAGGATGTTTGGCAGTATCCCTGGCCTCTACCCAGATGTCAGTAGCACCTCCCCAGTTGTGGGACTACAAAAATTGTCTTCGAACATTATCAAATGCACAGTGAGGATTGCAAATTCACTCTAAGTTAAGAACTGATATAATCCAAATTTCCCCTTTTCCAATCCGCTACTTAAATCCAGAGCAATAGTTTATTCAAAGTAAATGGCATGTTTTCACTCATATGTGGATCTTGAGAAACTTAACAGAAGACCATGGGGGAAAAGGGGGGGGGGGGGGGGAGTTACAGAGGGAGGGAAGCAAACCATAAGAGACTCTTAAATACACAGAACAAACTGAGGGTTAATGGGGGGGTGGGGGAGAGGGGAAAGTGGGTGATGGGCAGAGGAGGGCACTTGCTGGGATGGGCACTGGGTATTGTATGGAAGTCAATTTGACAATAAATTATATTAAAAAAAAAAAGTCAATGCCAAAACTTCCTTACTATTCACTCTTTTCTCAGTCTAACATAAAACCATTATGTATCTATCAAAATCTTCCCGGATGACTTCCATAAAACTGACCTGTAATGTCAAGTTCAAATCAATTTTGGTAATTTGCCAACTGTAATGAAACTATCTAAAAATCTAAAGTGCTATTGCTGCTTCTTTCAAACAAGTAATATCAAAGACTGACATTGTTCTTAAAGATCATGTGATGGGACACCATCGACATACACACAATTTTTATAACGTATTCTAATGGATCAAAAAGCTAAATATTTACAACTATTAAAATGAGTATATGATAAAATATCTTCTAAAGTCTCCAATTAACAACACATCAAACTTGAGCTGTTTTCTTAGATCCTATTAGAATAAAATAAGATTTCAAGTAAAACCTTTTCTTCCTCTACATAATCACTTACTTGGCATTTATCTCCAACTTCATACTGTAAGCCAGCAGCAATGGAATAATCACGTTTTTGTTGAGCTGTAAACAATATCAGAATATCAAGTTGACTTATTTTCAAATGCCACAAAGCAAATTTATGGAAAATACACAGATTTTTTTAACTCACCTTGCTTAGACTTCAGCCAAATTTCATATTCCACATTTCTATAGACTGCTGGATTAAGTGACTTAAGAACCTTTCTTGACAAAGGAAGGCTAGGAGAGTTCCCATTGTTTTTCGGGTGCTAAACAAAGTGAGGAAGTCCAATCAACACTGAAATGCTTTTAAAACACTTTTGAGATACGTACAAGAGTAAAATCAAATAAAGAAGAAAACTTACAAATTTAGGAAGCCTTATTACACTTTGTCAACTTCAATTTAAATTTAAAAAGATTTTTAATTAAAAAATAAAAAATAAACTAGGAAGCCACCAAAATTTTTCTCACAGTCAGATGATCCTGACTCCACTGAAAATGTTTAAAAAAATTAAGACTAAATTCATGTACTTATATGGAAGAACTAGTTAAAACCATTAAGAAAAATACCTGATCACTTGACAAAGGTTTAACTCCATTCACATCATTAGCGGTGGTAGTTTTACTCCTACAAAGAAAGAAATATAACTGTAATTAAAAGTACAAAAGTATGTTTATGCAATTAACATATCCTAACCTCATATAAACATCTCCAAAAGTCACAGTTATGTTCCAAAAAGTTAAAGCTATATTCCAGTGAGCTCCTAAAAAGTCTCAGTATAAAGGTGTATTTATACACATACATACGTATGTGTGTATGTATAGAAGATATAAGTCAAAAAGTTTTTTATCAGTAGTTCTTTTTTTTAAATATTTATTTTTGAGAGAGAGACAGAGACAGCACACAAGCGAGCAGGGGACAGGCAGGGAGACAAAATCTGAAACAGGATGTAAGCTCTGAGCTGTCAGCACAGAACCCTATGTGCCCATGCGAACTGTGAGATTATGACCTGAGGCCAAAGTCAGATGCTTAACCAACTGAGTCACCACGGTGCTCCTCAGTAAGTCTTATTGTATGGCTCAATCAAAAAAACAGAAACAAACAAAAAACTGTTAAATTTAGGTGCATAAAAAAGTTCAGTTTATAAAACATTCAATGTAAAAATGTCCTTTTAATATACAGATGAGGCTCCATTAAACAAAATACTCCACAGTAATCTAATGAGAGCAGACACAAACTAAATTCAGTAATCAGTGTGTTAAATGCTGATAAGTGCTATCTATGGGGTGGGGTGGGGGCCAGGTAGCAGAAGTGATAGTGTTGACACAGGCTCAAATAATAAAAATTAAATAAAAATAATAAAAAATGACTTGCTGAGATGCCTTTTTGAATAAAGAATTAAAGGTGATGAGACAGCAAATCATATGGCTATTTAGTATTCCAAGCAGTATTCCAAGCTGTTTCAGGAGAACAGCAAGTGGAAAGACCCTAAGGTGGCGAAGAGACTGGCAAAGCTGGAATATAGTGATGGCAGGTCAAACGGCAGATGAGACGAGAAACTACTTACAGTCTTCTGTCCTACATTTCCTCCTTAGTAAATCAATCTCTAGTCTTCAGAACAATCTCCAAATGTATGCCCTCAGCAATATTTAAGAGACCCCAAGCATCTTCAGTCTAGACTAAAAAAAAAAAATCACCGACAATTTCCACTACTTCAGGACTAACCAACACGAATGTGAAAAGAATCCAGGCACAAGAGTATAGTGACATCCTTGGTCTTTCCTCCTTATTACCAAGCTATGCCAATCCAATCTATGCCACAATTATGTGGCATTCTTCTTTAATTGAAGCCTTGTCCTCCTTAAGTCAGACATAATACAAATAAAAAACTATTAGCAATGCAACAAAAAGTTAATTTAAAAAAGGCTTCCATGTTCCAAGGGCTACCCTAGCACAGTATAAAAACATTGTGCATTACAATAATCACACCTTTTCTTGTAAACTCCAACATACTACCCTTAACTCCATACTTCATCTAATTCATCTGCCATATCAGACCCAACTGTTGCTAAAACTATTAGCAGCAACCAAAGGGCATGTGCCGAAGTCCCTAAGTCCCTCCACACCAACCACAAACAATAAGTTATAACAAGCTAGTCATTCTCTCCCTCAACTTCCCCTATGTTCAATGGCACATCCTAATCAGACAGCTGTTACGTTAAATGACAGAGCAGAACTTCCATCTGTTCAAGTTAATTAGCCTATTCTAAAATTAAATTTACCATAGCAGACACAGATTCTAACATCATTTCCCTCTTACAAAGAAATGGTAGTCAATCAAGTTTTCCGACAAGAATCAGAAAAACATAATTCAACAAATGCCTGGAATTTCAGATAAAAGGGATATATTTTAAGGGGTGCCAGGGTGGCTCAGTCGGTTAAGCATCGACTCTTTAATTTCGGCTCAGGTCATGATCTCAGGATTTGTGAGATCAAGCCCTGTATCAGGCTCTGCACTGACAGCATGGAGCCTGCTCGAGATTTTCTCTCTCCCTCTCTCTCTGCCCCTCCCCTGCTCATGCACATACTCACTCTCTCTCAAAATAAATAAATGTAAAAGAAAAAAAAAACAAGATATATATAAGTATTTAATGAAGAATTAGATATCCTAAGTCATAATTTCATTTATTTCTCTAGTTTTACAGTATATAACACCAAATAGGATTTTTTTTTTTTTTTTTTTAATATTTTTTTTTTTTTTTATTTTATTTATTTTTGGGACAGAGAGAGACAGAGCATGAACGGGGGAGGGGCAGAGAGAGAGAGGGAGACACAGAATCGGAAACAGGCTCCAGGCTCCGAGCCATCAGCCCAGCGCCTGACGCGGGGCTCAGAGCCTGACGCGGGGCTCGAACTCACGGACCGTGAGATCGTGACCTGGCTGAAGTCGGACGCTTAACCGACTGCGCCACCCAGGCGCCCCAGGATTTTTTTTTTTAACATTTATTTATTCTTGAGAGACAGAGAGTGAGCATGAGCAAGGGAGGGGCAGAGAGAGCCAAAGCAGGTTCTAGGCTGTGAGCACAAAGCCCAATATGGGGCCCAAACTCATGAACCATGAGATCATGACCTGAGCCAAAATCAAGAGTCAGCCACTTAACCGACTGAGCCACCCAGGCACTCCCCCGGCACCGCCTTTTTTTTTCTCTTTTTCAAGTAGGATACCTTCATACTCTCGCATACTAGGAATAATATATTTTTAGCTCTACTAGGAATTGAATACAATAGGTTCTTATAAAATACACAGTAAATGTCTTAATATTGTCGATAAAAACTAATGAATGTTGAACACGGTATCTAGCAATTATGCTATACACTTTACACATTATTTCATTTAATTCTTACAAATTCCCTCCTTCAAGGAAATACTAATATATCCTAATTATATAGCTATAGAATTAGGACGTGCTAGTGAATTTAAGTAACTTGCCCGAGGTCTAGTTAGTTGGCAGGAAACCAGGACTGAAACCAGGTTTGGCTGTCCACAGCCCCAAGCTTTTAATCACTACCCTAATATATCCCATCATCCTGCATGGAAAAAAACACACCTCAGAGACTCCAAGTTAAAAGATGCTTGTTCACCCCTCTTTCTCTCTCCTCCCCCCGCTCATGCTCTCTCTTAAAAATAAACGTTAAAAAAAAAATTTCTTTTAATAAAAAAAAAAAGGGGGGGGGCACTGGGTGGCTCAGTGGGTTAAGCATTCAACTCCGGCTCAGGTCATGATCTCGTGGTCCTTGAGTTCAAGCCCCACGTCGGGCTCTGTGCTGACAGCTCAGAGCCTGGAGGCTGTTTCAAATTCTGTGTCTCCCTCTTTCTCTCTCCTCCCTGGCTCATGCTCTCTCTTCTCAAAAATAAATAAATGTTTAAAAAAAAAAAAAAAACAGATGCTTGTTCACAACCTAAACAGAGGTATTATTCAGAGCTGTTCACATACTTATACCCCAACTTGGGACCTTTATTATCCAAAAAAGAAAAAGGCATTAGAATCTAAGTTAAAAAAACAATAAAAGAAAGTCAAGGAGGGGAGCTTGGGTGGCTCAGTCAGTTAAGGTCCTGGATGACCTCACAGTTTGTGAATTCGAGCCCCATGTCAGGCTCCACACTGACAGCACAGAGCCTACTTGGGATTCTCTCTCTCCCTCTCTTTGCTCCTCCCCTGCTCTCTCTCTCAAAATAAATAAATAAATATTTTTTTTAAATATGCTAAAGAAAGTCAAGGAAATAAAAAAATGGCTCTTTTGCATCACTGGATACGTAAACAATTACCCGGTTAACCTTAAAATTTTACATTACACACACTATAAATCTATTCTACACATATACATCTAGATTATGTAGAAATAAAGCCTAGCAACCAAAACATCAACTTCAAAAACAATCCCGTAATAGAAATTAGATAAAATCAGTGGCAGGAAAAAAGAAACTGGGACTGCAGGCTGCTGTATTTCAGGAATACCATTCATAATATCTCTATATGAGAGGCAAATCCATGCAGAAACATTCGTTGAACTGTTTCTTTGTATGGCACTATAAAGACATTTTAGGACTTAAATTCATTCTTACTTGCAACTGTCATCCTCTGAATCTGATACTTCACTGTTGTTTTCATCAGCTACTTCAGAGGTGTCTAGCCCCATCAAAATTTTACTAACATCAGTTTTAAACACCTTTTCATACAGCAATTCATAAAGGAGAGCTGCAATTAATAAGAGAAATATTATGCAACACTAATTTTATGTTTTAACATAAAATTGACAATGTCCATTGCCCAGGTCTCTAAAACCCTAACTATGCACCTGTCACACTTTATGATTAATAACACAATTTAATCAGGAAGTTACCTAGAGAGCAACTAGAATTTCTGTGCTATTAATTCAAAATCATTACATAAGATACTGCCATTTTTAAAACAACACAAAAGGGTATCATAACTGTAAAACAAATATGACAATAAAAGCTAAACATGCATACTGAGCAACTGCTACATTCCATGCACTGTGTGAAGCCTCTATGTATGGTCATATTTAATAGCCCAGCAGTCAAGTGTTATTATTGTAACTGTACAGGTGAGGAAACTTGAGAATATGAGATGTCACACAACGTGCCCAACCTTAAGAGACTCAGATACTGGATAGAAAACATTTCACAAGGGACTCAAAAAATGTATTCTCAGCAGTCACTGAAGTAAAGAACTATATTCAGACAACTTTTTTGCTTTTAAAAAAACCCTCCAGGAACCATTGAAATATTTATTACCAAATACTTAAAAACAAATTACATATGGCATTTAGGACTCTCATTTGGTTATATCGCAGTGATCTTTATGAAATTAAAAATTCATCAACAGGTGCCCACCCTTTAAATGAGTCCCCAAAAAGACCACTTTCTCACAGATCACCTTTCTTCCGCCCCTGATTATCATTCAAACCACAGGCACTGACAAGTACAGGTAAGGTAGGCTCCAGGAGCTATCCTTCCTAAAGCTGAAATGTTTAAAGTTTAACCAGCTGGAAGAGAAGCACACAGCCCAAGATACAAATAAACTTTCGTATCTCAAAACAGATCAATCAATTTAAAAAACTGCACTACACATATCTTTACTGGTCACGACTAGCTTAAGAACAGAGGAAAGAGCTGCTATAGGCCCAGCATTGCTGCTCTGTGTGAGGTGCACTTCATCAGATAGATGGATAAAGGAAATAAAGGTAAGAAGAAGAAAGAAACTACTAAAGCGGTGACTCTCCACTGGGGAAGGAGAGGGGATTTTATCCTCCTAGGAAATACCTGGCAAAATCTGGACAGATTTCTTTGCTTGTCGCAATGGGAAAGAGAACTCTCTACACAGCATGTGCCAAGGACACTACTAAACATCTCATAATGCACACAACAGCTCCGACAGAGTTATCTGACCCAAAATGTCAATAGTGCCAAGGTTAAGAAACCCTGCTTGCTCTAGAGCCAAAACAATCAAATGCTTGATTTGTTCACTTAGATTTTCAAGGTCTACACTAACAACTTTAAAAATGCATACAAATCCTTATTACTGAAATGAAAGACTGCAAGAAAGAAAGAACTTCCTATTTACAGGTTGAACTCAAGCTACTAGCTCCATTTTTTCCTAGTCAAACAAGTTTTTAATAAAATATTAACATTTTTGCTAACCTGAGATTCTTCGTGTATCTTTTTATACAACAAAACAGAGTATATTTTCTTTGACTTGTCTGCATTGACTAGATAGCCTACAAATATAACCCAATACAAGCACAAGGATGATACTTACATTGACACATTGCAGAGTTCTCTTTATATTTTATGGGATAGACAATATCATAATGATTTCCATTTGAAAAACACAGTAATACCTGAAAGGGAAAAATTAAAGACATCTTTTAGCCCTTCATATAGGACACTTACATAGCAACTTATACCTCCAATTTCTCTTACTAGTAAATAATTTCCAAATAGAAGATGATTATTTTAGAAGCAACCTAAAGCTCCAAGTTGGTCAATTATGGTACATCCAATGCTGAAATGTTACACAGCCATTAAATTAATAAGTTCTTAATCATGGGGAAATGCTTATAGGATACAAAAACTGGACACAATACATGAAAACAACATGATTTCAACTATTTAAAAAGACCATTAAAAGACTGTAAGAAATATTAAATACTCCAAAACCGTATTAAAATGCTTACCTCTAAGAGGCACAATCAAAAGTTCAATTTTTCTGATGTTTTACAGTTTTTTTCTTTTAATGTTTATTTATTCTTGAGAGAGTGAGCAAGCAAGAGTAGGGGAGGGGCAGACAGAGAGGAAGACAGAGGATCTGAAGCAGACTCTGCACTGACAGCAGCAAGCCTGATGCAGGGCCCAAACTCACAAGCCAGGAGATCATGACCTGAGCCAAAGTCAGACACTTAACTGACAGCCACCCAGGCACCCTGATGCTTTACAGTTTTAAATGCTTTCTAGTCAACTACTCACACAAGGAGAAATACACACTGATTTTGATTAGATTATGTCATGATCCAAAACTTGGATTGGAAAGGCCAAATCCAGAGCCAAGAAACTCCGAAGTCCTTTTTAAAAAGGCAGCATTTCGCTCAATTCTCCTCCGCCTTACCACCATTAGCATGATGACAAAACACTTCAACTTGGCTTGGATGATTCCAAAACAGGTAATTAAAACAAAGTTCTTTTAATAATGAACCAATTGAGGTTTTCTTCTTTCTAGGCTCACATAAATTTTCAGTTGTTTCCAGTCTGTGACTAGATATTAACATGTAGGCCAGTAAATTATCTTTATAATCAAAAATAAATCACTATTATCCAAGTATTTCTGGATGCAATGGCAGAACCTACTTTCACAAGTTATTTTACTACTTAATGTTTATACTGATGCAAAACAGTCTAGTTAATCATATACACTAGTATTGCAATGTTTTTTCCTCTAGTGAAATGTTAGGACACAGTTCTCCACTGTGATTTCTGGGGTAAATCAAATACAAAATATGATTCAGTAATGACTAACAGGAACTTTTAAAAATTATCATAAACTTCATAAAAAACATTTCAAGAAGTCACTTTAAAATTTTAGCTTACAAGGTCAAGGTGGCAAGTGATTCTTTTACTTAAATCCTTTAGAAACACTTAGAAAAATTCTTACCTTTTCAGGAAAATTATTTTCAGTTACTTGTGAAGGAGAAACATTTGGTTCCCGATAAATTATAAAATCTTTCCTGAAAATAAAATTTAGCAATTACTTCTGAGGGAATGTATTTCATGATTTGAGATTTAAGTATTCATTTATTCATTCATTCATTCATTCATTCAAGAGCCTAATATGTGCTAAGGCACATATGTGCTCCAGGCATTGGAGATGGAGCAATAAATAAAAGATAGTAATAGAATAACTAAGTTGTAAGGTACCTATATAAAAGTATCTTTTTAAAAAATAAAACTTCAAATATAATTTGCATATATGTTATCTTTAAATATAATTCTAAAAGGAGTCTTCAAAATTACAAAAACTGTGAAGACAAAATTTTATACAGAAATTTCAAAAAGGAAAAAAATAAAGCATTCACCTGCTCCTCTACTAGACAGAAGTAGTAAAATAGTAACATGATTTTTTGCCTCAGTACTAGTGGCCATTTGATGCTACTGGCCCTGAGAAAGTAGGAAATCATTCCTCTATAAAGTTGATAAGTGGTATCGTTTACAGGCCTGGAAAAATGTATTTCTTTCCAAAAATATTTTGAGAATTAAAATTTCTAAACACTGACATATTTAATGTCAAAATCTTATTGAGACAATTTAAAAAACTTTAGAAAAGATGCTTCACAACCAAGCTTTGCTATTTTAACTATTTTAGTACAACGGAATATACTAATTTCCCACTGACTTTATTTTTGTTTACTTATGTTACTATAAGGTTTACCTGTACATAAGAGAAAGGGCACTTATTTCCACTTGTCCAACCCATTCCTACATTGAAGAAAAAAAGTTGGCACTTAGGTTATCTCATACTTTTTACAACACATATGCCTCTATGTAATACCTTAATATGTACCTTTATACGATATATCTAATAAGCTGGAAAAGCTCATTAATATTAGTCTTATGAATACTATGAACACATTTATATAAAACAAACTTTACGTATGTAACTAAAAAGTTACTTAAGAAAACAGCCCAAGTCTCTGTTGTAAAAATCCTTAGTAACACAGGGTAAAAGGATAGTTCGTATTGGTGTAATAAGACCGTAAAATGGCATCTCTACATGGAGCACCTGCTGACAAGAACTATGTCCTCTAACCTAGCACCCAAGACAGAGCTTGGAACGTGTATGGGCCCAGAAAATGAGATGTTGAGTAAAAGCAGAACTCAAGAATCAGAAAGGATAAAAAGGAGAAGGTTTTCAGGGTGACAGAGAACAGTGTCCTAGCAATCTTTCTGAAATGATTTAAAATTCTACAGCCCTAAATGAGTCATTTTTTTTAAGTCTTTAAGCCTTTTAGAAGGAAATGGACAGTATATATCAAAATTTTAAATATCCATATACTCTTTGACCCAGCAATTCAAATTCTGTAAACCTATCCTAAACAGGTATTTCATATGTTCACAAAAGTATAAAGAAGGATGTTCACTGTAGCTATTTGTAATAGTTTAAAAAAAATTTTTTTTTAAAGAAAGCCCCAATATTCCACTAGTAGGAAAGGAGAAATCGAACAATTTATGGTTCATCCACACAATGTATGGAACACCATGCAGTCAGGTATACACATATGAACTGACTTTATACTATGAAGTATAAAAACTAAGTCACGGTTAAAAACAATACAAAACAAACAAACACCTATTGTGTAAAAGAAAGAAACTGCTATGTTTAGTATATGTATGTGTATGTGTATGAGAACTGGAAGGGTACATCCTAAACTGACAACGGAGACAGGGAATTCAAGATCAAGGAAAATGAAGGACTTTCACTCTTCATTCTGTATTAAATCTTTTACCATGAGAATGTGTTTCTATACCACTTATGAAATTAGTAAAGACTTAAAACCAGGACTCACTAAAGATAATGAGCTGAGCTACAATAAGTGAATGCAGCCACGTTTTCCTTTAAAGAAACCTGACATAAGATTTTAAACACTGTTTTCATCTCAAACAAAGATAATCTTCCCCCCAGAGATTTTTCATTTTAATAGTTCTTAAAAGTTGGCTTTGGTTTTCAAAATGAAACGGGTGCCATATATTAAAATAGACTTCTTAAAATAGGCCTCTACCTAACAATCAGAGCTTCCCATAAGCGGCTACAAGTGACACTCTCTGGTGTAGAGGAGATCCTTCACTCAGACCAGTTTGCTTAAATCACAAACACAAGCTACATCTACTTCATGCAAAAGATGTTACCATCACTTCTAAAAATGGAACATTATTCTACTAGTGTCAACAAAATACTACCTCTCAAATAATGTACCATTTCATAAGTACTTAATCTTCAGAATAAATTCTGTTGTAGTCTGGTTAAGTAAACAATGGCTATCATAATATTCTGTCTTCTCTAACCAGGGTCAACTTTAAATTATAAAATGTATCTATGTTCTACCATTGTATTCTACCTTAAGGCTATAATTTTATTTACTCAGCACTTCTTATGATGTTTAATATACTTCCTTATTGTGGGTGACAGTAAAGCATTTCTGCAAAATCTGTTTTAACCATAATGAACCATATTCAAAAACATAAAAACATTAAAAAAAACTTTTGTTCCTAAGGATGCCATTAAGAAAATGAAAAGATAAAGTCAGAAATTGGAAGAAAATATTTGAAAGATACATTTCCAATTACAGAACTCTATCCAGGTTAAAGAACTCTTACAATTTGATAAAACCAGCAACGTTAACAAAAGATGGTCAAAATCTATGAACAGACATTTCACCAAGATAAATGGATGGCAAATAAGCACATGAAAAGATATTCGACATCAGAGAAATACACAACCACTAGAACAGCTACAATTTCAAAGGCTGACAAGACTGAATGTTCAAAGATGTAGAGCAGTTGGAATTTTTGTATACTGCCAATGAGGAAGCAAAATGGCAGAGCCACTTTGAAAAAGGTTTTTCAGTTTCTCATTAAGTTAAACATACATTTACCATATGACCCAGCAATTCCACTCCTGTGTGTTAATCCAAGAGAAAAGAAAATATATGTCCACACAAAGACTTCTATTATAAGCAAATGTTCTTAGCAGCTTTAATCATGAAACAGCCTAAAACTGGAAAGAACCCAAATATCCCATCAACTGACAAATACATGGATGTGCAAATTGCAGTACTCCGTATAACAAATGACCACTCATCAATAAAAAGGAACAAACTACTGACAGATCCAACAACACGGATGA
This sequence comes from Panthera onca, assembly GCF_046562875.1. NCBI lineage: Eukaryota > Metazoa > Chordata > Mammalia > Carnivora > Felidae > Panthera > Panthera onca. The sequence goes on from NC_138342.1 coordinate 123,163,717, forward strand.
ACAGATGAACGTCAAGGTGTCTTCCATAATGTAACAGGAGCCAGATACAGAAACTACAGATACTACAAACTGTACCATTCCATTTATATAGTCTAGAAAAAGCAAAACTTACAAAACAGGTCAGTGGTTGACAAGAGCCAGAAGGTGGGGGAAAGGGGATTAAGTGCAAAAGGACATAGGGAACTTTGCGAAGTGATAGAAATGTCCCATGTGTGTCTGTAGTGGTGGCTACACAACACCTGTGAAATCTCATCAAATTATACACTACTTCAAATTGGTGCATTTCACTGTATGTCAATTTTACCTCCATAAAACTGACAAAAATATATTCTTGCAAAAAGTTTGAGGCATTTTTCAAAATGCTTCACTTGTTTATTAAGCAAAAGCATAAAGATGCCTTCTCTGAGAACTGGACGAAACATAACAGTTTATCAACTGTATTTCTCTTCATTTCATACATCCTAAGTATTGGGGAAAGAGAAAAACAAAGACATAAATATCTTTTTCTAATAAAGAAGCACAAACATCTGTTCAGAAAGTACATGTAAAACATCTGGGGAAGAAACCTGAGCAGACTGGGGAGAGCAAAGTGCCATAAAAATAAAAAAGCTGGCCAGCCAGCACCTTGGGAAAGAGGCACTTGTCCCACGAGCTCAAAAGCACAGCGACTTCCCTCCTTCCTCTCACACAGACTCCTAAATCAGTCTCAGTTCAGTTCACACTACCTTATTTCCTCCCTTTATCCCCTCTCTCCATTCTCATCTGGTCCATTCTTTCTCAGAACCTCTTAGCTTGATAGCCTAAATTGCTACACAAAAATTACCCTAACATTACACTGTGGGATTTTTCTTGAGTAAAAAGTTAATAAATGGGGGGGGGGGGGGGGGGGGGGGGGGCATGACACTTGGATGGCTCAGTCAGTAGAGCGTGCAACTCCCAATCTCCAGGTCATCAGTTCAAGTCTCACGTTGGGTGTAGAACTTACTTTAAAAAGAAAAAAAAAAAAAAAAGCAACAGGGTGCCTGGGTGGCTCAGTCAGTTAAGCGTCTGACTCTTGATTTCGAAGCAGGTCTTGATCTCACAGTTCGTGAGATGGAGCCCCACGTCAAGCTCCGTGCTAACAGCATGGAGCCTGCTTGGGATTCTCTCTTCTCTCTCTGTCCCTCATGCTCTCTCTTGAATTTGCTCTCTTTCTCGCTTTCTCAAAGTAAACGTTTAAAAAAAAGGAGGGAAAAAGTTAATAAATGGTCCTGTCATGTCCTTTATTTTCTGTAATTGGAGTAAAAATGACCAGTAACAGGACTATAAAGATAACAACATTCTGGTGTTTATCTTTCCTAAGATGTTATATATAATGCAATATGGATTTAACATTCATTCAACATACACAAACTAATCATCAGTTTGGCACCTCAAATTAAAAGTAATGATGAAAAAAATTCCAAAAGCGATAAAATATACAAATCTTTTCGAAGATGGGGCACCAGGGTGGCTCAATTGGTTGGGCAGCCGACTACAGCTCAGGTCATGATATCGCGGTCTGTGAGTTCGAGTCCCGCATTGGGCTCTGTGCTGACAGCTCAGAGCCTGGAGCCTGCTTCTGATTCTGTGCCTCTCTCTCTCACTGCCCCTTCCCTGTTTGGTCTCTGTCTCTCTCTCTCAAAAATAATAAACATTAAAAAATAAATAAATAAATCCTTTCGAAGCTTTTTTTTTGAAGAAGCAGCTTTAAAATAAAAGAAAAAAATGAAAACTTCAGGAAAATGGTTATTTGTGACTATAGAACTCAATACTGAAATCACTGAATTAAAAATGAAGTTAGATCTAGAGAAAAGGCCTTCAGAAGGTAATTGTCTCCAAAACTGGAACAATGCTATACTTCTTTTTTGACACTTCATGTACTGTGTACATTTTTCCATGTATTCAACATTTTTTTAAAAAAACATGCAATTTGTCTTCCCACCTCTCTGGTCTCATCTACCTCCAAACCATCTCTGCACAGTATTTTATCCATCCATTCAGACAGCCAACAAAGATGCCAGGCACTATTCTTGGTTCTCAACAGTGAACAAAACATACTCACTTCCTGCCTCAAAAAACTTAAAAGGTTTCCCAACACCAGATTCTCAGGCCCCCAGGCATAGACTTTGATTCAGGTCTGGAATAGTGGCTAGACAATACGTATTTTTACAACCACCTCAGGTAATTCCAAATGCAGATGGTCTATGGTTGACACTCTTGAAATGCTAGCCTAAAGCATAAGCTTCTAACTACTGAGCCTAGCACTGAATGCTCTTCTGTGATCAGCCCCACAGATGGCCCTCTGACTTCTCACTACCTCCTACCTTCACATGCTCCATACAAACTGAACTGCTTTCTGAAAGCTGCCTTGCTCACAATTTTCCCTACCCAGAAATGCCCTTAACCTTAGGCATTTTGCATCCAGCAATCTATTCAGACTTCAAATGCCAACCCACTACCTCTTGTTTTGTCTACTTCAGTAAAAATAAAAACTTGAATGCCTATAGTATCATTTCTGTACTTTTTAATGTTTTATTTATTTTTGAGAGAGAGCGAGCATGTGCACCTGGAAGCGGAAGAAGGGCAGAGAAAGAGGGGGAAAGAGGATCTGAAGCAGACTCTGCACTGACAGCAGAGAAACTCATGAATCACCAGATCATGACTTGAGCCAAAGTCAGATGCTCAACCAACTGAGCTACCCAGATGCCCCACATCTATACATATGATACATGTGCTTTCTCACTTGCGTTAGATATTTTTCCCTATTACAGGGAAACTTCTGAGAACAGCACCCAAACCTGTTACTTCTGCATTCCCAGAGTGCCTGGCAATTCTTGGCACTCAACAAGGACTCAAACTAGTGTCAGAGAACCAAATGGAGATACCAGTTGTTAATCAAACACCCTGTTCCTATATTATCCCTTTTCCTCCCTACCTAAATCCTCTTCTTAGCTTCTTCCTTTGCTAATATCATTTTAAACTCAATATAGAGATTACCTCTGGGGATGATGGAATATTCTACAGGGCATTCTATGTGGCATTTCATGGTGTTTGGATTTTTACAGGGAGAATAGTTTTGTAAGCAGAAAAAAAAATTCTTTTTAACTTCAACATGACTGAGAAGGCATGACAGTAGGATTTGGGGAAGTGCCATCCTTTTACTCTCAACAGTCTCTTCCTTCTTCTTAAGCTGATCATGGGAAATGGAACTATATAAAAGAATCTGTCTTCTCAGTGGCCTAAAGAAGCAATCAAATCTTGCACCCTGTCGATCATGCCCAATACCCGTACCAACACAGCATCCTGAAAATCATCACCAGTGTTATTATAGGTCTTTTATTCTACATTCAGATGTCATTATGACAAAGGTAAAGATAGCATGACTCTGTCCTTAGTGAGGCAACATCCAGTATACAGCTCCAACTGGCTTCCACATAAATGCTGCATAAAATGTGCAACTAAGAAATGTTTATTAAAGAAAAGTACTCACTATAACTGCTCCATACACCAGAAGATTACATTTTAATGAATTTTGAATACATTATTTGAATATATAAAAAATATACATATATTACAGAATCACTGCATACCTGTGGATTTTCCAAACGTTTTAAATACTCTTCAAATGACCCTTCTATAAACTGCAAAAATAAATAAATAAATAAGTCTATTAGAAATACATCAAAACAAAAACCTTTTCATTGTGAATTCCTGAGTTCTTACATGAACCTTGGATACGTTAGTAATGATAACAGTAATACATGTATATATATTCAACCTAATTATTAAAATACGTAAAAATCATTAAGTAAAGACCGTAAAGATACAAAAGAATTCAGAAAAGTAAACATTATCAGAAAAGATCTCCTGGACAGGATACAGCCAGGCACAGACACAATGTGGTGTGAAGAGGCACTGTGTTGGGAAGACAGGAGTCAATTAGCCAGGAGGAACAGGAAAACCTGGTGGGGACAACAGACTGAGAGAGGAACTCAACTGGACACCTGTTTATAGAGGGACTTGAGCCCAGGAAGGACTTGCAGACTGAGGGAGAAGGCAATTCAAGGTCACTGCTGGTGACATTATGAACAGAGAAACATACAAAGCAAGCACTTAGGATTATTCTGGTAATGGCCAATGCAGAGAGGAGAATTAAAGAGGGACAATATACTAGCTAAGAAATATTAGTTTACTAATATAGATATGCATACAACTCTTAGGTCAGTCATACTAAAAACAGAGATGAGAACTAATAATGCTACATATTTTGTTGAACCAACTAGGTTTTTCATTTGCTTCATGCTTTAACATAAAAAGTTTATTTAAGCTGTTATGTTTTTTGTTAGCCATCACACTAATTTAATTGAGAAATCTCCCAAAGACATTCATCTGAAATACCAAACTCAATTTTATTTAAATTATAGTCCCAGTTAATTTAACAAAGTGATACACTTAGAAACATACACTCTCCAGTCTATTAAAATCTTCTGAACACCCATTTCCTTTTTTGAGACTGATATTCTTTTATTGATGATATGCTGTCAAATGCCCCAAAAGTATCTTAAGTTTTAACACATACTTATAATAAAATAGCCACATATTTTAAATATCCCACCAACCAGAGGCTACTCTTCTGTATTAGGTAATTATTTATACTTTAGGGGAAAAAATTAAACCCACAAAACCATTTAAAGTTAGAAGAGACCTAAGTGGTGTTCTGACACAAGCCTGCATCCAATCTGAGATTCTCCTTTCTAATCAGAAAGTATCCATCTAGACTCTGACTAAACATTTTCAGTAAACAAGGCACACATCCCCCACCCTCCTTCCCATGACAGCCTTTTCCAATTTTGGCCAATAGAAATTGTTTGAAGGTACTTATTATAAAAGGAAATTAAAACTTTCCCCATTGGAACTTCCAACTTCTGATCATACCTCTTAAGACTGTAAAGGCTAAATAAATATATGCAAAGCATTTAAACAATGCCTGGCACATAGAAAGTGCTCAACCAATGACAGCAATTTCCACTACTTGTGGTCAACAGTGTTTTACACTCTGAGGCCAGTAATAATGATTAACTTGTAATTTCTTTAAAATACTTAAAGACCATTCCACTCTCCTCACCTCTCCCCGTTTTCTATCACACCCTAATACTTTTATCTAGCCTCCACACAACACCAGTTTCTTTTTGTAAGACAAGTTCTCAAATCTGATCAAGTGGGTAACTCTCCTTTCTGGAACATATTACTGTCTTTCTTATAACACGGTACCCGGAATACACTCAGAATGTCACCAGTAGTAACATTTTTCCTGAA